>NC_136408.1:189015260-189615260 GCF_051521515.1 Lactuca serriola | reverse complement strand
GAATTAAAGCGAGCTAGCAGTCCTAAGTCCTTTAAACATTAATTATATAACTATACATATATATAGGCATGCATTTGACAATATAAAAGTTTAAAAGAAGTTTTGTAAAACATTCGAAAGTTTTAATAATAAGAATTGATCACTTGATGTTAATTTATAAAACGGTTTAAAAATAGTTTGTTTGATATAAACAACTTAAAGTATAAGAAATCTTTTGTCTGAAATACGGTTTGAAATACATGAAAACCTTTGTTTGAAACACAGTTGTAACAGAGTTTGAAAGGAAAGATATAGTATGTAACACCATTTGATAAGGAGTTTAACATGTAAAAATATTTGAGAAATCATTTTGAAGTAGTATGCCTGGTAAAATAGCTAAAAGTGTAGTAAATCCATAGTTGATACTTGTTAATCACATGTGATTGATATAATAACTATCATGATTCAACTTGTATCCCCCCCCCCCATAAAAGCATTTAAAACATTTAAAAGGTTAATTAAGGGGTATGAACTCACCTGTAGTGAGTGGATTGGATGGAAGTGTCAGACAAAGTGCTTGGTGTCAAGTGAAGACTTGAATACACACAATGATCTTATGAACATATATATATATATATATATATATATATATATATATATATATATATAACTAATTAGTGATTATAACACTAATTAAGTAAGTATAAACACCGTAGAACATGGAAAACACTTTGACCAAGTGTTGGAATCACATGTGATTGGACTAAGGAGGGTGGAATGACTCTAACATGAGTTTATTACCATGGGTTTACAGCCCCAAGGAGTTTACCACCGTAAACTCATGGTCATAGGTGCATAAGTGTTGGTTTGAAGGTTAGGGAAGCTTAAGGGAATTTTGCTTTACCCAAGGATGTGAAAGACCCACCTAATGGAGAGTGTTGAGGAGTTTACGGCCCAAGGGAGTTTACTCCTGGCCATAAACTCTCTAAATGGTCATATTTAGGGTCTTAAAGTTAGGGAGTCTCAAGGGTTTAAAAGGTTAAACAAGAGTCTATATGAGTTTAAGGTCCAAGACTTGACCTTGATTGGAGTTTACGGCCAAGGGTGTTTACTCTTGGACCGTAAACTCTCTAAATAAAGGGTTTGGTGATGGTTCAAGGTCTTACAAATCACATGGGAGTGTTCTAGCCTCAAATCCAAGCCTTAGGAAAAATTTAGGGCTCATATGGCACCTTTATAGGAGTTTACGGCCTTGGGAGATCCTTGGCCGTAAACTCCTTTTGGTCTTGCATCCTTGATGTTTTCAAGATTCTAAGCATGAGTCTTAACTAGATATGAAGTGTATGGAGGAGGACTTACGATATAGAAGCTTGAAATGGCTGATTTTGGCCAGGAACACTAGTATGTGTTCTTGGTGTTCTTGGTGAAACTTGAAGATCTATGAAAACATAATTTTTATGGATGAAATCATGAGAGAATGCTAGATTAAGAGGTGTATCAACAAGTCAAGGAAGAATACTTACTAGTTTTTAAGATCTAAGGTGAAGATCGGGATGATAGTTGAGAGAGAATGGGGGAAAATCGGCCAAGGAAGGAAAGAAATGAAAAAAATGGCCAACACTTGAATATATAGGGTGAGTTTATGGCCCACGTGGAGTTTACGGCCATAAATTCCAGTGTGGTGGCCGTGAACTCATGGTCATGGTGATTTAGGCTTGATCATTGTACTATAGCTTCAGCAGATAAACCCCAACACTTATCCCTTAAGTGTACTAGGCTTAGAATGCTCAAACAGACTCTAAATTGTGCTAAATGATAGTAGGAATGAGTCTGACACTGAGTTGAGTTGACTGACTGAGCTTTCAAAGCAATAGAAAATTTCGGGTTGTCACAATGTGTCCCCCAAAATGATAAACAACTTACCGTCTCTTTTTAGCATTTTGTAATGCACAGAAACGCTGAGAAGGCAAAAAAGTAATATGATCGATGAGAATCCTATAGATACTCCGAGACACAACATTGTTAGAATAAGATAAGCAAAAGAAAAGAAACTTAGTGTTGATTTTTCAAAGAGATCCAAAATATACGGAAGAAGTTAACCGAAATGGAAAGGAAATAATTAAACCTGTTGGATTTGATCAATGTTCATGTTTTTAAGAGGAAACAAAGCAGATTTCATTGGATTAGCCATATCATCAGTTGAAAGCACTTCCCTTTCCAAAGACCCACTATCAGATATTCGTCTTTTTACAGTGATAAATGCTAAAGAATAAAAAATGGATGAAGATTAACGTGAATAGCGTAGTTCTTGAAGCTGGCATTCTCTTTCTCCTTTCTGGCTCTATACTGGACATAGAGAACACTGATGAGATGAGCATCCACCTTCCAATGAGTCAATAAAAGACTTCAAAGATGACTCCCGAAACCATACCCAATTGAGAGAAAGAGTATGGGAGTTCAATAGCACTTGTGCTACCTGAAATCACAAAACAATAGACAAAAATGACTCAATTTTTTTTATGAAAAAAGAGAGGATAACTACAAGGTGTAGAGGGTGATATGGTAAATTACCTGGTTTGAAACACAACTGAACCAAGCATCATAAGTAGAACCACCATGCCAAAGAAAGTTCTTGAAGCCAGACTTTGGCTGATCTACCATTACCTGCCCCTCTCCTTGTTCTTGCTTATTTGAACCCTTCATTTCTCTGGGAACTATCGCTCCTTCAGGTTGCTTATTAGGAACCATTTGCACTCTGTTTTCTTACATTTATGAATTTTTTTCCAATTGTTAAAGAGATCTGAAACTAAAAAGACAACACGCTATAAGATGCGCTTAAAAAGTTCTCTACCTTTGCCTTTATTTGGGTTTGATGACAAAAACTATCATGAATCAATGCAAGTAATTAAAATAATAAAGTAACGGAAGCCACATATAGGCATATATACTTTCAATTGTAAGATATATCTATTTTTTTTAAACAATTATCGATTATTTGTTACCACTTTCAATTTAAAACAAAAAATTTATACAACTTATGCTCCAAAAGTGAATTGTTAACTCTAGGCGGAACCCTAACTATATACAGAAAGACAATCCAAAACAAACCGGGCATAATCAGGCTGGTGACCTGGATTGGGTTGGGATTCGGTGACATTGCTTCTTCGTGCTTCCCTATCGGTCTCGACCAACCTCTGCACCTCGCTCATTCTTTTCCACTCGAAAGTAAAAAAAAAAAGATTAGGGCAAACCAGACACCAAACGGGGATGCAAAATAAAAGATGAATCAACCAACTCCCGCAGATGCCGACATCAAATGGAATCTAAAGAAAATAGAGTGTCACACCCCTAAACCAGAACGGCGGAATCCTTCGAGGGCGGATGACTCCATGTAGTATCATAACAATTGAATACATAGTAAAGTAAAACAACCATCATATATATAATTTGAAAGTTACATTGTTGAATGGTACTTGTTTCAAAACCAACTACAATATGATGAAAAAAATGAGTTTTAAACTAACGCCTTAGCGTCACTTCTCCAAAAGCTGATGTTTACCTGAATTACCGAATCCCTGAGAAATACAAGTAGATTTGAAAGAGTGGATCAGCATTTAAGCTGGTGAATTCATAAGTATTTAATGTCAATGTTTGTATAAATTTTGAATGAAATTGTTTGAAGATGTTTGAAAACTCCTAGAAATTCCCATATTTCCTACTAGTATAAAAGTAGTCTTCTACCAATACTCAAATGTTTTGAATGTTTGCTTCTAGAAATCCAATATTTTTCCATAAGTGTGTAGTAGTTTAAAAGTTCCAAAACTGAAATGCAAAAGTGTTTTTCATGCCTATGATACTAGATTTATGTATGTATGAAATCACTAAGGCATTTGATAACCCCGTAAATCAACGTGTTTTTAATACTCCCTGTGAGTTTTATAACCATGCTATCGACCCAGACTGCCTGTAACAACGTTCTTCAGGCGTTGGAATGTTATGACGTTTGTCACCCCAGACCTGCCGGTCTAACTATAGCTAATAGTTTAGGTGCGGGATTGTCAATCCTGTATAGATCTATACACAAGTATCACGCTCTCCCTACAAGTGATTATGATATATAATACAAGACTTTAACTGCATACTTGAAAGTACTTGAAGTTGAATGTCTCACAAAACGCAGTATCAAAGATTTACGTATGAAAAGTCCATTTGTTCTTGTATACGAAAGTATTTCCTTGATATAGTACTTATAGTATGTAAAATCTCATGAATATCTAGTAAACTATACTTATTATAATTTTTCCAAGTGTATGATTCGTTTGTATGATAAACCCTAGTGTTGTGTCGGCTTTGTATGTAAAGTATAACATTTGGAATAACATTATTGAACATTTATACTCAAAATATAAATGAAGTGTTTGATATTTATATAACAACATGTTTCATTTCAAAAGAGCAAAGTGTTATCATGATATGTTGCATGCGAGCGTTTTTGTATCATAGTTATAAATCACATATGATTGGTTATATAACAAAAGTATAGCAAAAGATTGATGTTTTTCACACGAGGATAACCGTGTGTTTACTTGTATTTCCACCCTTTAAAAGTGTATAAAAGCATTTGAAAACGTAGTTGTAGGGGTATGAACTCACCTGATTGAGTGAAGATGGTGATATGAAAACCGAGCAGAACTTTGACAGGAGAAAGTGGATTTCTCGGGATTCTCAGGAATCTCAGGAGCGTAAAACTTCCTTTGGGACTTAGGTATGAAAACCAAGGCTTCGGGATATTTCTTGCACGCAAAATGGAGTAAAAACGCATGAGAAGGAGAGAAAATGAGCAATGATGCCCAGAACCCTCGCATCCCTTTTATAGGGGCTGGAAACCCTCGGTACGCGGGGCGTACCGGACGTCATGCATGACCGCATCCTCGTCTGTTGGACTTCGGATGGGACGGGGCGTAGGGGTGTAGAGGGGCGACGTGGACGATCCGAGGCCTAGCACCCGAGTACGCTGGCGTACGAGGGTACGCTGGGACTAATTTGCCTCGGTTTGTGCACTTCGAACTTGTAAAATCCTTAACTTTCGCATACGAGCTCCAATTTTGACATTCTTTGTATGCACGCGTAGATGAAAATATACTCTACAACTCTCGTTTAGGAATCGTCAGCTAATTTTGAATTTATTTTTAATTATATATTTTTAATAGGCCAAGACACGCAAAGTCCGTTAAAAATCCATAACTTCTTCAATCGACGTCCGTTTTCGTCAGACTTTTTACTGTTGCACTACAATTGTTGAGATCTTTGATTCTCGTTTAGGTTGTTTCGGCCAAAAGTCTCTCGATCTCTATTTCGAGTTTTTAGCTATCTACTGTTATATCCGAAACTTCGAAAAATCATAACTTCCTCGTTATAACTCGGATTTTAGTGTTCTTTATATATCTGAAATCCTTGACACAATATCTATCATTTATGAAATCTAGTAGATGACTTTTGAACATTTTTATTTTTGACAATAATCTCATTATTGATGGGTTTTGGCCATACGAACATCCTATGTGCTCATACAAACCCTAATGCTTGGATCTAGGTTTCTCTATTGTACATTCAAGTTATCCAAGACTATAAACCCTAGATCTAGTATATGATAATCAATATAACATATAAATAAGGGTTTAGATGATACCTTGATTGTTATATAGCAATAACAATCACAATTCCTTATTATAATGACTTTAGAAAGCTTAGAGTCACAAATATCACTCCTCTAATGGTTCACAAACACCAAGAGCAAAAGGATGAAGAGGAGAAGAGAAGGAGGCTGCCCAAAACGTGTGGAAACCCTAGAAGGAAGTTCATCACATTTTTGGGGCTTAAGGATTCCTTAAATAGTGAGGCTATTAGGGTTATCTAAACCCTAATTTGGATGCTTAAGCCCTAAGCAACCCATGGGCTCCTTCCTTAAAGGCCTCGGGACGATTTCTAATGGGTTTCCCCATAGAATTCATCCACCCCTTTAATATGGAGTCCATTAGCTCAATATTCAACTATCATACAATTGACAGTTCAAGTCCCTTAAGTTTAATTAATATCTTTTAGTCACAAACTTAATTCTTATTAATTCTTGAGTAATATTAATTAAACAATATGATTTATCCTTTAATATATTATTCTCATAATATATTAATAAATCATATTTAATCCTTTCTCTCCATTATTCATCCTATCAAGTTGCTTTGGTGAAGGCAACCCAAAAGGACCATGCACCATCGGGTCAAGTACATACCAAAATAGTTATGGACTTAGACACTAATCCAACAGTCTCCCACTTGGATAAGTCTAATAACTATTTTGCGCATGACTTCAGATCCTGATCTGCAATCGTAGCTTTCTAAAGCCGCTGTCAACTCTGATCTTATCAGATACGCGTGTCCTTAAGATAAGGGATCATATATTCCTTCATTCTAGATATCGTATAGACTGAGACATGGATCTAAATCATTCTCTCTGTCTATGTGTTGTTTCCCGAATTCAGATTTATGATGACTGACAACAGACTACAATTTGAACACATCAAATTAGTCCCGGCTTCGCTAAGCACTTAGGTGCCATCACTAAATCATCGAGGGGCCCACATATATCGCTTTTATCCTACTATGGATAAAAGGAACAGATAAACTTTGACTCAATGCTCGTTTGCACTCCCTCACCGAATTACATACAACAATATGTTTTATAACACCGAGTTACTGGTGCATTTACATATTATCAATGTGTAACCGACTCGCAAGATACAACTCACACATCTCGGTTTCAAGAATATAAGATGTTATCGTCTCACCAATCACTCGTGATACAATCCATGAAGTGATCTAAGTGAGCATGGGTTTAATCTAATGCTCAAATCATATTCATAAGCACTCATGAACATTGCAACAAACATTTGCTTATGTCTAATGTTATTTAGACAATCCACACACCAATTCATGACAGTCTTCATTCATATCTACTTCCAACATATGAACGACTGTGGCCCGTTTGAATAATTTGACTGTTCTAAACCAATTAAATTATTCAGGAAGTCAAAACATGCAAAGTGAAACACATGAATAATACTAATCCCATATGGCCTCAAACCTTTGAGTATAAATAAAACACCTTTTATTTATCACCATATCGATTACTCATTATTTGTCGTTTCGGGTAATCAACTTCTTACTTGAATTATTACGACACTTGTCCCATGCTCTTAGCATGCACACAATGTTTTACCTATGGTTCTTACTTTGTGAAATAGATCAATTGATCACAATTAAAATCATACTCATTTCACAACTCCTAATCCTTATTCATAAGTGAAAGAACATCAAATTCTTGCTACTTATAGAATATGCTAGATTCTAACATTTGATGCAATGATCCTTTCGTAATGTCATAGCACAAAAGTCACAATGACTATTGCCAATGAAATTACAAAGTCCTCTATTGTTAGAATACAATTCCATAGATGTGATGTCTCTCACTCAAAGTACATTCCTTTGAACATCCTTTTGCATAAAAGTTTCTAATCTAGACATTGATTCTCAATATCCAACTCCTAATATGGAAACCTTTCCATACTTACCATATGACAACTCATTTTCAATAGAATCCTTTCTATTCACAATAACGTCGATACGGTCCATCCAATACTATACTTCCAACTACTCACAAGCGACCAATCCTCGGCGAACTTTGGATTGTCCTTTGATAGTTGTTTAATTATCTTAGTCAAACCGATTCTTTTCCTTTTCCCTCTAAATGCGCTAGACATTTGGAAAATTTTAGAATGGTCAAATATTATAGCATTTGCAATCAATCCTATACTCGAAGCGTATGGGACACGATGCATAATGTCTTACATAAAGCTTTGATACTTTATCAATCTTCTGCCATAATATTTTACGTGCTATGGTCTTACAATTCGAATTATGAAGAGGAATGCCGTAATCATAATCGAAATTTAAGAACACACTATGTATCCTTGACTAAATTTATTAACATTCCACAATATAAGCCTTTAGATTTGAAATGAAGCATAATATTCTCTCCCTTAGCTATAGCAAAACAACTATTCAACCCTTACAACTTTGCAAAGTATGACTCTTGTTTTCTATAATTAATACTGCTAACTTGCAATACTTGCCTTAATAATCATACAATCATAACATTTATGCTCCCACTATCATGATGATTATTATAAACATAACACTTATGCTCCCACTAGCTTTGACATGTATTCAGAAACCAGCTTAACTTCTAGAAAAACAATACTTATTGAATTTCTTAAGTTCATGTTTCTAATACCTAATGCTTTGATAATCTTTTATCAAGGCTTCTTGAACTTATACACCTTTGTCTTAGATAGCTCATATGTGTGTCCAAACAATTCAGACTAACTGCCAAATCTCACAATTCGAATCATGGAAAGCGATACCGTAACCATAATCGAATTCGAGAATTCAATTTTCACAATCACTATCTTTCTTAAAATCTATCTTAGTGAAAGCATTTCCTCACAGTCATTTCCATGAAGGAGGGAATCTTATGACACTTAGATTTTAATGGTGTATGTGTTCCTATCCATGTGAATTTGTCAAAACCAAAGTTTACGACAAATTCAAACTCATATGGACCGAACTTTCTTGTTCTTGATTTCTTGCCTTATGGTAACACAGCTGCCCACCATGTCTTCCAAGTATTTAAGCAGTACACCCTTTCATATCAATGTACTTTTCATTGATTAAGGTCCTTGCCTTTTATGCATTCAAATGAGAACTCATAGTACTCACATGCATAATTAACTCAATTGGAACGGCACAGAAACAATATAGTGTCAACACGATAGGTTGTAAACCTTAACTCGTGTGCTAGTGATGATCGATAAGGTTTATTCTTGATTAGTTCTTAAACTTTTCAAGACCATTAAGACTTCCACTGACTCCTTGACATATAAGATTCTTTTGTCAATAAACATTTCTTGACAACCAAATATTCAAGAGTTAGTGTAGCTTTTATCAAGACAAAACACTTCACAAATTGGTCCTCGTTGGTCTTTGTCTAATCCAAGACATCACAACTTACCAATTTCAAATGTGCAAGAATGAGAAAACCCTTTTCCATATTCTACATTTGATGAGTGTTATAAACCTTCTTAAGACTTGTCACTCAATATAACAATCTTAACTTTAAGACTTGTTTTGGAACGAAGTATGATTGAGTTTCTGATTTAACCATTTCTTCAATTCTTGATTCCTCTTCTTAGACATACAATTGTACTAAAATTTTACTTAGAGGATTAATTGAGTTATGGTTCTTAATCATTAAGACATATCATAAAGCATAAAAGGCACTCTCCCTTCTTCTTAGAATAGAGAAACTTTTATCTTTCTGCCTACTTGATTCTTCTTATTCGTTCTGCTATTGATTTAAACCTTTCAATCAATTCAGAATTACACTTAATCTTGTAAGTATAATCACATTTACTAATCATGACGAATATCTTTGTTACCCTTGTGGTGGACTTGATCAACACACAACTTTGTGTACTCGATCTCCTAGTCCTTCACTTGACACTTTGTCAACGAAATAGTCTAATTTCCAAATGTGAAATTTCTCATTCATTATGCAACCAAGTTGCATGATTCCAAGTTTCTGTCCAATTGAAACTTGGGCGATGAGAAACTTTCCCTATTTGGTAAATTCTTGACATTTCCACTATTAACATAATTAAGAATCACATCCATTCGTTGTAGAAATATGCAAACATCAATTTTTCATAACGATTTCATTGCAAGGAAATAAATAAATAAATAGATGAGTCAAATCAAAATTTATTTTATTCATAAAAGCAACGGAAAACATTTGTCCTTACAATGCAAAATCAACTGAAAAGCTATGTAGTCAAATATTCCTAACAATTCTATCATAACTTTCTAAGCTCAAAATCTAATCTTCAAGTCCATGCGATCAAGATCCATTTCTTTGTTATTAGACTCATATTGCTTTTTCCATTAAACTTCCTCTCCTTTTCACTGATCCTGCAAAAACATTCAAATGTAATCTTATCACATCACGTATTAAGAATCAACGAATAGGAGCTTAATGGAGTTAGATAGTGGATTTTACCTAAAGCACAACCATACTTTTTGACTCTCCCATCTTCTGGACTCTTCAGGCTCTTAGGGCATACTTGTATCCAACGCCCTTTCTTTTGGCAGCAAACGCAGGTCGGTTCTCCTAGAACGTCCTCGGAAGCATGGTTGGTTGTCTTTCCCAACAAATATGCTCCATTGCTTTGCCAAATCATTTTTGATTCAGCAGCAATGAGCATGTAAGTTAGGTCAATGAGGTTTGCGTCATGATCCATCATATAATACTTTCTTTTGAACTCATTATATGATTCAGGGAGTGACTGCAGAACCCAGTTCACAGTCAACTTATCAGGGAATGACGCACCCAACATTATCAACCTATCGATGTGTGATTTCATTCCTAGAACGTGGGGACACACAGGTTTACCATCTTCATGTTTCATTTCTAATAGGGCCTTAGTGACATTGAACCTTTCAATTCTTCGATCTTGTGGGTTAGGGAGAACAACGGGAGGAGGAGGAGGAAGTGAAGCATGATTTCTTGTTCCTCGATCAAATCGTGGAATATCATCTTCATGTGGAATGCTTGTTCCACAGGATTTGGGAAGACCATAGTTGTCGTACTTTGACATCTTCAAAACGGGAGAAAACAAATTCAAGTTAGTTGATTGATTGAGTCCTTAACAAATCACCCAAATGAGATATTAAGGCTAGGACCCAACACAATACGCTACAACCTAGAAAAGGGATGCCGTAATCTAGTTGCAAAATATTTGAAGGTAAGTGAATGACGATTCACTAATTTCCACCATGAAAAATGAAAAAGAAATTTAATTTTTAAATCTATGAAAACTCCTAGATCCTATGAGATTCATTGAACATTTCAATGGCATGTTTAAATCTCGATGTGCCCCTCTAGTTTGTGACTGGGATGCCGAGGATCACAAAGCGGGTGTGAATAACTATGCAAATTTACATGGTGCCCCCACATGTTACAGTCACCTATTCGATGTGCCGGTAAACCACACATGCTCCACCGAACTATGACAAACATTGAGTCACCCTTTGCTACCTTTGCTTAGAACCATTTAGTGTGCCGGTAAACCACACACGCTCCACTAACTTCTTCGCAAGGGCACAAAGTGTAATTTCATGGAATTGCATCAATTCACTTTTGCCTAAGTAACTAAGATTGGGAATTTGTAAAACATTTAGTTAATTTTGTACTTCATTATACTTATAATGGAAAGTTTTGTCCTATCCTACCCGTTCGGCTAACGACCCTCCACTAGTTAAGAGTGCGGTGGGTAAGAGTGGATACCCATTCAATCGCCATTTTATAGGCAATTTCCTTAAACACCCCTTATAGACTAGCTTCGTGAATGAGGCCTACTAACGGTAAGACTGACTTTTACTCATACATATATATAATGCTAGACTTTTAATGTTATATATAGTATAGGGTGTATTTTACACTTTTAAAATATTATGTGGTCAAATTTAACAATTATACTTTTAATTCAATTAAATTGTAAACCAAAATTTTAATGGATTTATTAAAGCTCTTTTAATTATACACCTTAATTAATTAATAAAACCATAAGGGTGTGATTTGAACTTTTCAAAACAATACTAGGGTTTTAGAATTTAATATTCCTAAATTAAACTTTTAATAGACTTTTAAATTCCAAAACTTGAGGGCAAGTTTTGAAACATTTCAAAACATTAGGGTTTAGAATTTAAATATACATCAAAATTAAACTTTTAATGAAAATTTAAATTCCAAAACTTGAGGGCAAGTTTTGAAACCTTTTCAAAACATTAAGGTTTCAACTATTTAAATTTCAAAACAAAACTTTTAAGTTCAAATTTAAACTATAAAACCTAAAGGGGAAAATTGAAACTTTTCATACAAGATAATTCAAATCTAAATTACAAATAATCAAATTTTATCTAATAAAACAAAAGATTATCTAAATTTTGACAATTATCTTCTATTTAGGTAAGGATAATCACCAAATATTGATAAAATTCGGATTTTATAACAAAAACATGTTTATGGTAATTATCCAAACCCAAAACAGGAAGAAAATCGCGAAAATTAGCTGTCAGACGTTTCGACTCGTCGAGTCTGGACTTGGACTCGTCGAGTACACCTGACTCGGCGAGTGCACCAAGTGACTCGGCGAGTCAAACACTCAGAACCCAAAAATTTTGGATTTTCAGTGAAGATTTCGATCAAATATGCATCAATACAATAGAAACCAATCAAGGCTCTGATACCACTGATGGGTTATGGCCATAAGAACATCCTATGTGCTCATACAAACCCTAATGCTTGGATCTAGATTTCTCTATATACATGCAAGTTATCCAAGACTATTAACCCTAGATCTAGTATATGATAATCAATATAACATATAAATAAGGGTTTAGATGATACCTTGATTGTTATATAACAATAACAATCACAATTCCTTATTGTAATGACTTTAGAAAGCTTAAAGTCACAAATGTCACTCCTCTAATGGTTCACAAACACCAAGAGCAAAAGGATGAAGAGGAGAAGAGAAGGAGGCTGCCCAAAACGTGTGGAAACCCTAGAAGGAAGTTCATCACGTTTTTGGGGCTTAAGGGTTCCTTAAATAGTGAGGCTATTAGGGTTATCTAACAAGGAAACCCTAATTTGGATGCTTAAGCCCTAAGCAACCCATGGGCTCCTTCCTTAAAGGCCTTGGGACGATTTCTAATGGGTTTCCCCATAGAATTCGTCCACCCCTTTAATATGGAGTCCATTAGCTCAATATTCAACTATCATACAATTGACAGTTCAAGTCCCTTAAGTTTAATTAATGTCTTTTAGTCACAAACTTAATTCTTATTAATTCTTGACCAATATTAATTAAACAATATGATTTATCCTTTAATATATTATTCTCATAATATATTAATAAATCATATTTAATCCTTTCTCTCCATTATTCATCCTATCAAGTTGCTTTGGTGAAGGCAACCTAAAAGGACCATGCACCATCGGGTCAAGTACATACCAAAATAGTTATGGACTTAGACACTAATCCAACAATTATATCAACAGAGGTTACAATTTTTGACTTTTTAGGTCATTACATTGATTCGAAATATCGGGTTGTCACATTATTCCCCCATTAGAGGGAATTTCGTCGTGAAATTAAATGTAAAGTAAATATTTGTGGATTAGGGAAAGAGATGCGGGTACTTTTGTTTCATCTGATATTTGCGCTCCCAAGTATATTCAGGTCTCCGCTTTGCATTCCAACGGACCTTCACAATGGGTATGCGACTTTCTTTTGTTCTTTTAATTTCCCTATCCATGACCTTAATTGGTTCCTCTATAAAGTGGAGACTCTCATTGATTTCGATTTCGTCTAGAGGGACGATGAGGGTCTGATCAGATAAACATTTCTTCAAGTTTGACACATGAAAGGTAGGATGTACGTTATTGAGTTCCTGCGGTAGTTGAAGTTTGTATGCTACCGGGCCGATCCTCGCAAGGATCTCGAATGGTCCGATATACCTTAGGTTTAGTTTCCCACATTTTCCAAAACGTATTAACCCATTCCAGGGCGAGACCTTCAATAACACTCGGTCCCCAACCTGAAATTCTAAGGGCTTCCGTCTTTTGTCCGCATAACTCTTTTGTTTGTCTCTTGAAGGCTTTAGTTGCTCTGAAATTTGTACAATCTTCTCAGTTGTTTCTCTTATGATTTCCGGGATTGTGAGAGTGTTGTCGGGTACTTGTACCTTGGCTAGTTGCGTGTCCCCCACTTCAGCCTAGCACAGTGGTGATCTGCACTTGCGGCCATAGAGGGCTTCGAATGGAGCAACTTTAATGCTGGAGTGATATTGTTGTATGAGAATTCGACTAGTGGTAAATGGGTCTCCCATTCTTTACCAAAATCGATTACACAAGCTCTTATCATATCTTCCAAGGTTTCTATGGTCCTCTCACTTTGACCGTCCATTTGTGGATGGTAAGCAGTACTCATGTCTAGTCTCGTCCTTAGAGATTTTTGCAGTGACTGCCAGAATTGCGAGGTGAACCTACTATCTCTATCGGAGATAATGGATATTGGTACACCATGCAGTCGTACAATCTCTCGGATGTATGTTCGAGCTAGCTTCTCCATCTTGTCGGTTTCCTTTATTGGTAGGAAGTGTGCAGATTTTGTTAATCTATCAACGATTACCCATATGGTGTCTAGTCCACCTACTGTCTTAGGTAATTTGGTTATGAAATCCATGGTTATCCGCTCCCACTTCCACTCAGGTATTTCAGGCTGTTGTAGTAATCTCGAGGGCTTTTGGTACTCTACCTTGACTTTGGCACAAGTCAGACACTTGCCCACATAGGTAGCGATCTCTGCTTTCATGTTCGGCCACCAATACAGTTTCTTGAGGTCCAGATATATCTTGTTTGAACCTGGATGCACAGAGTATCGAGTCTTATGAGCTTTATTCATGACCACGTCTCTAAGTCCACCAAACTTCGGTGTCCAGATCCGATCCATGAAGTAACGAACTCCGTCACCCTTGACTTCAAGATTCTTATCCATTCCCCTTAAGGCCTCACCCGTCACATTCTCTATTTTCAAGGCTTCCCTCTGAGCCTCCTTGATTTGTATGGACAGGTGTGAATGGATCATCATGGTTAAGGATTTCACACGGCTGCCCGAGTATTCCTTTTGACTAAGAGCATCATCTACCACATTCTCTTTTCCTGGATGATTACGAATTTCACATTTGTAGTCATTCAACAGTTCAACCCATCGTCTTTGTCTCATGTTGAGTTCCTTTTGATTGAGGATCTGCTGAAGGCTCTTATGATCAGTAAAGATTGTGCATTTAGTGCCATAGAGATAGTGTCTCCAGATCTCTAGTGCGAAAACGACTGCTCCCAATTCGAGGTCGTGCGTAGTGTAGTTGATCTCGTGCGTCTTGAGTTGTCTCGAGGCATAGGCGATGACCTTTCCTCGTTGCATTAGAACACATCCAAGACCTTGATTAGATGCATCACAGTAGACCACAAAGTCTTTTGTTCCTTCTGGTAAGGACAATATAGGTGCGCTACATAGTGCTTGCTTCAGTGTTTGGAATGCATCGTCTTGTCTTTCTTCCCAATTGAAAGCTACACCCTTTTGGGTCAACGTGGTAAGTGGTTTAGCAATCTTTGAGAAGTTTTGTATAAACCTTTGATAATAGCCAGCAAGGCCCAAGAATTGTCCGATTTCCATTGGGGTCCTTTGAGCTGACCAATTCTCGATTGTCTTTATTTTGGAAGGGTCCACGTGTATCCCGTCTTTGCTAACCACGTGACCTAGGAAATCTACTTTCCGGATCCAAAATTTGCACTTTGAGTATTTTGCGTATAGTTTCTCTTTTCTTAACGTTTCCAAGATTTGTCGGAGGTGTTGACTATGTTATTCTTTACTCTTCGAATAGATGAGTATATCGTCTATGAACACGATCACAAATTTGTCCAGGAATGAACGAAACACTCGGTTCATTAAGTCCATGAACACCGCCCGGGCATTCGTTAATCCAAAGGGCATCACTACGAACTCATAGTGACCATAACAAGTTCAAAAGGCTGTTTTGGGAACATCTCCTTCTAAGAATCGCAGTTGATGATACCTGGATCTCAAATCGATCTTTGAGAAATAACTTGCTCCTTGGAGTTGGTCGAACAAGTCGTCAATGCGTGGTAAGGGATATCGGTTCTTGATAGTGAGCTTGTTGAGTTCCCGTTAATCGATGCACATGCGAAAAGATCCATCCTTCTTCTTTACGAACAGGATTGGGGCTCCACAAGGTGAGAAGCTCGGTCTGATGAATCCTTTGTTGAGTAGTTCGTTTAATTGGCTAGATAATTCTTGCATCTCAGCTGGCGCTAGGCGATACGGTGAATTAGCTACTGGGGTAGCTCTGGGAATTAAATCGATCCTGAACTCGACTTGTCGTTCTAGTGGGACTCCTGGGAGATCTTTAGGGAAGATATCGGGAAAATCGTAGACTTCCGGAATGTC
Organism: Lactuca serriola; assembly: GCF_051521515.1. Taxonomy (NCBI): domain Eukaryota; kingdom Viridiplantae; phylum Streptophyta; class Magnoliopsida; order Asterales; family Asteraceae; genus Lactuca; species Lactuca serriola. Next base: position 189,599,080 of record NC_136408.1, on the reverse strand, counting down.
TTTGATGTCTTTCGTTTCTTTTTCCTTATCTACCACGTGGGCTAAGAAGGCATGGTACTCCTTACGTGGGTTTTTGTAGGCTTTGACGCAAGAAATGATTTGTAAATTGGTACCGAGTTTGTCACCATAAATTACAAGAGTTTCGTCGCTTGGTAGATTTAGGAGAATAGCCCTTTCTTGACACAGTATATCGGCATGGTGTAGGCTTAACCAATCCATACCAATGGTGACACCAAATCTCTTTATAGTGATCTGCATTAGATCGATTTGAAATGAACTTTTGTTTAGAGTTAGTGTGCAGCCTATGTACATATCGTTTGTGCTTTCTGTTCTACCGTTTGCCATTTCTACTGTAAATATCTTATTGAGTGATTGAGGGTTCTGTTTTAGTATGTGTTTCAATTTATGACTCACGAAACTCCTCTCCGCACCACAATCAAAGAGTATGTATGCATAAGCGTTATTGAGGAGAAACATACCCGTAACCACTGTGGGATCAGATATTGCTTCGTTCTTCCCTATTGACATCACTCTTCCTATGCCGCCAACATTCCTTGCCTTAGGGCAGTCTCTCTTGTAGTGTCCATCATCACCGCATCCATAACACGCCTGGCCCACACCGACTCCAGGGACTTGGGTGATTGGTCGCGTCGGTGCCTTACAGAAACCGGCAGTGTGCCCTTTCTTGTTGCAGTTGTTGTAGTGCATCTCCCGACAATTTCTGTTGTGATGGAAATTGCATTTGTTGCACTTTAGTATGTTCCCAATATATTTCTTCGCTGGTGTAGGGGAAAAAGGGATAGCAGTGGGGGCGGTAACAGCATGGACTGCCACTATTTGTTGTTTCTTGGAAGACTGCTGCGGAAATTGACCCTTTCTCTTATTCCAAAACTTCTTGTTGTTGTTTTTGTTGTTGTTGTTGTTGTTGTTGTTGTTGGTACTATTGTTGTTGTTGTTGTTGTTGTTCCTATGGGTTGCACCGGAACGACAGTCGTGAAACCATGGAAGATTCCATGGTTAACGAGATCTTGTGCCAATTTTATGGCACTATCGAAAGTGATTGGTTTGGAAGCTAATACACTTCCTCGAATCTGGGGTGACAGTCCCCATATGTATCTTTCAATCTTCTTGCTCTCTAGAGAAACCATCCCTGGGCAAAGGATTGCCAAATCACAAAACCTATTGGTATAGGTTGTGATGTCCGAGCCTACCATAGTAAGGCCCCAAAGTTCCTTCTCTAGCTTTTGTACTTCACCCCTTGGACAGTACTCTTGCATTAACATTTGCTTTAGGTTATCCCAGCCCATAGAATTAGCAACTACCAGCATTAGTGACTTGACATGGCCATTCCACCACGTTAGCGCTCTCTTGGAGAATGTACAAGTAGCAAACTTTACCTTACTTTCGTCCAGACATGCACGGATCTTGAAAACCGCTTCTATTTTCTCTATCCACTACGATAGAGCCATTATTCCTCCGTATCCATTAAAAGATATGGGCTTGCTATTGGTGAAGTCCTTGAAGGTGCAATTAGGGGTGTTCAAAACCGGATATCCGAAAATTCGGATATCCGAATTTCGGATATCCGAAAATTCGGATACTTGATTTTTGATATCCGAATCCGTATCCAAAATTTCGGATACGGATTCGGATATTAAACCGGATATCCGAATTTCATTAATTTTAAATAAATATCCACATCGGAACATCCGATCCGTAAAATCACCTCAACTCTTAAAATTAATAATAGCAATTATGTTAAATCTTGCGAGATAGATGGATATTGATAGCAACAAATAAATATATGTAGCATTTACTTAATAGTTTTTGATTATAAGCCAACGAACCAGGATTAACAAACAAATATATAACGATTGTAAATGGAATGATTTGCAATAAAACTTTGGAAAGAATGGTCACGAAAAAGTTGAAAATGGTGGGGAACATTAGTCCATTAAGCATGTCAATGTTTCTAATTTCTCATTTTAAAATATTAAAAAATAAAGAACAATTATTTTTTTCGGATATCGGATATCCGAAATATCCGAAACTTTATAAATTCACTATCCGTATCCGAATCCGAAAAACCGGATATCCGAAATTCGGATATCCGAAAATCCGGATATCCAAAATTTCGGATCGGATTTTCGGATTTTCGGATCGGATATTTCGGATGCGGATATTTTTGAACACCCCTAGGTGCAATCCCCTAAAACGACCCTGACGTTGGCCATTCGTAGAGCTATTTACTCCCCCTCCAGAACCATTATTACTCATCTGGGCCATTGTCGCTGTCACTGCAGCTGTTACAGCAGCTATCAAGGCGGCATTATCCGTTAATGGAGGTGGTGGTGGTGGAGGTGTTGCGTTGTTGACACGGTGTGTAGATCTACGGGGAGGCATCGTGCTGCTAAAGAAATAGAATGAAAGTCATAAGTCTTTGAAGTCGTGTGTTAATAAATTTGTTATTTTCATTAATTTATGAATTTAACTGACCCACCCAAGGTTTTAGAGCTTGATTCATAATAAAAGTTTGTATAGTGATAGATAAACTTATAAATATGAGTGGTATTCAAAGAATTAACACATAAAGGAAATTCTTCATATATATTAAACATACGTTGAGTTACATTTTGAAGTTAGGAAAATTTTGACCCTTCTATGGATCTCCGATACAGAAGTTAAAGAAAAGTAAGACTTTTAGCCGAGTTCCTATTCTATAACAAAATTTTTGGAATTCGGGCAAGTACTACTCTCGACATAGGTTGCGCTTGGAGCTCGACTCAGTGTATGATTCCTTTGCTTCCATAAGACGCCTATCGAAAACGGCTTGTTGTTCCCTCATTTCCCTTATCTTAGCGAGGGCTGCAATCAATTGTGCTTGGAATACGTTGGTGCGGAGTTGGGTGTCATCCTACAACCTGTCCAGTCAACGGATGTCGGAAGTGTGAAGTTGTACTTCCACATTGACTTCACGAATCCGGTTTGCTTGAACCCCGGATTGATAGGACTGGTTGGCTAGTTTGCCCACTATGACTGGAAGTGCTCGGTTGGCTGAACCTCTGCCCCTAACGTCATAGAAGTCCCGACACATGCCATAGGGAGGACGTAATCCTTGCTGTCGGCTCCAATGGTGAATGTGACTTCCCCAAATGGGAGTTGGTCCTTGAAAGTTTCCCCAAAATGTGGGAGGTTGAGCGACTGGTGGGTTGATTACATCTGGCTCTGAGTCTGTCCTAGAGTCTTATCCTTCCTCCAACTCTATAGGTTCCTCATCTTCTTTGGGGTCCTCCTATACCCATCCTCCATTCCCCTGATTCGGGTAGTAGGGATCCCCGGGTGGATAGAATCCATCCATTATGTCTGTGCGAGAATAGAGGTATGAGAATTATCTAGAATTTAAAGCATGTAAATCTAAACATGTAACTTAAACTATTGAATTTACCAAATACTCCTATAGTATTTAAATATGTATATTTGATACTGGTGTTATTTTGGTAAGTTTTGACTTGTTGCTCACTACGACCATTCCTCGACATACAGTAGTCCGATCTCGGATAAATATAGTTGATCAGGCTATATTCGTCCCAAATCCGATTACATATTCTGAGGCCTAGTCGTAGCATCCAACTTGTCTTAATACTTCTTGTATAGTTCTAAATATGAAAATAAATCGTTGTATGCATGTATTTGTGCTTTTACGACCCAAATAATTTAAGTTCAATGAAATGCGGTTCAGGTGTAAAAACGTTTTGTATAGAGACTTTTACTCCCTATGCATTTAAACTTTGTATATCTTATGTGGTTCGATATACTTAGTTCACTATAAACAATGCTCTGATACCAATCTGTCACACCCCCGAACCAGAACGGCGGAATCGTTCGAGGGCGGACGACTGATGAGAATTGTTACCGAGATTTGAGAAAGCAAAGTTTGATTTGAGTAATTGAAGATTTAGAACACGAAGAGTAAATATTAATCAGATCTCATATTGATAAAGACTGGTTACAACATAAGCAGAAAAGAGATATTTGTTACGAAAAGTCTCTCTCTACTTCTAACCTCAGTCCCTATTTATAGGGAACATGAGTGTACAAAAAATATACTAAGTCTAGACATTTCACTTCGCATAAAGATGACTTAGTAAAATAACATAAAATGCAAAACTATACAAAACACTATCTTCAACTTTTACAATTTTACATCTACATTCTCCCCCTTTGTAAACAGTCGAAGCTATTCATCCCATAAGCTTTTGAACAGCTGAGTGGATTGTCTTTCGCACTTCTCCATACCAGGAGATCACCTTCTTGAGATCTTTCTTGTCTCCTTCATTGTTCTTCTTGCAATTGTTCATACGAACAATAAAGTGCGTATATTGCGAAGAATTATATCTTTCAATCTCTGAGACTTTAAACAAGAACTTCTTAGGTTTCCCTTTTGTATCTCTTCTAGAAAACACCATGCCGAAAGGTTTCAGGCATATTTCCCCAACAACATATTTCGATAATGTTGATTGAGATAAAGTTTCTTCCCAAGGAACGTTTACTTCTCTTCCCAACACATTAGCCAATTCTTCATCTGTAAGGGCCAAACAATCGAAGTAATTATCAATGTACGTTTTAACATGTGCGAAACCTATCTTGAATACTTCAGTCTCAGAGCCTTTGAGATTATTTTCTTCCATATGCTTCAAAATTAGAGCCACTTGAATTAAATCATTGTAGTTCATCAGAGGAAAATCCGCTACAGTGAAATCATACTGCTTGTTGTCTGCTCGGATAACAAAATAACAAAAATTTTGAAGCATGTCTTCAAACAATATATCTTTCTTGATTGTCAGCACCTTTTTGATCTTCATTAAAGACCAAACTTCATCTGGATTCTTCCCCAAAACAGCATGAAATATGATTTTCATGTGTATATAATTATATGGATTATCAAACTTCTCACTAATCTTGTACTGAGCAGTGATGAATAGCATTTCATTTATTGGAAAATCCAGCTGACAATTGTCTGAATTCGCAATATCATAACTTCTCTTTGGCTTCTTCTCGAATTCGTACATTTCCCTCCCCACCACTTTTGACTCTATAGTTTCGTAAGAGTAAAGCTTCACAGGATCTCCTTTGTTCATCGTGCGAGGATCACTTGCCCTCTACCTCATGATGCTTTGTACTTGCCTCATCCTTTCCAACTCTGCTTCAGCCTCAACTTTCTTCTCCTCCTTTGATTTTTCATATAAAATCCCTTTTCCTTTTCCCACCATATCTGTTTGAGGTTTTGAACTTGAACCTCCTTCTTTTTCTCCAATAACGATTCCTTTGGCAATCGTTTTTGTGGTTACTGTGGTTGAGGAAATTGGCTTTGTAAGTATGGGAAGAGTAGTTATAAGCTGAGTAGATATAACTTTTCCAACTGTCTTCGCATTCTCTTCTTTACTTAAACTTTTCTCTCCCCCTTGCACCCCTGTGAAAGCAGGTGGGGCACCCTTTGGTAGTAAAGAAGTAAAATTGGTGAGTGGAGCAAGAGCTTTCTGAATTGCTTGTTCTAAAGTATTAATCTTTAGAGACAAGAACTCAGGAGTGAGAATTTGTGTAGTTGAAGATTGCGAAACCACCATTTTAAGCTCAGACACCAACTTGGTTAGCTGATCAAGCTTCTCCTTTGTTTCTTCGTTATGGTCTTCAAGAATAGGAACATCAACAAACTTTTGTACTCTTGAAGAAACCTCCGCAATCTGCTTTTGAACTTCAGCATTTTGAGTATGAATATCCTGAAGCTCCTTCGCAAGTTCAGATTTCAACTCTTGAAGCTTATAGTTGACATCCTCCCGAACTTTCTTCACATCCTGTACAAAAAGAACATGACGTTCTTTTGCAACAACTTTCAAATCCTTGACCACTGAAGAAAAATTGCTCCGTTGCGCTTGAATGCGAAGCTCATTATTCTTGTTAGATTGATCAACCTTCTCCATAATACGCTTCTCAGCACCTTTGATCATTACATCAATCTCCATTGCTGATATAGAAGACATCCTGCCGGAATCAGCTTGCGACTGAATAATAGCATTCAACTTCTGATTCAGGATTTTAAATTGTTTTCTTGTCATAAGCATATGACCAGGAATATCCTCCTCCTCTGAATCAAAATGAATGTCTTCAATTATCCCTCCAAAGGCACCTCCTTCAGCTTCATTATCAGATAAAGGTTGCGAAAGTTGAGGATTTTCGGGTGATTGAGATGGAAAAAGTGTTGTAAATGGGTTTTGAAGAGCATGATCAAAAATTGATGAAGTGGTGGATAAAGTTGTAAATGGAATTGAAACAATTGGTAAAGAAATAGGTAAGGAGATTGGGATTGTGGTTGCAACACTCAGGATAGGTGCCCCCGTATCAGATACGTTGACAACCGTATCAGAAATAGGTACCTCCTCAGAAACTGATTTGGTAGTGACTATTTCGAGTGGTTTGGTGAGTGGTAAGGTGGTAGAGATTTGCGAAGTATGGATGATAGGTAATGAAACATTTACCGTAGATGTTACTGGTGGAGTTTCTGGTACTATTTCTTCATCAGATGATTCATTGCGAATCACCATCTTCCTTCTTTTGATGAGAGTATGTTGCATGTTCTTGGCAACATCTTCAGCTCTTTGCCTCTTCTTTCCTGGAGAAACCGGAGCTGGAATACTACGAATAGTAACGCCTTTACTGCTCACCTCGGCCTTGCGAATTTTCTTCAATACCCCAGACTTAGAAGGTATTATTTATTTCTTTAACTTAGATGAAGTTTCTTCAATCTGAATATCTTCATCTTGAACTTGTTGGGTAGATGAACCTTTCGCATCCTTCTTTATGAGCTTCTTCTTCTTTGACGGAGCAGCAACATCCAATAGTACTCCAGTCTGCTCTGATTGATCAACTGTTCGCAAATATCTCACCAAGACTTTGTGAGTTTGAGATACCTTGCGAAGCATCACATCTGGAATGCGAGCCACATGAGTAAAGATTGCTTCATCATCTTCTACTGCCTTTGGAAACTGATACAAAGAAAATTCAGCAACTTCAACATCCTCCATTACTGGAATTGCTTCTTTTTCATAGACCTTCTCCAGAATCAAGCTCCAATATCTTGCACACGAAATCCCCTTTTCCGAATTTGTGTTTTCAAGACTCTTAACAAATTCCTTCCATAATTGGGTTGCATAATCAACGTTTATATCATAGTATATGCCCATAACCATGGCATATACTTCCATTCGTCCTCTATCCAGTCCAACTGATCTTCCTGTAAGACATCTAAGAAAAATTCCAAATAAGAAATTCCATATGCACGGCAACCCAGACTTTCGAAAGTCACTGATCTTCTCAAGCTCTGGTTGATGACCCATCTCGTTGAACATGTGAATGATTTGAGAGTTAACAGGTTTGACAAATGGAGGGTTGTTTGGAATCTGCAAGAATTCAACAAACATCTTCTTGGACAGTTTGACCCGTTTGTTGTTGATTAAGTTGAATGTTATCACATCCGCTGTATGATTGTATGATGCCGTTGAAGCTGCCAAGGATAACCATGTCATCGGAACAGAGAAGGAACTAAACATGGCAGTTGACAGAGGGGATCGTTTCAGGACAACGATAAGCATCTTCAAGCCTTCAGGATAAGAAGATACATTTGGATCAACTTGATAGTTTATGCTTTGGATTTTCATCAGGGGTTGAGAAAGAACTTCATCAGTGTTGGATTGAGTGGCTGCCATTTTTAGGGTTTGAAAAAGACGAAGTTTGATCAAGGTTGAAACTTTGGAGGTTTGTGAGAGTTCTGTTTGCGTAACCGTATATAGTGTTCTTGATCCCCCTTTTATAGGTTACTCAAATTGATTTGAAATTAAAGCGGGATGCATTTAATGTTATCTGATGTGGCACCTTGAAAATCGGATCATGACTGCAAAAGATAACCATGCTTCAAAAAGTAACTGTCACATCTCCTTGAAAACCGGATAGAATACCAACCATCTTGAGTACACAGCCTGTAAAGTTTCCCGTTATAGAATCTGAACCGTTAAAACCCTTCGCATGGAGTCAAGGCTCTTTCACTTTTGGGATATAAAGTGAAGTCATATGCCAGATTTGCGAAATCATTAGTCTGAGTTGGTGTTACTCAGACCTCAAGGATTTCGTGAGTGCATTGTGTCAACAGAATAAGATGAGAAACAAAAAATTTGGAATTTTGTGATGTCAAAAATTTAATTTGACATGAATGCAGTGAAACCCCAGGCAAAAGTTGCTTCGTTAATCATCAAGAGAGATAATCAACAGCTTGTGTAGTTTCCCGTGAATTACAATCGAATACTTGTAGAGAAGTATCGAAGGACTTCTTTTAAAAGACATTTCGGATTGGTTTTAAATTTCATTACATATCAGCCTTAACATAAGGTGAGAAATTGTAAATGAAATTACTTGTTTGACCAGTGTAGTCAGTGACAAGTTGGCTTGTGAAAATATTTATCATGACTAGGATTTGCGAATGAAACTTACACAGAAATCATATTCAAAAAAAAAATTTGTTCTGGATCTTGTTGGGTAACAAACATTGTTGGTTGTGAATATTTGATCAAGACCACAAATGCGAATTGAATATGATTTGAAGTTTCGAAATTTTTGATACTGAAACAAAGGTTTCGTAAAAATCTGGAACAAAGTTCCCCGTCAATTCCTTAAGGTTTATGATTTTTGGGTTTCACTTCCATCACGGACTCATGATGTTAGATCATAAACACAGACTTGTGATTTGTCTAGGTTTTGATTGGTTTGATCAAAGACCACAAGGACAAATCTCTTCAAAAATTTGGAGTGTAAGAATTGTTTGGTATAAAAAGATTGGATAAGAATCAAAGTATACCTCTGTTATAATGGACAAAACAGAAAACTCTTAACTCATTTGAGAAGAGTAAGGTAGCTCTGTTGACTTATGCGAATATAAGCCTTTTTGGGAAGAAATTTTCATGTGGTAATTTCATTAAGGCTTTCTTTTCACACATAGAGTCTTGTTGAGGCTTTTGGTCTACATACAACAACATGCTTCTCGGGACATCCTAACTAGTTTTTAAAAGAAAATTAATACATTCCCGTAGAAACACATAAGTATGACTTCTTCGCATTCTAGCCCTGTATTAAATTCTCAGCACACAAAGTTTAAAGAACAAAGAAAACAGAAATATTTTTGTGATTTTTGAATTTTTCAAAATTAAAAACATAACAAAATAAAATCTTTTTGGATTTTTAGTTTTTCAAAATTAAGAACATAACAAAATAAAATCTTTTTGGATTTTTGATTTTTCAAAAGTTAAAAAAAAATTCAAAATTAGTCGTAAACCTTACCTTAGTAGTTATGATCTCAGATGCGAAAAGATGTGGATGCGAAGCCATGCGAAGCCTCTGAATGAACAGTAACCTCTGAACAAATTTGACTCATAACTGCTGAACCAGACTTTTAGGCATGAGTTTTTGAAATTGAATTCGCATTAATCATCCCCAAACCTGCTAAAATTCTAACAAATGATTTTTCATCAAGAGGTTTTGTAAAAATATCAGCAAGTTGTTCAGTTGTTTTAACAAAATGAATTTCAATATTCCCATCTTCCACATGATCTTTGATAAAATGATATTAAAGAGCAATGTGTTTTGTCTTTGAATGTTGTACTGGATTATGACAAATGCGAATTGCACTTTGCGAATCACAATACAAAGGAATCTTCTTCATGTTTATTGCATAGTCACGAAGTTGACTCTGAATCCAAATAATTTGCGAAGTGCAAGCAGCAGCAGCAATGTATTCTTCCTCAACGGTTGATATAGCTACACAAGTTTGTTTCTTTGAGTGCCAACTCACCAACTTCCCATCCAATAGTTGACATCCACCACTCGTACTTTTCCTATCCAAAGTACATCCTCCTAGATCAGAATCTGAAAAAGCTTGAATGAAAAACCCCGTTTTCGTAGGTTACCAAAGTCCTAAAGAAACTGTTCCCTTAAGATAGCGAAAAATATTTTTCACTGCAGTCAAATGAGGTTCTCTGGGATTAGCTTGATATCTAGCACAATTGCAAACCGAAAACATAATATCAGGTCTACTTGTAGTTAAGTACAATAAAGACCCTATCATGCTTCGATAAAGTGTTAAATCAACAGTAGGAGCATCTAACGAAGGATAAGTCTTGTTCCTACTGCCATTGGTACTCTGAGTTTCGTGCTATTAGACATTCCAAACTTTTCAAACAAATTCTTCATATATTTTTCTTGATTGATTAAGATTCCATCCCTGTTCTGTCTTATGTTTAAGCCAAGAAAATTATTAATTTTTCCCATCATGCTCATTTCAAACTGACTTTTCATTAGATTTTGAAATTCAATTGACAATGCTGGATCAGTTGAGCCAAAGATAATATCATCAACATAAATTTAAACAAGCATTAGATGACACCCAACTTTCTTGCGAAATAATGTGGGTTCAACTGATCCTTGTTTAAATTTAGATTGTTTCAAGAAATTTGTAAGTGTTGCGTACCAGGCTCTTGGTGCTTGTTTTAATCCGTATACAGCCTTATCTAGGATGTAAACATGATTAGGATGTTCATTGCTTATAAATCCTGGTGGTTGTTCAACATACACTGTTTCTTCTAGTTCTCCATTTAAGAATGCACATTTAACATCAATTTGATAAACATCAAAGTCTTTGTGAGCTGCATAGGCTAAAAATATGCGAACTGCTTCAAGTCTTGCAACAGGTGCAAATGTTTCTTCATAGTCTATCCCTTCTTGTTGCGAATAACCTTTAACCACTAGTCTAGCTTTATTTCGAATAATATTGCCATCTTTGTCGGTTTTGTTGTTAAAAATCCATTTTAATCCAACAATTGAAACATCAGAAGGTTTAGAAACTAATCTCCAAACCTTGTTTCGTTCAAATTTAGCAAGTTCAGATTGCATAGCAACAACCCAATCTGAGTGTTCCATAGCATCTTTTACTGTCTTTGGCTCTATTTTCGAAATAAAGACATTAAACATACATAGTTCTTGGTTCGCATTCAGTACCTCATTTTTCGCACGAATTTGAGCTCTAGTCAACACACCATCTTGTGGATTACCAATTACCTATTCTTTTGGATGATTTCTTGTCCATTTCTCAAGTGGTGGAAAATTAGGATCAAATTCTAATGGTGCATCTTCATACATATCTTCATTTTCAGATCCTGCAACAGAAAAATTATCATTTAGTTCATGAAACTCATCATTCTCATCAAGATTAATTGTCTCTGTTTCATCATGCTCCCCCTCAACATGATCTTCATCTTGATGCTCCCCCTCAAAATGATGTTCCTGTTGATTCTGCGAATGCTCCCCCTCAACTTGATGTTCCTATTGATTCTGCGAATGCTCCCCCTTAACTTGATGATTCATAATTTCATTCTCCCCTCGAAAGTTGGCTGACTATCTTCATGAATACTCGTATGTTCCTCCTCCATACGAATATCAGTCGTACTTTCACAAGTTATCGATGTTGTATTTATTGTTGAATCATCAGTATGTTTTGAGGATTCTGATGTTTGATTATCAGGAGCATTATTTTCTGTGTCAATTGCCCTGTCAGGAATTCCGAAAATTAAGTCATAATCAAAATCATTGATTTCAGAATTATCAATTTGAGTATTTGAATTCACAAGTATTGATTTATTTTCAAATTTACTATCCATTTGTTTAAGATAGTAATCATCAAACGTTAAATTGAAAGTTTCTTCAACTTTTCTTGTTCTTTTATTAAGCACTTTGTATGCAACTGAATTCTGTGAATATCCTAAGAATATTCCTTCATCAGCTTTAGCTTGGAACTTGGACAAATTATCTTTGAGATTCATGATAAAGCACCTGCAACCAAAAACATGAAAGAATTTTACATTAGGTTTCCGATTATTGATTATTTCATATGGAGTAACATTGAATCTTCGATGAATGAATGATCGATTCTGAGTAAAACATGCAGTGGACACTGCTTCTGCCCAAAGATATTGAGGTAGATTCGCATATGTTAACATGGTCCTGGCTGCTTCGCATAGAGATCGATTTCTTCTTTCAACAACACCATTTTGTTGTAGAGTATATGGTGATGAGAAATTATGCGAAATGCCTTTGCTTGTGAGAAAAATATCAAGAGTTTGATTTTTAAACTCAGAACCATTATCACTTTTAATTTTTCATACATTGTTCTTCAGACTAAGTTCAATCTTTTTGATAAAATCAATCATCGTCTGAGCAACTTCATATTTCAACCTGAGAAAAAACACCCATGTGAATCGAGAGAAATCATCTACAACAACTAAAATATACTGCTTTTTATTGATTGTTGCAACAGTCGATGGTCCACATAAGTCAATGTGAAGAAGTTCCAATGGTTCTACGATTTTTGAATCTATCACAATCGGATGACCTTTTCGATGTTGTTTTCCTTGTTCGCAAGCTGCACACAAAGAATCATTGTCAAATTTTAGTACTGGTAACCCTCGAACTAAATCTTCAGTGACAAGTTTATTAATATTTCGAAAGTTCAAGTGTGACAATCTTCTATGCCAAAGCCAGCTGAGATCATTAGATGCTTTTGATAGTAAACACACAGCAAGTTTTCCCACAATTGGTTTGATGTCCAGTGTAAACATATCACCATATCTTTTGGATTTGAGAAGTATTTCATTTGACTTCGCATTTGAAATGATACTTCCTTCTTCATTAAATACAACTTGATTCCCAGTACCAACAACAAGTTGTGACACGCTTATCAAATTATGTTGAAGTCCTTCAACATAAGCAACTCTGTTCACAATAAATTTTCCATTTGTGACTTTCCCATAGCCTTTCACTTGACACTTGTGATTATTCCCAAATTTGACTACTCCAGCATTTTCCAAACTTCTATAATCTCGCAAGTTTTCCTTTCTTCCAGTCATATGACGAGAGCAACCACTATCAATATACCATTTAGAATCATATTGCTCATCACACATCACCTGCATTTATTGAAAGAATTTAGGAATCCAAGACTTGTTGGGTCCATCATTAGTAGAATGAAACAAATTCTTGGAATTTAAAAACCATGTTTTCACTTTATTTGTGACAGAATCCATTATATCAACATCATCAGATCTAAATATTGAGATATATTCATTCAATAGTTTTGGATTTCCATTGATTGTAATCTTATCCTTCACAACATTCACATTTTTGATAACTGGTTTCCATTTTTGAACTGGAACTTGCGAATGATGAGATGATGAACTAGTAGTGGAAGAGTTATTTGCGAACTTGTCAAATGCATTCTTGATTTGTTGCTCTGAAAACGTCCCACTTTGATATTTTCTTCCTTTCCCTTCAAACCATCGATTGATTGTACTTACATCAGATTTTCCTTTTGTATATGAAACTTTGGTCTGTTTTGAAACTGAAGGATTTGGAAAATTTGGTTGTTTTGGTGAAAATTTTATTTTTGCTTGAGTTGAATCTGTCAAACTTGATGAAGTTTTTGTGAATTTGCCAACATTTTGAAACTTTTGATTATTTGCAAATTTTTGCGAATTCTCAAATTTTCGATTGTTGTCATATTTGCGAACAGATGGGATTTTATCAACAAAATTTGTTTGTTTATTAAAACTTGAATCTGTTTGTTTATTTTTGCTCTGAAATTTTGATGATTTTGTTTTTGAAATTTGTTCTTTTCCATCTCTTGGTTTGTCATTTGACACAACTTGCCAGAAAACTGCTTTTCTTGCTTTTTTTTTGAAACATTATTTTATGTTGAATAATTTCCAACCATCAATTTGAATTCATGAGAATTTAATTTCACTTCAGCCTTTGATTTTTCAACTTTTTCAAAAATTTTGTTTGGTTTTTCACCTTTAACCACCCATTTTTGTAATGATTTTTGTTTTTGAAACACATAAGAATTTTGAGCTAAATTGTTTTCTTCTGTGTTTTGATTTGCGAAAAAACCTTCCGTGGTTGACTTTAGATTATCTTTTTCAATCATTTTGTTGAATTCAGTATGAACTTTCTCAGCATTTCTAGTAGTGACAAAAACTTGATTTGGAAAAATGGTTTTATTAGTACATACAAAAATTGGATATACCACTGTGTTGGTTTCCAAATAATGTGCGCCTTTGTCATTTAAAATTTTATCAAATTCTTTTGTATTTTCAAACACTTGATCAATCACAACTCGTTGAGGTGTTTCATTTGAATCTTTCTTTTCTTCTCTGTTTTCTTCATTATCATCAGATTTCCAGCTTTCAACTTCCACATTATCAAACTTACAATGTGGTGAAGTTAAAGGTTTATCAATTTCATCCTCTACTATCGAATCAACAATAATTTATTTACCTTTAATCTTAGATGTGATATTAACTATTGACAATTGAGAACAATCTACCTCTTCTTCCTCTTCTATCTCACTGATTTCACTCACATTATCTGAATTTTCATCAATACAGCATAATTGAATTATGAGGCAAGAGTTGAATTTTCTGTTTTCTTTAAGATTTTCACTTGTTCACTCTTTGTCAAACTTTCATTGACAATGTTAACTAACTCATCAGCATTCAGAAATTCATCAATTTTGACAATACCATATGTATATCTATCATCAGGTATTTTGTCAAATTGAGCAATTGTACTTTCACAATCATAAGAAACAACATCAACTTTTTCACATTCATATTCAAGAAAAGGTAACAGTTTCCTATGTTGTTCTTTGCTAATGTCAGAAGAATGATGTAAAGCAGTTAATTTTGCATATAACCGTTTGGCAGAATTACAATATATGTTCCTTTGTGCTAGCAACAACCTAACATCATTTGTAAGATTATTCCTATCACAATCTATATTTTTGATCTGCATTTCAAGTTTTTCTACTCAGCTCCTCTTTATTTCTAATTCTCTCTGTGTCTCACCTAGTTGCATACTTAATTTTTGAGCTTCAGTACTAGCAGACACAATAACAAAATCAAAATAAGCCACAGTTTCATCAAATGAAACAATTTCAGCATCATAAGCAGATAAAGGAATATTAAAAGATTCAAGTATTGCACGTACCTTGGTTGTCATGGGTGATTTGTCCGTGGATTTGGATACAAAGCACCTTCCTGAAATTTCCTCTTCGCAATGTTCAAAACTTGCGAACATTGCTCCATGTGTGGGATGCCTCATTTCCTCGTCATCAGATCCTGAAGACCAGATCTGATACATACCACTTTCTTCATTATCAGTTTCACCTTTCACAACCAAAGACACTCCTTTGGTCTTAGCACGTATCTCTTCAATCTTTTCAGAGTAGTATGCTTCATATTTAACCTTTTCCTTCTTCTCTTCTTTCTTTCGCAACATGCAATCAGCTGCAAAATGATTCGCACCATTACAGTAGTGACAGTAAATTCCTGAATCACCTTTCAGCTTCTTCTCTTCTTTCGCATCTTTTTGTTTCTCATCAGCTTTCTCCAATTTCTTCCTCTCCTCCCCTCCAGTTCTTGTGACTGCATTCTTCACATCACTAGCCTTTCCTTTTGGATTAAAAGGCTTTTTGAAAAACTTCTTAACTCTGTTGTTTGAATAGAATGCCACAGCTTCATCATCAGAGTTCATCAAAAATCCTTCATCATCTGAACCATCTTTTTCATTAACATCAGTTTCTGATATCTTTGAAACAAGAGCCAAAGGACCTCCAATACTTTGTTTTGATTCTTCTTACATTTCTGAAACTTCACATTCATGTGTTTTCAATTGATTGTAGAGATCATTCAATTTAGTTGTATCAAAACTCTGTTGATTCTTAATCATCATGCTCACACTTCGCCATTCCTTGCGAAGACCCATAATGAAAGTTAAATTGAACTCCATGAGAGACCTAGTGATTCCATACCTATTGCAGCGAAACATAAGCTCATTCAGACGATCATAGTAATTTTCAAGAGTTTCTGCATCCTTTTGTCTGAATTCCTTCAGTTCAACTAGACATTGCTTCACAGAGTTGATCTTCGTCTTTTCGCCACCTTGATACTTCTCTTTTAGAGTGTTCCAGATCTCCTTGGCTGTTTTACAACTACGGATGTAATTGTAAACCACAGGAGGTAGAGCACCTCTTAGTTCCCTCATGCACCTCTTTTCATTATTCTTCAACCGTTTTTCTTGATCAGCAACTTCAGTATAAGTAGTAGATGGACCAATTGGTTGAACATTAATAGGAGCTTGCACTATTCCATCGATACAAATCCAAAGTTCTTCATCAATTCCATTTAAGTAATCTTCCATTCTATCAGCCCACTGATCATAGTATTCTGGAATTAACATCGGAATTTTGGTTGAAGAACCAAGCAAGTGAGAGAAGGAAGTCATTGTATTCATGTTGAAGTTCACCATTGATGAACACATAAATTTTCAGAAAGCTTCAAAAACTTGACGAAATAGAGAATTTGATCAATTGAATTGATCACAAATCACTAATCGATTACTCGACTTAACAATTCAAAGACAGAATCAATTCAAATCTGAAGATCAAATGTGATTTTCAAAACCAAAATGCGCGGAAAATTTTGAGTAAAGTTGCAACTCAAAAAGCAAATGATTCTAACACAAAAATCAGATCGAAGCAGTTTGAATCCTGCTCTGATACCAATTGATGAGAATTGTTACCGAGATTTGAGAAAGCAAAGTTTGATTTGAGTAATTGAAGATTTAGAACACGAAGAGGAAATATTAATCAGATCTCATATTGATAAAGACTGATTACAACATAAGCAGAAAAGAGATATTTGTTACGAAAGTAAAACAACCGTCATATATTGATAAAGCTCAGTCCCTATTTATAGGGAACATGTGTGTACAAAAAATATATTAAGTCTAGACATTTCACTTCACATAAATATGACTTAGTAAAATAACATAAAATGCGAAACTATACAAAACACTATATTCGACTTTTACAATTTTACATCTACAATGACTTCATGTAGTATCATAACAATAGAATACATAGTAAAGAAAGTAAAACAACCATCATATATATAATTTGAAAGTTACATTGTTGAATGGGACTTGTTTTAAAACCAATTACAATGATGAAAAAATGAGTTGTAAACTAACGCCTTAGCATCACTTCTCCAAAAGCTGATGTTTACCTGAATTACAGAATCCCTAAGAAATACAAGTAGATTTGAAAGAGTAGATCAACATTTAAGCTGGTGAATTCATAAGTATTTAATGTCAATGTTTGTAAAATTTTGAATGAAACTGTTTGAAGATGTTTGAAAACTCATAGAAAATCCCATATTTCCTACTAGTATAAAAGTAGTCTTCTACCAAGACTCAAATGTTTTGAATGTTTGCTTCTAGAAATCCAATATTTTTCCATAAGTGTGTAGTAGTTTAAAAGTTCCAAAACTGAAATGCAAAAGTGGTTTTCATGCCTATGATAGTAGATTTATGTATGTATGAAATCACTAAGGCTTTGATAACCCCGTAAATCAACGTGTTTTTAATACTCCCTGTGAGTTTTATAACCATGCTATCGACCCAGACTGCCTGTAACAACATTCTTCAGGCGTTGGAATGTTATGACGTTTGTCACCCCAGACCTGCCGGTCTAACTATAGCTAACAGTTTAGGTGCGGGGTTTTCAATCCTGTATAGATCTATACACAAGTATCATGCTCTCTCTACAAGTGATTATGGTATATAATACAGGACTTTAACTGCATACTTGAAAGTACGTGAAGTTGAATGTCTCACAAAACGCAGTATCAAAGATTTATGTATGAAAAGTCCATTTGTTCTTGTATATGAAAGTATTTCCTTGATATAGTACTTATCATATGTAAAATCTCATGAATATCTAGTAAACTATTCCTATTATAGTTTTTTCCATGTGTATGATTCGTTTGTATGATAAACTCGAGTGTTGTGTCGGCTTTGTATGTAAAGTATAACATTTGTATTAACATTATTGAACATTTATACTCAAAATATAAATGAAGTGTTTGATATTTATATAACAACATGTTTCATTTCAAAAGAGCAAAGTGTTATCGTGATATGTTGCATGCGAACGTTTTTGTATGATAGTTATAAATCACATATGATTGGTTATATAACAAAAGTATAGCAAAAGATTGATGTTTTTCAGACGAGGATAACCGTGTGTTTACTTGTATTTCCACCCTTTAAAAGTGTATAAAAGCATTTGAAAACGTAGTTGTAGGGGTATGAACTCACCTGATTGAGTGAAGATGGTGATATGAAAACCGAGCAAAACTTTGACAGGAGAAAGTGGATTTCTCGAGATTCTCAAGAATCTCAGGAGCGTAAAACTTCCTTCGGGACTTAGGTATGAAAACCAAGGCTTCGGGATATTTCTTGCACGCAAAATGGAGTAAAAACGCAAGAGAAGGAGAGAAAATGAGCAATGATGCCCAGAAACCTCGCATCCCTTTTATAGGGGCTGGAAACCCTCGGTACGCGGGGTGTACCTCCGGGTTACGCGGAGCGTACCGGACGTCATGAATGACCGCATCCTCGTCTGTTGGACTTCGGATGGGACGGGGCATAGGGGTGTAGAGGGGCGACGTGGACGATCTGAGGCCTAGCACCCGAGTACGCTGGCGTACGAGGGTACGTGGGGCCTAATTCACCTCGGTTTGTGCACTTCAAACTTGTAAAATCCATAACTTTCGCATACGAGCTCTGATTTTGACATTCTTTGTATGCACGCGTAGATGAAAATATACTCTACAACTCTCATTTAGAAATCGTTGGCTAATTTTGAATTATATATTTTTAATAGTCCAGGACACGCAAAGTCCGTTAAAAATCCATAACTTCTTCATTCGATGTCCGTTTTCATCATACTTTTACCGTTGCACTAATATTGTTGAGATCTTCGATTCTCGTTTAGGTTGTTTCGTCCAAAAGTCTCTTGATCTCTATTTCGAGTTTTTAGTTATCCACTGCTATATCCGAAACTTCGAAAAATCATAACTTCCTCGTTATAACTCGGATTTTAGTATTCTTTATATTTCTGAAATCCTTGACACAGTATCTATCATTTATCAAATCTAGTAGATGACTTTTGAACATTTTTATTTTTGACAATAATCTCATTATATCAATAGAGGTTACAATTTTTGACTTTTTAGGTTATTACATTGATTCGAAATATCGGGTTGTCACATAGATTGAGAGGCATATGAAGAGTGTTTTGAGGCGGTGAATTGGTTAAGGTGATGAACAGTTGTCGGATCAAACATACTCCATGAACAGTGTGAACCAGAGGTTTAGTGGTGGAATCAATGTTCCAAATGAGAGCTGAGCAGTGGGAACCATCGACAAGAGCAAGATGATCTAAGTTTGGATGCAATTTGGAGCAGAGATAAAAGAAAGACGTTGGAGTGAGAGGTCCAGGAATCATCAATGTATGACGAGGATTGACGCTTTGAGAGAGCTTTAGAGGAGCGATAGTAAACCTTCAGTCGAGTAATGTAATGGAAGTAGCGATTAAAGGCGGTGGTGGTGAACGATCGCCTGTAGGGTCCTGATGGTGAGTTTTGTAACGCCATGATTCTCAGGTATTGAGTTATATAAGAATTTTCTTGATATCAAGGTCTACTCGACGAGTTGGTTGCCCTACTCGTCGAGTAGCAGCGAGTTGGTCCACGTGTTTTAGTGACCTAGTCACCGAGTCCAAGAAGGGACTCGACGAGTAAGAGCTGGAAGATGAAACCCTAAATTCTGGGGTATTGCACCCTATTTAAAGGATCAACGGGCTCCCCCAGCCTCCCCTTTAGCTCCTTGGCACCCTTAAATCCTAAATCATGTGTGTGTGAATTTCTTTGGTGTGATAACGCTTAGAAGAGAGATATTCGTGAAGAACTCTTGGGAAACAAGTAAATTGAAGCTAGGAACTCGTATGAAGAAAAGATCTACTTCAGTTGACACTCTCTGGAAGGTAGTATGTTGTCTCCTTGGCCCATCTCATCTTTAATCTCCTTTTGGGTGGGTTTTAGGAAAGGTTTCTTGTGTTTGAGTCAAGATCTGGAGTTGAAACTTCAGATCTGGATTTCCCTTGGCCTCTAGATCCATAAAGTTATCAGCGTTGGCAAGTATGATCATTCCCTCAAGTGTTAGACTTCATTTTAAGTTTAGTTTTCTCATTTTAGGGCCTTAAAGATTTGCATACATGTAAAGTTTGCAACTTTACGTGATAAGCATGCCTGGGAAGGTTGGATCTGCATTTTGGAGTCGTTGCATGGCTTAAAAAGCATCTGTATGGATGAAGGTCTGAAGGGACTCGGCGAGTGGCATGGTCGACTCGGCGAGTCCGATGAAGATTGCCTTGGGCTCGACGAGTCAGTCGAATGACTCGGCGAGTCAGCTAGGGTCTTCCCGACCCTTGGACATGCACACACTCAAGGAGTTGTATGGAAAATTGACGTGTTAGCAAGAGTGTTATCGGCCGCAAACATTAGGAACTCTATTAGTCGCTCAGGGGACTCGGCGAGTTGACAAGTTATACATGGACTCGGTGAGTGGCTGGATGCACTCGACGAGTCAGGTCAACATGGACTGTTGACCTTGACCTTTAGCTTTGGCTATGACCTAGGATTGACTATGTGACTTCTGGGGATATCTTGGGAATTTATGAACTTTGTGATGTGTTGGTTATAGGTGGTAGAGTTTGTGGCGGTGATCCGAGAGTTGAGCTTTCTATTTTCAGTCGGCAGTTGCAAGGTGAGTTATCCTACTATACTCAAGGGTCCAAGGCACCACGGCCGATCCTTTGGATTGTTATCCGGTTATGTATGCTAGTGTGATCTGTTAGATTGGTATCCTAGAGGGTAGGATAATACTATGTGGTATGTGGTATGATCAGTTAGATCAGTATCCTGGTAGATAGGATGTTATATGTTGCTATGATCCGTTAGATCAGTATCCTGGTAAAAAGGATGGTATATGTTGCTATGAACTGTTAGATCAGTATCCTGATAGATAGGATGTTGTTATGCTATTATGATATGTTAGATCAGTTTGTCTGTTTATAGATTGTCAGGTGATTAACTGTTATATATGTGCACATATTTGTTTGGTGGTTGAGGCTTATCTGCTTTGTGCAGAAGCCAATAAACCTAGGCATTCCAACCTGTTGGTTGTGGGCCGTGAGTATTCCATCCCGAGGATGATTGGACTCATAGTATGTGGGCATTCCAACATGTTGGTTGTAGGCCTGGGGTATTCCATCCCGAGGATGATTGGACCTATAGTATGTTGGCATTCCAACCTGTTGGTTGTGGGTGTGACAACCCAAAAATTTTCGTTAGTTTTAACATCAAAATTAATTACGTCAAAAATTAGCCAAATTTATCCTGAAAATATTTTTGACCGGATTTAAACACGTTGGAATATTTTAAATAATATTCGTCAAGCGAACCAAAATTAAGAAGGTATAATTTTAAAAGTTGCCGTGTTTAACGGTAGTCGTGAAAAACCCCGTTCGCGGTTGATGTCAGGTGAACCCCAACCAGGCCATAAACTCCACCCTATATATGGGTTGAGTGGGTTTCATCCCACCCTTTTTCCCACCTTAGACACACTCTCTCTAGTTTCTCTCTCTACAAAACGGGTTTTGGTCAAAAATCGCCCCTTCGAGCTTCAAATCGGTAAGTTAACCTCCCTAGCTTGTTGTTTAACTCATTTAGCTTGCAAACTCGAGGCTTAAACATCCAAAAACCCCAAGAACAAGAGTTTACAGTATTGGGATCATCCCAAAACCGTAAACCCCTTGGAAGAGGGTTTTGATGCCCAAAAACCCTTCCAAACCACTTCTAATGCTTAGCAATGACTTAGAGGCTTGCATGAAAGGACTTAGAACACCAAAATCGTAGCAAATGGGGAGTAAACATGAGTTTACAGTCTAAGAACATCCTTAGACCGTAAACCCATCTTCAAGGACCATAAACACTTATTTAGGTGTTAAACTATCCCTCAAACGCCTCCAAAAGCTTCCATGAGTGCCTAGAGCCTTGTAAACATTCGTTTGATGCACCAAAAACATGATTCATGGACTAACATGAGTTTACTGCCGTAAACTCATGCGTTTAAGGTAGTAAACTCCCCAAGAACATCTTCATAGACCGTAAACACCTTTCCAAGGTGTTTAAGTGCCTTTAACACCTTCCTATGCTCTTATAAGTGACTAGAACCTTGCATGCATGAGTTAGAACCACCAAACAACAAAAGGAATGGGCTAACATGAGTTTACGACTGTAAACTCATGTGTTTACAACCGTAAACTCCCTAAAGTTGGGAGCTGAAGGATGCATTATCTTGTCAGCACAAAGGGTTCACTCCAGGAAGAGGGAAAGTTGGGTTTCCAATACCTTGGATCATCGGGATTTTGTCTAGTTGGCCGGTAGCGGTAGGTATGTTATTTGTGGTAATCACTTGTAGGACTATGTTCTATGGATGTGGTGGAAGACGCTTTGAGCCACATGTCAGCTGGGTCTTCCACCCCAGTGGTATGTATGAGGAGAGTGGTGGATTCTCCTCTTGTGATTTGATCAGAGATGCTCAAGTCGAGGGCATGCGGCTAGAGAACTGGAAGTTGGAAAGGATCAGGGGTGAGAACACCCGGTTTGTGTAGGATAGTCGGGGATTATTGACCCTGATGTGGTTGGGTATGGGTTCCGATGTCTGGTGGAGTCAGACAGATAGTCGTGGAGGAGGCTCATAAGTCTCACTTCTTTATTCACCCGGGGGACACCAAGATGTGCAGACATCTGAGTTTGAGTTACTGGTGGCCATGTATGATGCGAGAAATCGCTTGGTATGTCGAGAGGTGCTTAACCTGTAGGATGCTCAAGGCCGAGCATCAGAGGCCGCATGGTGTGCTGCATCCCTTAGAGATTCCCATGTGGAAATGGGAATAGATCATGATGATTTCAGTACCAAACTACCGACGACGGCGAAGGGGTTTGATGTTATATGGGTCATTGTAGATCGATTGACCAAGAGTGCCCATTTCTTGGCTATACGCGAGAGTTCTTTGGCCGAGAAGTTGGCCGACGAGTATGTTCGTGAGATCGTCGCTCGCCATGGGGTTCCAGTCTCCATTGTTTCCGACCGAGATGGTAGATTTACTTCCCGTTTCTGGCAGAAGTTCCACGAGGAACTGGGCACACGGTTGCATTTTAGTACAAAATTTCATCCACAGGCCGACGGTTAGAGCGAGCGGACCATCCATACCCTCTAGGATATGTTGAGGGCGTACGTCATTGACTTCAGTGGGAGTTGGGATTCCTACCTACCCCTTGCAGAGTTCGCCTAGAACAACAACTATCATTCCAGCATCGGCGCCCCGCCTTTTGAGTTGTTGTATGGGCGGAAATGTCGCACCCTACTTTGTTGGGGTGAGTTCGAAAACAGGGTGATGGGATGGATGAAGGTAGTTTTGCAAACTACCGAAAAGATTCAACAGATTAGGCAGCAATTGCAGACGGCTCAAAGTCAGCAAAAGAGGTACGCTGACAGATGCCGATCTGAGTTAGAGTTTCAGGTGGGTGATATGGTACTCTTGAAGCTCTCACCTTGGAATGGTGTGATCCTCTTCAGGAAGAGGGTAAAATTGGGTCCCCATTACATTGGGTCGTTCAGGATCATTGCCAGGGTCGGCAAGGTGACATACAGGCTAGAGCTACCGGAGGAGCTTAGTCGGGTACATAGCACTTTCCACGTTTCGTAGTTGCGAAAGTGCATTATAGATCAGGAGGCAGTGGTGTCATTGGATGATATTCAGGTCGATGAGCACCTGAATTACGTGGAGAGGCATGTGGTCATACTAGAAAGGAATATGAAAGTTCTGTGGAACAAGGAGATACCTTTGGTGAAGGTGTAGTGGGAGCATCGGAGACGATCCGAGTGGACGTGGGAGCCGGAGGCTGAGATGCGGGAGCATTACCAGGCGTTGTTTACCTCAGCGGACTTAGAGGACAAAGTCTAGTTTAAGTGGGGGAGAATTGTAACTCCCCGATTCTCAGGTATTGATTTATATAACAATTTTCTTGATTTCAAGGTCTACCCGACGATTTGGTTGCTCTACTCGTCGAGTAGCAGCGGGTTGGTCCACGTGTTTTAGTGACCTACTCGCCGAGTCTAAGAAGGGACTCCACGAGTAAAAGCTGGCAGATGAAACCCTAAATTTCGGGGTATGACACCCTATTTAACGGATCATTGGCCTCCCCCAGCCTCCCCTATACACCTCCTTGGCACCCTTAAACCCTAAATAGTGTGTGTGTGTGTGAATTTCTTTGGTGTGATAAAGCTTGGAAGAGAGATCTTGGTGAGGAACTCTTGGGAAACAAGTAAATTGAAGCTAGGAACTCATGGGAAGAAAAGATATACTCTAGATGACACTCTCTGGAAAGTATTAGGCTGTCTCCTTGGCTCATCTCATCTTTAATCTCCTTTTGGGTGGGTTTTAGGAAAGGTTTCTTGTGTTTGAGTCAAGATCTGAAGTTGAAACTTCAGATCTGGATTTCCCTTGGCCTCTAGATCCATAAATTTATCAGCATTAGCAAGTATGAGCCTTCCCTCAAGTGCTAGACTTCATTGCAAGCTTAGTTTTGTTATTTTAGGTCCTTAAAGCTTTGCATGCACGTAATGTTTGTAAATTTACGTGATAAGCATGCCTGGGAAGGCTGGATCTGCAATTTGGAGTCGTTGCATGGCTTAAAAAGCATCTGCATGGATGAAGGTCTGAAGGGACTCGGCGAGTGGCATGGTCGACTCGGCGAGTCCGATGAAGACGGTCGTGGGCTCGACGAGTCAGATGAGTGACTCGGCGAGTCCGATGAAGATTGCCTTGGGCTCGGCGAGTCAGCGGAATGACTCGGCGAGTTAGTTTGTGTCTTCCCGAGCCTTAGACATGCACAAACTCGGGGAGTTATAAGGAAACTCGACGGGTTAGCTAGAGTGTTATCGGCCGTAAACACTAGGAACTCGACGACTCGCTCAAGGGACTCAGCAAGTTGACAAGTTATACATGGACCCAGCAAGTGGCTGGATGCATGTGACAACCCTATATTTTTCCAAAAGCAGTGTAACGCTCAAAAGTCAAAAACAACGAAAACTATTTGGAATCAACTAAATTAACCTCAAAAATAAAGTGTTCAAGTATCTAAGTTGGGATGCATCAAATATTAGATATCGTGCCAAGGTTTCCAAAAACATAAAGAACGTTCAAAACCGGGTTATATTGAAGAAATTATAACCACTCGTATATTTACGACACACCGTTAAAACGCTATTTAACGTAAAAAGTGAAATTTCAATAAAATGCATTTTTGCCTTACGTATCGAAACAAAAGATGTAGAGTTTGTTAAACTGTAAATGTACATAAAAAGATCGCCCAAATTGGACCTCGTATGAAGAAGTTACGAATTTCCAAAGTTTTGTAACAGTAGTAGAGGGCTAAAAACTCGAATTGAAGATCGAGTGTTATTTAGCTATCGCCACCTAAACGAAAGTTGAAGATCTCCACAATAGGAGTAAAATGATAAAAAGACAAACGAAAACCGACGTCGAATAAAGAAACTATGGATTTTTAACGGACTTTAGCAGTCCCGGCCTATTAAAAATATATCATTAAAAATAAATTCAAAACTAGCCGACAGAGTCTAAATGAAAGTTGTAGAGCATAATCTCACCTACGCGTGGATATAAAGAACGCGAAAAACGGAGCCCGTACGCGAAAGTTACGGAATTTAGAAGATGGGGGACTGGAGTACGCCCAGCGTAATCCCAGATTACAACTAGCGTACTAGACCCAGAGTCGAGTCCCGTCGGCTGCAACTCTACGCTTAGCTAGACCGGAGTCGTAAGCCGTGACGCATTTTTACGCCCCGCGTAACCTAAGTACGCCCCGCGTACCGCGTACGCCCAGCGTACTCCGGTGGTACGCCCCGCATACGTGACTTTCCAGCACTATAAATAGAGGGCATGAGCTACGGGTTTTGGCACACCATCTCAAACTCCCACGTACTCTTTCATCCTTTCAAGCTCCAGAAGCTGTCCCGACGCCCTCGGTTTCCGCACCCGAGCCCCCGACGAATGATCTACGCTACCGAGATCTTCGAAGAGCCCGAAGACGCAGCCTTCCGCAGTCGAAGTTCTGCTCAACTCTAGCCTCTCTCTCTTCAAACCAAACGAGTGAGTTCATACCCCTACCTTTCAATTCTTTTCATGTTTTAGGGGGAAATACAAGTACATTACAAGTCAAAGTATCATTTTATAAACGTAAATATAATATCTATCTTATAGAATATTGATACAAACATCTTTATGTTTAAAGGGCTATTATATCATCAAGTTATTTTTACTAAATGGAAACATACTTTTTGAGAAACTATAATGAGTATCGTTAGCAAGTTATTCATACATTTTACATATACATCTTGACAAACGAAATACTTTCAAATGAAGTAAAGTCTTTCTTATCGTAAATCTGTTTATACCAAGAAACGTGAGATATTCAAACTTCAACGTACTCATATGTATGCATCTCAAGTCCTGTATTATATACCATAATCTCTTGGAGGGAGAGCGTGATACTTGTGTATAGATCTATACGGGATTGACAACCCCGCACCTAAACTATTAGCTATAGTTAGACCGGCAGGTCTGGGGTGACAAATGTCATAACACTACAACACTTGAAGAATGTTGTTACAGGCAGTCAATGTCAATAGTATGGTTATAAAACTCACATAAAAGTATAAAAACAAGTTTGATTTACGAGATTCATATATGCATTCAGTTTTCCACATTATTTTTAGCACAAAGTTTATCATTATTATTCAAGTATGAAACATACTAACGCACTCCAACTCTGGGAACTTTTCAAACCATTTATAGAAAATATTGGATTTTCTGAAAACCTCGTTCATCGATTTACTACCAAAAGGTCATACTATTCAATACAAAACACTTATGAACTCACCAACTTAATTGTTGACACTTTTTCGAAACCGCTTGTATTTCTCAGGGAATCAGTAATACAGGTAACCACCAGCTTTTGAAGAAGGAACGCTAAGGACGTTTATCATTAAACATTTATATCATCATATTGTAATATTCTTTTGCAAATATGTATAACGCAACAAGATACGTTTTTATTATATATATGATGGTTGGGTTACTTTCTTTACAATATTCAATTGTTGTGATACTACGTGAAGTCATCCACCCCCGAAGGTTTCCGCCATTCTGGTTTGGGGGTGTGACAGATTGGTATCAGAGCATTGTTTATAGTGAACTAACTATATCGAACCACATAAGATATACAAACTATAAATGCAAAGGGGACCAAAAACCCTCTGACAAAACGTTTTCATGAACAATATATTTTCTTTTAAAAATATAGATCTTTACTCGCATGTATTAGTCTCGTATCATGACAAGTTTTCTAAAAAGTATTAAGGCAAGTTGCGACACTACGATTGGGCCTCGGGGTATGTAATCAGGTCGAGAATAAATATAGCCTGATCAACTATATTTATCCTAGATTTGACCAACGTACGTCGAGGAATGGTCATAGTGGACAACAAGCCAAAAACTTACCAAATACAAATTATTTTAGATTCGCCAATTTGAAATACTATAGGAGTATTATTAAAAATAATTGTACAATGAAACATTTGCGCTCCGTAAGGATATAGTTAAACGTAGGAAGTCGTTAAATAGAAATTTCTTTTCTTATAAAATTCTCATACCTCTATCCTAGTACAGACAAATGGTCGGATTCCATTTACCGGGAGATCCCTACTACCCAAACCAAGGCAACGGTGGCTGGATAGAAGAAGACTCGGAGGAAGACCTAAAGGAAATCGAAGAGGAGGTCGAGGAAGAACTCGAAGAGGAAGTCGAAGAAGAATTCGAAGTCGAAGTCGGAGAGGAATTCGAAGTCGACGAGGAGGTCGAGGAAATTACTAGTGGAACAGACTCCGAGCCGGAAGTAATCGACCCTCCCATCCCTCATCCTCCCGAAATCAGACCATATCAACCGGGACCCATTCCCATGTGGGGAAGCCACCTCTACTACTGGAGCCGCCAGCAAGGTATACGCCCTCCCTTCGGCATGTGTCGAGATTTTTACAATGTTAGTGGGGGAGGCTCAGCCGATCGAGCACTTCCTGTTATTGTGGGCGCTATAGCTAGCCAGAACTACCAGGCGGACAAGCAAGCAGCCAGAGTTCGCGAGGTCAATGCTGCTACTCAGGGTAACGCCGCAGACATCCGCCGTCTGGAAGGACTACATGAGAATACCCAAATCTACACAGGGACGCTTCAGAATCAAATGATAACGACACTAGCAGAAATAAGAGAGATGAAGGAACAACAAGCAGATCTCGAGAGGCGCCTGATGGGAGTCAAACAGTCGGATGCCGAATCTAGCTCCAAACGTGCAACACGCCGCAAGTAGATCTTGCTCAAACTCCAACAATTTTTTTATAAAATAGGACTTCGGATAAAAGTTTTTCCCTTATTTCCTTTTGTATCTGTAATCAGAGACCTCTAGGTAGGTCAAATTTTCCAAACAAGAAGCGTAATGTAACACACCTCAGGTGTGACCTATATATATAAATATGAAGTACTTCTTTGTATACCTCTCGGAACTTATGGGATTAACTAAAAATTTCTATACCTACCTTGAAACCATAAACTAAATTCAAAACAAATTACAAGATACAACTAACACACGATTGTCAAAACATTAGAAACTTATAGTATTCATTCTTATTTTCTCTACCAGAACATGCCTCCTCGTAGATCAACACACAGAAACTCAACTTCAACACCACCTCCACCACCTCCTCCAATTATGGATGCCGTTATGTTCCAAACTGCTGTAACCGCTGCTGTAACCGCAGCGATGGCTCAAATGAGCAACAACGGATCGGGAGGAGGAACAAACAACTTTACAAATGGCCAAGGTCAAGGCCGTTCAGGGGTATGCACTTACAAAGACTTCACCAATGGAAAACCTATTCCCTTTTATGGGATTGGGGGGAGTATTGGCTCTATCTCAATGGATAGAGAAAACGGAAGTTGTATTCGAAATTTGCGCATGCCCTGAAGAAAGCAAAGTAAAGTTTGTTGCTTTTACTTTCTCTGAACGCGCCCTGACATGGTGGAACGGCCATATCAAGACACTAACCCTAGTGGTGGCGAACTCCATGGGTTGGGAAAACTTGAAACGAATGCTCCTTCGAGAATACTGCCCAAGAGGCGAGATTCAGAAGCTTGAACAGGAACTGTGGGGCCTTTCGATGGTAGGCTCGGACATCGCAGGTTACACCAACAGGTTCAGTGATTTAATAACACTTTGCCCAGGAATGTTGATCCTGGAAAGCCAAAAGGTCGAGAGATACATCTGGGGACTATCACCCCAACTTCGAGGAAGTGTGTTAGCTTCCAAACCCATGACCTCCGACAGCGCCAAGGAACTGGCGCAATCTCTCGTTGATCATGGTGTCTGTCAAGGAGTCACGACTATCATGGCTAAACCAACCAAAGGGAACAACAACAACGAGATCAATGCCAACAACAACAGCAAGAAGAAATTCTGGAACAAGAGAAAGGGGCAAACTTCGCAAGAACCTTCAAAGAAACAAATGGTTGTGGTTCATGCTGCTACTGCTCCCACCACAACTCCTGCTACCCCTGTGCCAACAAAACCATATGCGGGGAACCTGCCAAGTGCAGCAAATGCAACTACCATCACCACGGTAATTGCCGCGAGATGCACTGTAAGAACTGTGACAGGAAAGGGCACACAACCCGTTTCTGTAAGGTATCAGCGCGACCAGTCACCCAAGTTCCTGGTACTGGGATAAGCCAGGCATGTTATGGGTGTGGAGAAACTGGGCACTTCAAGAGGGATTGCCCCAAAACGAGAAATGTTGGCGGTGTTGGGAGAGTGCTGGCAATAGGCCAAAATGAAGCAATAGCCGACCCAACGGTGGTTACGGGTACGTTTCTCCTCAACAACATTTATGCATGCATACTCTTTGACTGCGGTGCGGAGAGAAGTTTTGTGAGCCATAAATTCAAACACTTACTTAATCAAAGACCTCAACCACTCAATAAAATATTCACGGTAGAAATGGCTAACGGTAAAACGGAAAGCACAAGCGATATGTATGTAGGGTGCACATTAAATTTAAACGAACACTTATTTCAAATCGACCTAATGCCCATTTCGATAAGAAGTTTTGATGTCATCATCGGTATGGACTGGTTGAGCCTTCATCATGCCGATATACTTTGTCACGAAAGGGCCGTTCGCCTCAATCTGCCAAACGACAAAACTCTTGTCATTTATGGTGACAAACCTAGTTCAAGTTTACACATCATCTCCTGTGTTAAGGCACAAAAATATCTTCGCAAGGAATACCATGCCTTTCTAGCCCATGTAGTAGACCAGAAATAAGAACAAAAGAACATTAATGACATCCCGGAAGTCTGCAATTTCCCAGATATTTTCCCAGAAGATCTTCCAGGAATTCCACCAGAGCGCCAAGTTGAGTTCAGAATCGACTTAATCCCCGGAGCTACTCCAGTAGCAAAGTCGCCTTACCGTTTAGCCCCAGCCGAGATGCAGGAACTGTCCAGTCAATTGAACGAGCTGTTGAGCAAGGGATTCATAAGACTGAGCTTCTCACCATGGGGAGCACCGGTCCTATTCGTGAAAAAGAAGGACGGATCCTTTCGCATGTGCATCGGTTATCGGGAGCTGAACAAACTCATGATCAAGAACCGATATCCCCTACCGCGCATAGACGATCTGCTCGACCAACTGCAGGGAGCAAGCTACTTCTCAAAGATCGATCTAAGATCTGGTTATCACCAACTGCGTCTGCTGGAAGGAGACATCCCCAAAACGGCTTTCCGAACACGTTATGGTCACTACGAGTTTGTAGTAATGCCATTCGGATTGACAAATGCTCCAGCGGTGTTCATGGACTTGATGAACCGAGTATGTCGTCCCTTCCTGGATAAATTTGTGATCGTGTTCATAGATGATATACTTATCTATTCTAGAAGCCAGGAAGAACACAGCCAACACCTCCGCCAAGTTTTGGAAACGTTGAGGGCAGAAAAGCTTTACACAAAATTTTCCAAGTGCGAATTTTGGATTTGGAAAGTGGATTTCCTAGGACATGTAGTAAGCAAGGAGGGGATACACGTGGATCCTTCTAAGATCAAGGCAATAGAAAGTTCGACGACCCCAAGGACCCCTACAGAAATCCGGCAATTTTTGGGACTCGCCGGGTATTACCGAAGGTTCATATAGAACTTTTCGAAGATTGCCAAACCACTTACCACCCTAACTCAGAAGAGTGTGACCTTCGACTGGGGAGAAAAACAAGACACCGCGTTTCAAACGCTAAACCGAGCCTTATGTAGTGCGCCCATCCTGACCTTGCTAGAAGGAACGGAGGACTTCGTGGTCGATTGCGATGCATCAAACCAAGGACTCGGGTGTGTCCTGATGCAACGAGGGAAGGTCATCGCCTACGCCTCAAGGCAACTAAAGACGCACGAAGTAAACTACACAACGCACGATCTTGAGCTAGGAGCAGTCATCTTCTCTCTGAAGATATGGAGACACTATCTCTACGGCACGAAATGTACGATCTTCACCGACCATAAAAGCCTCCAACATATCCTCAACCAGAAAGAACTCAACATGAGACAAAGACGGTGGGTAGAACTACTAAATGATTATGAATGAGAGATTCGATTTCATCCCGGAAAGGCTAACGTGGTGGCCGATGCACTCAGCCAGAAGGAATACTCGGGCCGCAGAGTGAAGTCTTTAACCATGACAATCCATTCGCACCTGTCCACACAAATCAAGGAATCCCAGATAGAAGCCCTAACATCGGTAAATGTGGCAGGGGAATCCTTAAGGGGAATGTATAAGAAGTTTGAGGTCAAGAATGATGGAGTTCATTACTTTATGGATCGGATCTGGACGCCGAAGTTTGGCGGATTCAAAGAATTCGTCATGAATGACGCCCATAAAACATGATACTCCATACACCCCGGCTCCGATAAGATGTATCTTGACCTTAAGAAGTTGTATTGGTGGCCGAACATGAAGGCTGAAATTGCTACCTACGTGAGTAAATGTCTGACATGCGCCAAGGTCAAGATAGAATACCAAAAGCCCTCAAGATTGTTGCAACAACCAGAAATACCAGAATGGAAGTGGGAACGTATAACCATGGATTTCATAACCAAACTACCCAGAACGGCAAACGGACTCGACACTATCTGGGTGATTGTCGACAGGTTAACTAAATCAGCGCACTTCCTACCGATCAAAGAGACGGATAAATTAGAGAAGCTAACTAGGACATACCTCAGAGAAATTGTACGACTACATGGTGTTCCCATATCCATTATCTCGGACCGAGATAGTAGGTTCACCTCAAGGTTCTGGCAGGCACTACAAAAATCTCTAGGGACAAGATTGGACATGAGTATTGCTTATCACCCACAAACTGACGGCCAGAGTGAGAGAACCATACAAACCCTAGAAGATATATTGAGGTCTTGCGTAATCGATTTTGGTAAAGCATGGGATACCCATCTACCATTGGTCGAATTCTCGTACAACAATAGCTACCACACTAGTATCAAGGCTGCCCCGTTCGAAGCCCTCTATGGCCGCAAATGCAAGTCACCTTTGTGCTGGGCCGAAGTGGGGGACACACAACTAGCAAAAGGACAAGCAACAGACAACACGCTCACTGGACCAGAAATCATAAGGGAAACTACGGAGAAGATTGTTCAGATTCGGGAACGTCTAAAAGCATCAAGAGACAGACAAAAGAGTGGAATTCCAGGTCGGAGATCGAGTTCTACTAAAGGTCTCGCCCTGGAAGGGATTAATACTCTTCGGGAAGCGCGGAAAACTGAACCCAAGATACATCGGACCATTCGAGATCCTTGCCAGGATCGGTCCAGTGGCTTACAAACTTAGATTACCTCAGGAGCTCCACAACGTACACCCTACCTTTCACGTATCAAACCTAAAGAAGTGCTTGTCCGATGAGACCCTTGTCATCCCTCTAGACGAAATTGCAATAAATGAGAATCTCCAATTTGTAGAGGAACCAGTAGAGATCATGGATTGGGAAATAAAAAGGACTAAACAAAGCCGCATACCTATTGTAAAGGTTCGCTGGAACGCCAAGCGAGGACCTGAATACACCTGGGAATGCGAGGATCAGATGAAACAAAAGTACCCGCATCTTTTTCCTACCCTGTAAACTCTATCTTAGATTAAATTTTGGGACGAAATTCCCTTAACAGGGGGATGATGTGACAACCCTATATTTTTCCAAAAGCAGTGTAACACTCAAAAGTCAAAAACAACGAAAACTATTTGGAATCAACTAAATTAACCTCAAAAATAAAGTGTTCAAGTATCTAAGTTGGGATGCATCAAATATTAGATATCGTGCCAAGGTTTCCAAAAACATAAAGAACGTTCAAAACCGGGTTATATTGAAGAAATTATAACCACTCGTATATTTACGACACACCGTTAAAACGCTATTTAACGTAAAAAGTGAAATTTCAATAAAATGCATTTTTGCCTTAAGTATCTAAACAAAATATGTAGAGTTCGTTAAACTGTAAATGTACATAAAAAGATCGCCCAAATTGGACCTCGTATGAAGAAGTTACGAATTTCCAAAGTTTCGTAACAGTAGTAGAGGGCTAAAAACTCGAATTGAAGATCGAGTGTTATTTAGCTATCGCCACCTAAACGAAAGTTGAAGATCTCCACAATAGGAGTAAAATGATAAAAAGACAAACGAAAACCGACGTCGAATAAAGAAACTATGGATTTTTAACGGACTTTAGCAGTCCCGGCCTATTAAAAATATATCATTAAAAATAAATTCAAAACTAGCCGACGGAGTCTAAATGAAAGTTGTAGAGCATAATCTCACCTACGCGTGGATATAAAGAACGCGAAAAACGGAGCCCGTACGCGAAAGTTACGGAATTTAGAAGATGGGGGACTGGAGTACGCCCAACGTAATCCCAGATTACGCCCGACGTACTAGACCCAGAGTCGAGTCCCATCGGCTGCAACTCTACGCTTAGCTAGACCGGAGTCGTAAGAAGTGACGCATTTTTACGCCCCGCGTAACCTACGCCCAACGTACTCTGGTGGTACTCCCCGCGTACGTGACTTTCCAGCACTATAAATAGAGGGCATGAGCTACGGGTTTTGGCACACCATCTCAAACTCCCACGTACTCTTTCATACTTTCAAGCTCCAGAAGCTGTCCCGACGCCCTCGGTTTCCGCACCCGAGCCCCCGACGAATGATCTACGCTACCGAGATCTTCGAAGAGCCCGAAGACGCAGCCTTCCGCAGTCGAAGTTCTGCTCAACTCTAGCCTCTCTCTCTTCAAACCAAACGAGTGAGTTCATACCCCTACTTTTCAATTCTTTTCATGTTTTAGGGGGGAAATACAAGTACATTACAAGTCAAAGTATCATTTTATAAACGTAAATATAATATCTATCTTATAGAATATTGATACAAACATCTTTATGTTTAAAGGGCTATTATATCATCAAGTTATTTTTACTAAATGGAAACATACTTTTTGAGAAACTATAATGAGTATCGTTAGCAAGTTATTCATACATTTTACATATACATCTTGACAAACGAAATACTTTCAAATGAAGTAAAGTCTTTCTTATCGTAAATCTGTTTATACCAAGAAACGTGAGATATTCAAACTTCAACGTACTCATATGTATGCATTTCAAGTCCTGTATTATATACCATAATCTCTTGGAGGGAGAGCGTGATACTTGTGTATAGATTTATACGGGATTGAAAACCCCGCACCTAAACTATTAGCTATAGTTAGACCGGCAGGTCTGGGGTGACAAATGTCATAACACTACAACACTTGAAGAATGTTGTTACAGGCAGTCAGTGTCAATAGTATGGTTATAAAACTCACATAAAAGTATAAAAACAAGTTTGATTTACGAGATTCATATATGCATTCAGTTTTCCACATTATTTTTAGCACAAAGTTTATCATTATTATTCAAGTATGAAACATACTAACGCACTCCAACTCTGGGAACTTTTCAAACCATTTATAGAAAATATTGGATTTTCTGAAAACCTCGTTCATCGATTTACTACCAAAAGGACATACTATTAAATACAAAACACTTATGAACTCACCAACTTAATTGTTGACACTTTTTCGAAACCGCTTGTATTTCTCAGGGAATCAGTAATACAGGTAACCACCAGCTTTTGAAGAAGGAATGCTAAGGACGTTTATCATTAAACATTTATATCATCATATTGTAATATTCTTTTACAAATATGTATAACGCAACAAGATACGTTTTTATTATATATATGATGGTTGGGTTACTTTCTTTATAATATTCAATTGTTGTGATACTACGTGAAGTCATCCACCCCCGAATGTTTCCGCCATTCTGGTTTCGGGGTGTGACAATGCACTCGACGAGTCAGGTCAACATGGACTGTTGACCTTGACCGTTGGCTTTAGATATGACCAAGGATTCACTATGTGACTTCTAGGGGTATCTTGGGAATTTTATGAACTTTTTGATGTGTTGGTTATAGGTGGTGGAGTTTGTGGCGGTGATCCGAGAGATGAGTTTTCTATTTTCAGTCGGCAGTTGCAAGGTGAGTTATCCTCACTACACTTAAGTGTCTAAGGCACCAAGGTCGGCCCTTTGGATTGTTATCCAGTTATGTATGCTAGTGTGATTTGTTAGATCAGTCTCCTAGAGGGTAGGATAATACTATGTGGTATGTGGTATGATCGGTTAGATCACTATCCTGGTAGATAGGATGTTATATGTTGCTATGATTCGTTAGATTAGTATCCTGGTAAATAGGATGTTATATGTTGCTATGATCTGTTAGATCAGTATCCTGATAGATAGGATGTTGTTATGTTGCTATGATATGTTAGATCAGTTTGTCTGTTTATAGACTGTCATGTGATTATATGTAATATATGTGCACATATTTGTTTGGCGGTTGAGGCTTATCTGCTTTGTGTGAAAGCGAATAGACCTGGGCATTCCAACCTGTTGGTTGTGGGTCGTGAGTATTCCATTTCGAGGATGATTAGACTCATAGTATGTGGGCATTCCAACCTGTTGGTTGTGGGCCTGGGGTATTCCATCCCGATGATGATTGGACTCATAGTATGTTAGCATTCCAACCTGTTGGTTGTGGGCCTGGGGTATTCCAACCCTATGGTTGATTGGACCCATAGTATGTTGTTTATGATTATATGTGTATTGTTGTGAGTATGGGTATTTTGAGGGAACTCACTAAGCTTTCGGGCTTACAGTTTCAGTTTATTGTTTCAGGTACATCAGTGGATCGTGGTAAGGCAAAGGCGTGATCGTACAGCTCCTCATATTTTGTTATGGTTTCTAGGAAAACTATGATATAGACTATTGTGGAAACAAATTTGTAATAACTATTGGTTTTAAATGTTTTTTGAAAAGCTTAAAATTGGCTTGAATTTTATGGGTGTTACAAGAGCCTTTTCAGGTTTAAGTGAGAAGACGAACGGAGAAGCGATGGAATAAGAACAGATATCCCAAAAGGAACAATCATAGAATATGAAGATAAACATGAAATACCGTCAGCCAACACCAACAGCGATCATCAACACGTGTACAAAGAAAGGAAATAATTACATAAAATACCCTTACAGAAAAACGTTACGAAACTGCAACAAAATATATACGTAAGGGACCATTTCTGCCAACTCCTTAGGCAGTTTACTATTCCTAAGCTCGCACAACTTTAATATATATATATATATATATATATATATATATATATATATATATATATATATATATATGTATATATATATATATATATATATATATATATATATATATATATATATATATATATATATATATATATATATATATATCACAAAGTGGACAAATAGAAAAGTTCTTTGGTCTTTTTTACATTTTCCTTATTTTTTTAGTGGAATGTGTAGTTTGTCGTTTACGATTTGTATTTAAGAATGTTGTTCGGATCACAATATAAGAACGAGCGTACAATGTAATAAATGAATGAATTTCTCAAAAAACATGAACTTGTTGCAAGGTACTTATTAAGTTTCTTTAAAACACCATTCCATTCTTGCATTTTCACCGTGAACAACGTGAGCAACTACGTGAATCAAAACTTTAATATTTTAATAAACTAATACAATAATAACTAAACTAAAAAAGAATCAAATTCATGTAAATCAAGAATAAGTCGGCCACCAAGGAAGCTCTTTTCCACTTCATGTGTTAAATCTTGTCACATAAATTTTTATTATTTTAAAAGCTCACATGTTTTTGGAAAAATAGTTTTTTTATAACCAACTTGATCAATGTGTGGTGGGACACAATATTGTTGTAAAAGAACAAGTGATGTACTCAATGAATCAATAAGCATAATAGGCAGCCAAGCATGATAATAAATTAAAACTAAAAATAAAAACAAAACATGAAGAGGCTAATAAGATGACTATAATGTGTAATTGTGACTTGTGGCTAATAAGATGATTTGAAGAGGCTAAAATAGAATGTACTAATATTAGAAAAGAATATTTAAGAAGCAACACATGATATATTTAAGAATGATTCAGAAATTCTAAATGGATTTTCTTTTATAAAAACAAGTGATGTACTCAATGAATCAATAAGCATAATAGGAAGCCAAACGTGATAATAAATTAAAACTAAAAATAAAAACAAAACATGAAGAGGCTAATAAGATGACTGTAATGTGTAATTCTGACTTGAGGCTAATAAGATGATTTGAAGATGCTAAAATAGCGACTTTAATGTACTAATATTAGAAAAGAATATTTAAGAAGCAACACATGATATATTTAAGAATGATTCAGAAATTCTAAATGGATTTTCTTTTATAAAAAGTGAGGTCGGAGAAATTACCAAATCATATGATTTCCTGAATTCGAGGAGACCTATTCACAATCTAGAATTGAGAATAAACTAAAAAAATTGCTTTAATTGTTCTACTTTCACCTCTATCTTTCCCTTGATGATCATTACACAAAGTCCACTATTTAATATATCACATCTCATTTCAAACCAGCAAATAAGGAAAAACAAAATCATATATAACAAAATGGCATGCAATAAGTAACATATAAGACAATGATTTGAAGGTGTGGCTGATAGTGGTCAAACAGGTTGCTGATGATGGTGAGGCGAGAGGATGGAGAGAAAATTCTCTACGGATAGACACTTGTCCCCTCCAAATCCCAGTACAATTTCTCTTTAAGTGTCCTCCAACTTGAAAACAAATAAAATGTACATTCAATACATATAACTTTTTTGACTCAATTCACATTAGGAGAGAATAATGTGTTATACTTGATTTTTGTGGAAAACCCAAGTGAAAGGCTCATGAACCCAGTGTGTGTGATGCCGTCATAGAACCAAGAAAATAAATTCAGCTCAAAATCGATAGAAACAAAAATACAATTTGCATTCGGGTTAAATTAAAAAGTTTCAATATAAGCATATAAAACTTAAGATGCGTAAAAACATAAATATTGCAAAGAGGTGACACAAAACGATGTTCATATAAGCATACAAAAACAATTTACAAGTGGGTAAAAGTTCCAAAAACAAATGTGTTGTTGAATACAACTTGATAACCGAAAAGATATGTCTTTACGACAAGATGTGACCGGTCTCTACCAACCATCAGAATAACATTCCATGAAACATGAGGTCTATAGAGCAAATATGAAAGAAAACAAATCCAAAAAATCGGGACAATGGGATTTTTAGATCTCTTTTTTATAAAGAGACCCTAACGCACAAATTGATTAGATTTTATAAGAAGTGTAGTTTGTACAAACAGAAATAGCTAAGAATTAAAATAATGTAAAGAAACTTACCTTTCAATATCTTTTTGTGTCTTCAGAGCTTATCAACAAACAGAAATAACTAAGAATTAAAATAATGTAAAGAAACTTACCTTTCAATATCTTCTTGTGTCTTCAGAGCTTATCAACAAACTGCAGAAATGTAGCTCATTAGTAGATTTTTTTACTATATCATGGATAACTACAACATCACCACCAACATATCACAAACAGCCCATCATTTCCCTTCAAACTAAATCAAGAACTAAAAATCTTGTAGTCATGGATAAATCAAGAAAAAAATTTAATGAAAGAAAAAAATATTAAAATATGAAATATAAACACACAATTTCATACCTAACCAACAGTCATGCTCCAGTTCATAAAATCTTATTTCATAAAAGATCTAGTGCTTTGTAGATACTTTGTTTCACTTGATCAACAACTTAGAAGTGTTAAAATCAATAATAAAATCATTTATTTAAAGCAACCTGCCATAAGTTAAAAAAGGGCTTTTCCATTTCACGAATACTTGAAAGACACTTTTGACATATACACATAGGGATTTATTAGATTTCAAATCAAAAGGATAATATAATGCATGAATGCATCCTTATCAAACAAATGTTACATGTATAAAGAATGTGAACCGAATCTGCTACCTTTTTCTGAGTCACAAAATGGAAAACCTGAAGCGTGAATGCATCCTTAACAAATAGAGACTACCAGGGTGTTTGGCTAAGCTTATTTAAGCTCCTTTTTTAACTTGTTACCAGTTTCACACCAGTATAAGTTAAAAGGAGTGTTTAGACAGAAATAACATATAAATGTACCATACTGGAAATAA
Source organism: Lactuca serriola (assembly GCF_051521515.1). NCBI lineage: Eukaryota > Viridiplantae > Streptophyta > Magnoliopsida > Asterales > Asteraceae > Lactuca > Lactuca serriola. The sequence continues at coordinate 189,559,119 of NC_136408.1, read as the reverse complement.
GTCAAAATCTATAAATAACTCCCCCTAACTTATTATCTTATAAGTTATAAGCTATAAGTTGAAAAGTGCTTATGAAAAGTCATAAGCTTAGCCAACACCCCCTACAAGTGGAGAGAAAGAGGCTTATTGATCTAATGAACAACACATTTGCATCTGCAACAGTAAAATAGAGTAAGCAATCTGACTTATTTTGAAGTAGAAATGACAGATTTGCATTAGAACGATTTCTAGAAAGAAAATATGATTCCTGGACAAACAACTCTTTTATTTCACCCATCGACCACCAAAATATATCCACCGAACCTCCAGAAAAACACCTCTTCCACAACCCCGAGAATACCATCTCCACCTGTAACATCCCGTTTAAAATAAGATAATTAAAAATAAACCCGAAACGCCGAGAAGTAATTCTATTAATATTTTAGATTATTATAGCCTAAAAACAAATAATAATTAGTGGGGTGTTGGTTTCGGGAAGCCACACGACAAGATTGAATCTCTAGGGGTTAAAGTGTGATTGTGGGACTTAATTTGTAAAGATTTTCATAAGTCAAGGGATGATTGGTAACATTTTGGACTTGTATTGAAAAGGATTATGGGAGCAAAGGTTTAAATGGTAAATTAAGGATTTGTTTTGAAAGAAACAGGAAAGGAGGGACCAGTTGTGTCAATATGGGATACTATTTCAATGAAGCGGGTATATAGCCTAAATTGTTCCATTGTCTCAAACCCTAACCCTACTATCATGCATCTGCCACCACCCCACCTCCTCTTCATCATCCAGCCGCCACCCTCACAATGAACCACGTCCAGCTACCGCCTAGTCGAGTCCGAGCATCACCACTGCAACATTGTTGTCAGAGGTCATTGGTGAATGGAGGATTGCCGACGAAACTGGAACCCCGAAGCCGAGCTCGCACGTTGCTGTATCGTCGTTTCTTCTGTCATTGGAGATGAACCACGAGCAGTCACCGTTCTATCGCTGTTGTGACCGCCGAAACCCAGTCGTCGCCGCCACCCTTATAACCATCAAAATTGAAGACCGGAGCTGCTGTCGTCGTGGGTCGTTTCCGATGATGAAGAAGTCGTCACCGGACGTTGCAACAGCTAGGATTGCCTTTCCCGAACCATTCTCCTTCTCCACTTTCTTTCTTTTTTGTGACATCGCCACTGGTCCAGCGACTGACCCATTTCGATGACGTCCTTCGGCCGATAGTTGTTGTTGCTGTTGTCCGTTTTCCTTGCCGTCACAGCCATTGTACACCACCAGGTGGGTGGGTGGACTCTTTTGTGAACAGATACATGTGGGTGCGTCCTTTTGTTAGTGTGTGTGACGTGTGTGTGTGGTTTCCTTGTCCGAAATCGTAAAAGGGCCACAACCACCAACGTGAGGTGGTGGCTGCCACCATATACCACCACCGGCCACCACGAGGTGGTTGTGTGTGTATGTTTATTAGTGAGTGTGTGTGTCGTTACTGTTTGTGTGTACGCTAATTGGATGTTATTGTAAATTGTAACAAAATGGACTAATGAAAAGAAAATATGTCACCACCACCATAAGGTGGTGGCTGTCGCCACCTGCCGCCACCAACCGCCATATCGGGTGGTGATGTGCCTTGTTTAGTTTGTGACTCGTTTGGATGTTTAGAGAAAGGGACTACTAAACCCTAATGGTGTGACATCCCCAAAATCTTGGCCAGAAAAGACCGGTTTCATTTATGCTTTTTAAAATAATTTCAGAGTAAATCCTTTTGATTTTAAAAGAGATGCGGAATTTGTTCCCAAAAACAAAACATGATAAAATAGATCTTTTATCAAAACATTTCATAAAGAAATATAATTTCATTTCATAATAAAAAATCGGGATGTCATGTTCCGATACAGACCATAAAGCATAAACGATAACATTACAAGTCATTCAACAAATATATACATATACAGACTTATAAACAAAACAAGTTGATGATTCATCCATCTTTATGCTCTTGCACCACTTCCTGTAATACAAATAAACTGAGTGGGTCAGACTTGGGAGCTTGGTGAGCATATAGGGTTTTCAACCCACAATAAATATTTATATTTAATTCAACAATCAACAATAACCCGATTACCCATTCCCGTTATCCTCACTTTACGTCCCTAAAACAACATCTATTATAAGGGACCTAATCTAGGACTTTCATCGGGATGGACATTACTGCAAAGGGGCTTCCTTAGGAATAAATATCCTAAAGGCAACCATGAGGGGGATAGAGTACACCGGTGAACACATCGTTCACAACACCTACAGGTTATGAGCCTGCTAGTGTTCCACAAGACTGTCTAGAAAGAGTCTGTGGTCGTCATCCATGCTCTGCTGAGTGACTAGATCAACGACAACAATATCGAGGCCTCTCATCTGTTTATTACACACCAATTATCTACCCATGTTCTACCCAACATATTAGTAGATAAAAATATACATTTTTATACATAGTTTAAAACCTGTATAACATGTTCAATCAATACAATTTTCCACATAACAGATGAGGCACACACACACAACACGTATTTCAGAGAGAATAAATCAGATCTATGAGATAGAAGAAAGTGAATATACATTCACACATATAATCAACAAAGTATACACGTAACACGTATTTTGTATAAAATACTTCATAATAATGTGTTAGAAGAAAATGACTACACTCTCACTTGATCAGAAGATGATCGGGCAGCACTATGGCTTGCAGAAGTAGTGTTTCTCCGTAAATCTAGAAGATCTTCACAAAAACCGGGCTCCTCGTAGGCAGGGCTTTGGCTCGGAAATCTCACTTCTCGAGTTCCCCGGGGCTTCGGATCTTGCTTCGGGGCTCAGGAATGATAGCGGGGCTTCGGGGTATAAATGGCACGCAAATCGAGGCAAAAGCTTAGAGAGAAAGGAAGAAGTTTGCAAAAGAAAGAAGCTGCCCTCGCATGCCTTTTTATAGGGCTGAAACCTTGCATTACGTTGGGCGTACTGCTTCGGTACGTTGGGCGTAATGCTAAAACGTCACTGCATGCGTCATCGGAGCACTCGAGTGCGAGGCTTCGTCATGCTTCGTTGTACGCTGGGCGTACAGCCTTACGCTGGGCGTAACCCGGATATGTCCGGTGACTCCCCTTCGGATAATATCGGATTTTATTAACTAAATTTATATTTTAATTATTTAATAAACTTCAAAAACTCATATCTTCTTCATACGAACTCCATTTTCAACGTTCTTTATATCCACGCGTAGGTGAGACTACGGTCTACAACTTTTGTTTAGACTCCATCGGCTAATTTCGAATTTATTTTTATTATTTATTTTTAGTAGGCCTAGACAGGAAAACTTCGTTATAAATTCATAACTTCTTCGTCCGACGTCCTTTCTCGCCTAACCTTTCCTCGTTTCGCTACTAACAACGAGATCTTCGATCCTCGTTTAGATTGTTTCGGCTAAAAACCGCTCGATCTCAAATCGAGTATTCGGGCTGCATACTGCCAAGTCGAAACTTTAGAAAATCATAACTTCCTCATACGAAGTCAGATTTGGGCATTCTATATATATTCGGAAACCTCGTTTCAGCCACTACAACTCTATGCAAAGATGTCGAGTTTATTTTACACTTAAATTTTGATGCTTATTTTTATTCTTAATTAATCAAATCAAATAATTAAGCAATTAAGCACGAAACACATAATACTCAAATAATACGTTCTTATTATTTCAATACGGGTTACAAAGGTTAACGTAGACTATTACATTGCTAAAAATGGCAAGCCCAGAAACATGGGGGTTACAATTCTCCCCGTCTTAGAAAGATTCCGTCCCCAGAATCACACATCAACAAACAACTGCGGGTAGCGACTCATCATGTCACTCTCCGTTTCCCAGGTGAGATTCGACCCATTCGTGTGTTTCCATCAGACAAGCACTAACTCAACCATCTTACGTTGCAATTTCTTAGTCTTTCGGTCAACGATTGCCTCTAGTTCTTCAATCAACCTTTTGTTCTCATCGATTCTCAACTCCGAAAGTGGAATCATGTCGGGAACTTCTCCCGTGAACTTCCTCAAATAACACACATGAAAAGTGTTATGAATTCCATTCAGTTCTTCTGGTAGTTCGAGCTTGTAAGCTTGTTTCCAATTCTCTGATGAACTTTAAACGGTCCAATAAACCTTGGACTTAACTTTCCCCTTTTACCAAATCTTATAAGTCCCTTCCACGGCGAGACTTTAAGCAAAACCGAATCTCCAACTTCAAAAGTCATCGGTCTTCGCTTTTTGTCAACATAGCTCTTTTGACGATCCTGAGCTACTAACATTCTCTCCCTAATTATTTTCAACTTTTCCGCAGTCTGATGGACTATCTCCGGTCCCATAAACTGTTTTTCCCCAGCCTCAAGCCAACAAGACGGCGTACGACACTTTTGTCCATACAAAGCTTGATAAGGTGTCATCTTTATGCTCGAGTGGAAACTATTGTTGTAGGAAAATTCTACCAGTGGTAAATGTTCATCCCAATTACCTTGGAATTCTAGGGTACATGCTCTAAGCATATCTTCAAGCGTTTGTATCGTTCGTTCGCTCTGACCATCAGTCTGTGGATGGTAAGCTGTACTCAAACACAACTTGGTACCCATCTCCTCTGGTAGACTTTTCCAAAACCTTGAGGTGAAACGACTATCGCACTCTTAGTGAATCGATCAATGACCACCCAAATCATGTCGTGACCACTTTTTGTTCTGGGCAGTTTAGTGACAAAATCCATAGCAATGTCTTCCCACTTACCCATGGGCACATCCAATGGTTCTAAACTCCCGTACGGTTTCTGATGTTGTGTCTTTACTCTCGCACAAGTCACACACTCAGCCACATACTTTGCAACATCAAGCTTCATCGTCGGCCACCAGTAGTAGGGTTTCAGGTCCCTATACATTTTATTGCTACCGGGATGAATCGAGTACATGGTCTTATGAGCTTCTTCCATCAGAAGATCTCTGAATCCTCCTGTCTTAGGTATCCAAATCCGATCTTGGAACACCTTCATTCCATGACTGTTTATACCGAACACAAACGTTTTTCGCAAACGTTCCTCCTTTCGGTCATTCTTCTCAAAAGCTTCCTCTTGAGTTTTCTTTATACTTTCCACAATTGTAGAGACAACTGCAATTCTCAACGCTCTTGGCCTTTTCCTTTCAAGATTGACTTTTCGACTGAGAGCATCAACAACAACATTAGCTTTACCAGGGTGGTAAAGTATCTCACAGTCGTAGTCCTTAAGTAATTCTAGCCAGCGTCGCTGTCTCATGTTCAATTCTTTCTAACTAAAGAGATATTGGAGACTCTTATGATCAGTGAATAATTTGCACTTTGTTCCATAGAGGTAATGCCTCCACATTTTCAAAGCGAAAACTATCGCAGCCAACTCCAAATCATGAGTCAGGTAGTTCTCTTCATGCTCTTTCAGCTGTCGAGACGCATATGCGATCACCTTATCTTTTTGGGTCAAAACACAACCCAATCCAACCCTAGACGCATCGCTATAAACAGCGAAGTCTTCAACTCCATCGGGTAGAGATAGAATCAGTGCCTCACATAGCCTCTTCTTTAGCAACTCGAAAGCTTCTTTGTGCTTATCACTCCAAGCATAAGAAGCTCCTTTGTGGGTCAAAGTTGTTAATGGACTAGCGATCGAAGAAAAGCCTTGGATAAACCTTCGGTAATATTCGGCTAATCCTAAAAAGCTTCGGATCTCCGTGGTACTTTTCGGCTTTTCCCACCTCATTACAGCTTCAATCTTTGCTGGATCAACCATTATCCCTTCTTGGTTGACCACGTGACCCAAGAATTGGACTTCTCGAATCCAAAAATCACATTTGGAGAACTTCGCATACAACTTCTCCTTCTTCAAGACTTCCAACACTTCTCGCAAGTGTCTTCCATGCTCCTCTTGGCTTTTTGAGTAAATCAGAATCTCATCTATGAACGCTATCACAGATTTATCTAGAAACGGATTACAAACCCTATTCATCAAATCCATGAATGCTGCTGGAGCATTGGTTAGTCCGAACGACATAACCAAGAACTCGTAGTGTCCATATCTAGTTCTGAATGCAGTCTTCTCGGTATCTTGCTCTCTTACTTTTAGCTGATGATATCCAGACCTTAGGTCGATCTTTGAAAAATAACTTGAGCCTTGACGTTGATCGAACAGGTCATCAATCCTTGGCAACGGATATCTATTCTTTATTGTTGCCTTGTTCAGCTCCATGTAATCGATGCACATTCTCATACTTCCATATTTATTCTTTACGAATAACATCGGAGCTCCCCAGGGAGATGAACTAGGTCTAATGAAACCCTTGTCCAATAACTCCTGAAGTTGCATCATCAGCTCCTTCATCTCTGTCGGCGCTAGTCGGTAAGGTGCTTTTGCAATCGGTGTTGTTCCTGATAACAGGTCTATTCTAAAGTCCACTTGTCTATCGGGCGGTAATCCAAGAAGATCTTCGGGAAATACTTCCGGATAATCACACACCACGGGAATATTCTGCATCACCTTCTTTTCCTTCTTAGCATCGATCACGAATGCTAAGTATGATGTACACCCCTTGGTCAAACACTTTCTGGCTTTCATTAGAGAAATGATTCCAGAATTTACTCTGCGTTTATCTCCATACACCATAAACGATTCCTTCCCAGGCGGGTTCACTTTCACTATTTTCTTCTTGCATAAAATTTCGGCATCATTGGCGCTAAGCCAATCCATTCCCAAAATGATGTCAAAACCGTTAAGTTCGATAGGCAATAATTCCTTGTGGAACGTATTCCCGTTCAGATCAATTATGATGTTTTTCATACGATAGCTAACAGGTACAAACTTGCCACTAGCAACTTCGAATAATAAAGCATTATCTAGTCTAACAACAGGCAAGGCTAGTTTTCTACCAAATTCATGCGATATAAATGAGTAGTTGGCTCCAGAATCAAATAAAATCTGGGCAGGCAATGTGTTTACGAGAAAGGTACCTGAAGCGACATCATTTTCATCTTTGGCAGCTTCCAGTGTCATCTGGAATGCTCTTGCTTTCGGCTTTGGTGAAATGTTGGGTCTTGCTGCTTTCTTCTTTTTCAGACAATCCCTTGAGATGTGCCCCTCCTCACCGCAACCATAGCAAACTTTCTTGGTGAGGGTGCATTTGTTAGCAAAATGCCCTGCTTTCCACATTTGAAGCATGTGACCACTTCCCCGTCACATTTCCCCTGATGCTTCTTTTTACACTTTTCGCACCATTTCTCCTCTACCTTTCCTCCACCTCCTCTCGAACCAGATTTTGAGAATTTATTTTTCTTGCTGGATCCTGAAGATCCCTCGAACTTCCTCTTTTCACCAACATCTATCCTTTCCAGACCCTTTTCCTTCTATTGGGCCTCCACGTTCTTAGCTGCTCGAACAACTGTTTTCAGAGTAGTTGTCATCTTGACTGTCGGACCAAAGTCGGCAGGCAGTCCATTAGCGAACCTATCGATCTTGGAGAGTTCTGTTGGCACTAGGTACAGAAATAACTTCATTTTCTCAGTGAATGTCGTAGCATAGTCATCTACACTCATCTTCCCTTTCTTCAAGTTTTGGAACTCATTGTTCAGGCCTATCAGATCTATCTCTGAACAATATTGCTCCCTAAGTTGTTCCAAGAACTCCTCCCATGACATTTTCAGAGCTTCTCCTCGTAGCATAGTATCTGCCAACAACTTCCACCAACTCAAGACTCCAGTCTTCAGCTGTCTAACTGCAAAGACAGTCTTCTGTTTGTTGCTAAAGTCGCAACTTTCAAATACCATCTCCATTTCGGAGATCCAATCCATAATCTCAACAGGCTTTGGGCTTCCAGAAAGACTTGGCAGTTTGGCGCCCAAAAAATTCTTGTATATTCGCCCATCCTTGTTGTTTCTCCATTCAGGATCATTCCTTCGTTCTTCTTGAGTCCCTACATGACTCACAATGAGACTATTGTTCCCTTCCTCTGATTGCTCGAGAATCGGTTCGGGTTCCACAACAGGTATGATAGGTTCCTCCCTATTTTCATGCAACATCTGTCGCATTTCTTCCCTTTGTTCTGCTAACATAGCCCGAATCATGGCTTGCACTCCAGCCATGGTGATCTGTTCTGGTGCAGCAGCTTCAACAGCAACTGGTTCAATCACAGGTGGTTGGTTCCTGTTCTCATTTGCGTTTCCAACACCGCTTCTTGTTATCGCCATTCTTGATCTATACACCGAATAAGGTGAAATTTAGATCTTCATTCGTGAAAGATATTACGATCTTCCATATAACTCCGAAACGATTACATGCTAGTTCTAAAATCGTCGGCATACGCTTAGAATCCTAAACACATAAACCTTCAGATCCGGGTGGCAACAAACTGTAGATCCGAATCAAATAATATCATATATGGCAACATATAACATTTAGCACATAAGAGCATTTTAGGCAACTTTACTAAAATAACTAGTGCTCGTGTCTAAAACATAACCGACACATATCTCAAAAATCTTTGCTTAGCATTTTAAGTTTAAGTCTAGAAATCCTACAAATTCCTAGTTCGCTTAAACTAATGCTCTGATACCAACTCTGACATCCTCAAAATCTCGGCCAGAAAATACCGGTTTCATTTATGCTTTTTAAAATAATTTCAGATTAAATCCTTTTGATTTTAAAAAAGATGCGGAATTTGTTCCCAAAAACAAAACATGATAAAATAGATCTTTTATCAAAACATTTCATAAAGAAGTATAATTTCATTTCATAATAAAAAATCGGGATGTCATGTTCCGATACAGACCATAAAGCATAAACGATAACATTACAAGTCATTCAACAAATATATACATATACAGACTTGTAAACAAAACAAGTTGATGATTCATCCATCTTTGTGCTCTTGCGCCACTTCCTGTAATACAAATAAACTGAGTGGGTCAGGCTTGAGAGCCTGGTGAGCATATAGGGTTTTCAACCCACAATAAATATTTATATTTAATTCAACAATCAACAATAACCTGATTACCTATTCCTGTTATCCTCACTTTACGTCCCTAAAACAACATCTATTATAAGGGACCTAATCTAGGACTTTCATGGGGATGGACAATACTGCAAAGGGGCTTCCTTAGCAATAAATATCCTAAAGGCAACCATGAGGGGGATAGAGTACACCGGTGAACACATCGTTCACAACACCTACAGGTTACGAGTCTGCTAGTGTTCCACAGGACTGTCTAGAAAGAGTCCATGGTCGTCATCCATACTCTGCAGAATGACTAGATCAACAACAACAACATCGAGGCCTCTCATCTGTTTATTACACACCAACTATCTACCCATGTTCTATCCAACATATTAGTAGATAAAAATATACATTTTTATACATAGTTTAAAACCTTTATAGCATGCTCAATCAATACATTTTTCCACATAACAGATGAGGCACACACACATAACACGTATTTCATAGAGAATAAATCAGATCTATGAGATAGAAGAAAGTGAATATACATTCACACATATAATCAACAAAGTATACACGTAACATGTATTTCGTATAAAATACTTCATAATAATGTGTTAGAAGAAAATCACTACACACTCACTTGATCAGAAGATGATCGGGCAGCACTACGGCTTCTAGAAGTAGTGTTTCTCCGTAGATCTGGAAGATCTTCACAAAAACCGGGCTCCTCTCAGGCAGGGCTTTGGCTCGGAAATCTCACTTCTCGAGTTCCCCGGGGCTTCGGATCTTGCTTCGGGGCTCAGGAATGATAGCGGGGCTTCGGGGTATAAATGGCACGCAAATCGAGGCAAAAGCTTAGAGAGAAAGGAAGAAGTTTGCAAAAGAAAGAAGCTGCCCTCGCATGCCTTTTTATAGGGCTGAACCCTCGCATTACGTTGGGTGTACTGCTTCGGTACGCTGGGCGTAATGCCAAAACATCACTGCATGCGTCATCGGAGCACTCGAGTGCGAGGCTTCGTCATGCTTTGTTGTACGCTGGGCGTACAGCCTTATGCTGGGCATAACCCGGATAAGTTCGGTGACTCCCCTTCGGATAATATCGGATTTTATTAATTAAATTTATATTTTAATTATTTAATAAACTTCAAAAACTCATATCTTCTTCATACGAAGTCCGTTTTCGACGTTCTTTATATCCACGCGTAGGTGAGACTCCGCTCTACAACTTTCGTTTAGACTCCATCGACTAATTTTGAATTTATTTTTATTATTTATTTTTAGTATGCCTGGACAGGAAAACTTCGTTATAAATTCATAACTTCTTCGTCCGACGTCCGTTCTCGCCTAACCTTTCCTCGTTTCAGTACTAACAATGAGATCTTCGATCCTCATTTAGATTGTTTCGGCTAAAAACCGCTCGATCTCAAATCGAGTATTCAGGCTGCATACTGCCAAGTCGAAACTTCAGATAATTATAACTTCCTCATACGAAGTCAGATTTGGGCGCTCTATATATATTCGGAAACCTCGTTTTGGCCACTACAACTCTATGCGAAGATATCGAGTTTATTTTACACTTCAATTTTGACGCTTATTTTTATTCTTAATTAATCAAATCACATAATTAAGCAATTAAGCACGAAACACATAATACTCAAATAATACATTCTTATTATTTCAAAACGGGTTACAAAGGTTAACCTAGACTATTACATTGCTAAAAATGGCAAGCACAGAAACACGGGCGTTACAAATGGGCCCTAAGAAACCCTAGTGGGCCGAATGAGACCTTAATGGGACCAATAAAGCCCTAATGGACCTAAAAGCCCAATCATTTGATAAATGGGCTAGTATTTGTGTTGGAAAACCCTAATGGCATAAAACCCTGATTGTGTGAGTTGTTCAGGACACGCACGAGAATTAATTATTAAACCTAAAGTAATAATTAATAATCATTGGTAAACTAACTTAAGGCAATAATGGACTTAATGGATTTAGTCCTTAATGGGTTAAGTAAGAAACACTATCCCCAATCGTCATTTCATGTGAAAGTCCTAATCTCACTCGGGCTTTGAATTGGGCCTTCCTAGTGGGCTTTGGTGATTGGACTATTAATGGGTTTCCAAGAATAAGTAAATAGACTAAAATAATTGGATGGGCCTTAGGTTAAGGCCCATATGTAGGACTTGGGCCCAATTTGGAAAATTGGGCAATAGATGGGCCATATCTGGACCTTTATGATTATGTGATATTGGGCCATTGGAATACCAAGAGTTTGGACTAGAATAATTGAATGGGCCTTAAGGAAAGACCACGTAGGAATCTAGGCCCAATTTGGAAAATTGGGCCATATGTTGGGCTTTGGCCCATTATTTGACTTTTGGGTCTTTAGAGTGTGAGTTAGACCTTGGGCTTGGAACCGAATTATTAATTAGGTATTGTTTGATGTTGACAGTTCGGGAATCTGTCAACCAGCAGCTGGAGCTTTATCTGCGGGACTTCAGTAGTTCCAAGTGAGTTCTCCACACTATACTCTAGGGTATAAAGCACCACGGTCGGCCCTCTCGATTGTTATCTGGTTATGTTGTGCTAGTATGATCTGTTAGTTCGGTATCCTAGAGGGTAGGATAATATTATGTGTGATGCTAGTATGATTTGTCAGATCGGTATCGTAGAGGGTAGGATAATATTATTTGGTATGTGGTATTATCTGTTAGATTGGCATCCTGGTAGATAGGATTGTGTTATGTGCTATGTGGTTTGATCCATTAGATCAGGTGTTATCTATAGATTGTTATTTGATTATCTGTTATACATGCACATGTTTGTTTGGTGGTTGAGGCTTATATGCTTTGTGCGGAGGCCAATAGACCTGGGCATTCCAACCTGTTGGTTGTGGGCCGTGAGATTCCATCCCGAGGATGATTGGACTCATAGTATGTGGGCATTCCAACATGTCGGTTGTGGGCTTGGGGTATTCCATCCTGAGGATGATTAGACCTATAGTATGTTGGCATTCCAACTTGTTGGTAGTGGGCCTGGGTTATTCCAACCCGATGGTTAACTGGACCCATAGTATGCTGTTTGTGATTATATGTGTATTGTTATGTGTATGGGTATTTTGGGAGAACTCACTAAGCTTCGTGCTTACGATTTCAGTTTATTGTTTCAGGTACTTCAGATGACTTGGCAAGGCGAAGGCGTGATCATACACATCCTCATGGTTTGGACTTATGGTTTTGGGATACTCTGAGAACTATTTTGAAAACATTTTGTAATAACTAATGGTTTTTGGGTGTTTGAAAAAGTTTAAAATTGGCTTGATTTTTATGGGTGTTATAAATTGGTATCAGAACCTTGGTTTGAGTGAATTGGAGGAACACTCGTGTGAATCCAGTCTCAAATCAAGGAAGGATTTTCAAAATGATTTTAAATGGTTTTCAAAATAATTAAAAGAGGATGCAAAGTGTACGATCAGCCGGAGCCAGTAAGTAGATCCCAAAATACCATACGGTTATTTGATATTGTGATATGTTAGAAAACATGCTAGTACTAGGCTAGAGATCTTCAAGAATTACATGATAGAATTACCTGATTACATGATGCCTGCTAGCCTAGGGTTTTCCTTATATGAGATTGACATCATTACTGTAGTTGCTTGTGTATGTACCACGACTGTATATAATTAAGATCTTATAGCCTAAGAATGTTTGATTTGGCCTTATTTTCTGTTCTTATTGATTAGGGCTTAGGGTAGGATCGGATATTCAAAAGTCTATAGGGTCCAACGTTATGTATGGCTACCATACACGAGTGATGTTGGGTTGGTGGAAGTGTCATGGATGAGTGAGTAGTGTGAGTCCGGTAGTCCAGTTACAAGATATTTAGCATTCCTCTAGGAGTGAGGATTGAGCGCTCGCTATGATTATGTATTTTGTTAGGGCATTATGATGATACTTGAGACAGATATGGGTAGGTGTGGAAGGTAGTATGAGCCTGTACTACTGAAATCACAAGACCCATACGCGTAGAGAGGAAGTCACAACCCCTAGGGTTTGGTTAGGAATTGGTTCTTTGCTATTATATGGATTAGCAGAGATATTTCTGGTGTATCACCAGAATGGTGGCTACGAGACGTCTTGAGACCGGATCCGGGTTAGGATCGGGAGCTGGCAGCCAGGATCAGCCAGCATTCTCAGAGGATCGTGTCAGTGAGATCATCCTGGAGGAGGTGATCGAGATTGTCTAGGGACAGTTACCAGAGGTAATTGGGTCTTTCAAGACCTTCAAGGTTGAGTATTTGTCGAGCGCCATGTAGCCATTGCTGAGACGGCTGCCGCAGCAGCTTCAATAGCTGTAACGACGGCAGGGAGAGGAGATGGTTGCATTTTCCAGTACCGGGACTTGTTAGTGGTACATATTCTAATGAGCAGAGGGTTGCGGTTATCTGGGATCTGGAAGATGATTTGTACTAGTTATATTTCCGCGGGTTGAGTGGGAGGATAGCACATGAGTTTCTATATTTGAGGCTCGGGGGTTTTGCTCGAGGCCAGAATGTAAGTCGTGGGGACTCTAGAAAGGAGTGATGATTATGTTCAACTTGGGTTTGCATTTGGAAGTAGAATGATTAATTGATGGATTGGAATGTAGTTTTATAGGGCAGGGATTGTGCCCTTTCAGTTTTCGAGCTCGAAGGAGTGAGCAGACTTAAGACCCCAGGATCAGGTTGTATTCGAGCTGAGGGTCAGTTGGTTGCAGGAATTGGCAACATTATTTCAGCACCAGTGAGCACAGGAGGGTTGATGTGGCTTGAGTAATTATGAGGTCCGGTTTGCCTTGGATCTGTTGTATCATGCGGTAAGGACTGATGGTGCAATCTATTGCACTTTTGGGATTGTAGACTATGTCTTGGAAGTAGTTGTAGCCCAGTTTAGGGCAAATGTTGCTTCAGCTATTGCAGTTTAGTTGTGGACGTTTGAGCGAGTGAGTGAGCCAGGGGGTGAACCCTGAATGGAATGATTGCTAGAGCCCGAGAGCAGGAGACTTGTTTGGAGAACCTTTGGAAGAAGGGTATTATGAGGGAGGTTTACGGATAGGGTCCCACAGGATGGTTATTCAGCATTATAAGGATTCAGTGTTGTTAGTAACCGTTATTGATTGGTGGAGTAAAGTGCCAAGGGAAGTAGCTCGCTGTTTAGAAACTAGTTGGAGCATCTATCTTTGGACTTCAAGATTTGGGTGTGTGATCATTCGAGCATAAGGAACTGTTGGTTTCCCTGTGATTCAGGAAGTTTTCATCTAGTTACTAGAAGCATGTGATCATTTAGGGTTGGCTAGTAAAGGAGTACTGGTTGGAAAGGTTTGGTTGTCATCAGATCAATCTTTGGAAAGTGAGAAGGATTGGGAATCCTCAAATTTTCATGTATTGTGAAGACTTAGTTGAATCTAAGTGGGTGAGAATCGTCTCAGAATGAAGAAGTAGGATCGGTTTTGAAACTAGGATAAGTTTCGCATCATTCTCAGGATGGAAGACAACCCTAGTGGCTGCTTGGGTTGAGTGTTGTGTGAGTTAGGAGTTCAGTAAAACTCTCCAGTATGTGAATCGCATCTTCTCGGTGCTAGATAGCAGAACTTGGGGAAAATAAGGTTGGGATTATATCTATGAGTTAAGTTCAGTTGTGTGTTAGGTCGAGTGTGTGTTCAACCGATACAGAAAGTCTTGTAAGACTGCGGGGGTAACCGTAGCATTCACTAGCCATCAATTAGTATGGGAAGTGATGTAAGACTGCGGAGGTAGCCGTAGCATTCACTAGCGATTAGTTAGTATGGGAAGTGTTGTAAGACTGCGGGGGTAGCCGTAGCATTCACTAGCAATCAGTTAGTATGGGAAGTGTTGTAAGACTGCGGGAGTAGCCGTAGCATTCACTAGCAGCAAATAGTGTGACAAGTGTTATAAGTATGCGGGTGTAACCGCAACGTTCGCTAGGTTAGTAGGATAGTATGAGCACGTTGCTAGGACGCGGAAGGAACAATAGTACCCACCATTTCGGGTGTAGCAGTGAGGATATGGAAATTCATAGATTGGTTATGGATTTCCCTAGAGGGATTAGACCTAGTTAAGCCAGTGATAAGACTGTAGGAACATCACTATAGTTATGAGACCAAGGAAGTAACGGGTTGCTTAAAGGTTGCTTGTGATGTAAGGCTACCATTGGTCATGCAGCAATAACTTTTAGTCGTGGATTTCGTAACGACAGGATTAAGCGCATGGATCCGATAGATTGGATCAGGAGGTTGTTAGAGTCGCAATGGCATGATAACTAGTGGCAACTAGTTCCAGGGAAGGATTTCGTTCGTAAGTCATGTGAGGAAACTATGTGGGAGTCCTTAAGCTCCGCAGCCGGGTCGGAACCCGGTATTTCAGATAAGTGTTACTCGGTTGTGTCACACCCCCAAACCGAAATGGCGGAAACGTACGGGGGAGGATGACGTCATGTAAGTATCACAACACATGCATTATAGTAACCAAAGTACAGCCAACCATTGGATTAATAAGTATAAGTTCTACATAAGGATTTTAAACATTACATATTCTAACATCGAGGAAATACAAAAGACAACAGGAGTCGTAGTCCGGTGCTAAGCAATCTTCTCGAAATTTCGGGTGTACTTGTTTATTAGAGTCCTGAGAATACAAGTAGGTTTTGAAAGAGTATCAGCATAAAGCTGGTGATTTCATAAGTATTTATTTTGGTGGAAAATGTTCTTTGATTCTTTTAGAAAAATGCTCCTCAAGAAAATCACATATTTTCTTATGAAAAGTAGTGTGGAGAGAGAGTATCTATTAGTAGAAAATAAACCATCAGTTTTAGAAAATATGTAACATAAACTAAATCTGCCATAGTTTATACATATTCATTTATGAAGTTTGATTTGGTAGAGACTACCTGGAGTGTTATCCCAAACTATATCCATTATAGTTTATTAGAGTTGATATAAAAAATGCTTTGTAAAACCATTCTGAAAGCTATGTAGTTAGATTTCCAAATTTAGGTTTTCCCTTATGCTCAACATTTTACAAAAAGGGATAAGATATCTTAATATGTTATTAAACATGGAAATCATAGGACTGTATTAATAAGTTTAAAACATAATAAAATACATTGAATTTGAGTTGTATTCCCCCCTGAAAACATTAAAAACACGGAAAATGTAGGGGTATGAACTCACAGTTTGACGTAGGATTCGAGTGTAAGGTTGGTGTGGAAGCTGCGTGCCAAATGAAGACTCAATCACAATTGATCCTAATAAGCATATATTGATACATATATGTACATAATTAGTCTTTAAGAAACTAATAATGAAAGGAAAACACCCTATGGCCTAGAAAACACTTAGATTTAAGTGTTAGAAGCACCAATAGTCGTCTGCAATGGGTGTACGGCCGTACAGAGGCGTGTATAGCCACCCGGTGTGCTGCCCATTGGGTGTGCGGCCAGGTGTGTGTGGCCATGGAGTGTGCGGCCGCACAATCCTAGTAAAAAAGGTTCAAAATGTATTTCTAAGGTCATTTCTTGTATCCCCTAAGTGTCTTTGCTCATGTGCTAGCATACAAGTCGAGTTTGAGGCATTAAAGCACTAACATAAGGGGTGTACGGCCACTTGAATGTGTACAGCCACACACTCCTTGAAGAATGAGTTCTGGACATTTTCTAAGGCTCAAATATAGTTAATAACATGCAGGAGTAGGGAACTTACGATGTAGAAGCGTATACGGGTGTTTGGAGCCCAAGAACCTTGTAGGTGTTCTTGGAGAAACTGAAGACCACTTGAAGATCTACTAAGATGGAATGATTTCATGGATGAAATTAATGATTTACACTAGATGGGGTAAGGAATCAAAAAATGAAAGGATAAAAATACTTACCAATTGAAAATCTAGTTGAAAAATTGGGAGCTACTTAGGAGAAATGAGTTCTTGACTAGGAGAGTGTAAAGGATTGAATGAAGGCCTAGACTCCATCTTATAGGTGTGAGTGTGCTTCCAGAAGAGGGGTGTGCGACCGCACACCCAAGTGTATGGCCGTACACTCCTTAGGAGGGAGTGTTTGGCCACTTTTTGTGTCGGTTGAACTTGCGGTACTCAAATCCAAGCTTCCAAATCGAAGATGCTAGGTTTAGAACACTCAATTGACTCAAAACAATGCTGAAAAGTGGTAGAAACGAGTCTGAATTGACGGATTTGTATAGTAGTACAAGATAGAAATATCGGGTTGTCACATCATCCCCCGTTAGAGGGAATTTCGTCCCGAAATTCAAGAATAAAGATACGAATCATGGATTTGGAAAAAGACGAGGGTACTTCTGTTTCAGTGAATACTCGCGCTCCTAAGTGAATTCAAGTCCCTGTTTGGCATTCCAGTGGACTTTCACTATCGGGATTCGACTCTGCTTCGTTCGTTCGACCTCCCGGTCCATGATTTCAACAGTATTCTTCCACGAAGTGTAGACTCTCGTCTAGTTCGATCCTGACGAGTGGAATGACGAGTGTCTCATCAGACATATATTTATTTAGGTTCGAGGCGTGAAGGGGATAATGTATGTTGCTAAGCTCTCGAGGTAGACAGAGTTTGTAATCTACGTGACCTAATCCTAGCGAGGATCTCGAATGGTTCAATGTACCTTGGATTTATATGATCTTTGCAGTCGACTCTCAGATGATCTCAGGACCTGTGGAGTGCTGTCAGGGACTTGACCCTTGACTATCTATGTATCACACACTTCAAGCTATCACAGAGGGGATCTGTACTTATGACCATAAAGGGCTTCAAACGACGCAGCCTTGATGTTGGTATGGTAGCTATTGTTGTACAAAATTTCAACTCAAGGTAGATGAGTATCCTACGACGTGCCGTAGTTGATGATGTAGACTCTCAATGTATCTTTAAATGTCTGGACTATTTTCTCACTCTATTCATCTGTCTGTAGATGATAAGCGGTGCTCATATCCAGCTTAGTTGCAAGAGCCTTCTATAGTGACCGCCAAATTTCGAGGTAACCTGCTATCTCGATCAGAGATAATGGATACAGGTACCCTAGAAAAGCGGACTACTCCTCGAAGTTGTATTCGGGTGAGTCTCTCCATTTTGAATACGAACTCTCGCTGGATGTTTCAGCGGATCTTCACTGATGTGACCGCTGTTTAGATTCATACTCTTCGCATAAATACTTTCAGGTTTTTAAAGGGAAATGAATTTTAGGAGTTCGCATCTAGTTTGCCGTTATGGGTGATGAGAATTTTGGGATTCGAGCGGTTTAAGGTGAAGGGTCTCCTTAAGGACGTGCGGGTTTGTTATGATGTAGACTTAGTCGAACTATGCGGAACAACATCGTAGAATCACGCGTTAAGTTAGTTTGGAGGAAGTGTTTTGGTTCGAATTTGGCGATTACTACTAATATGAGGGTTCTGATACTTTGAAGTTATGGACCTTTATGAAATGATTCTTACTAAGTCCCTCTATAACCGCTTGGTGTATATAGGTCATGTATAATAAAAATTGGTAAGACCTTTGACTGTATGACCCTGCTCTAAGTCCTTAACTAAGCCAGGAACGGAAAACAAGGCAGGATTATTTTCGAAGCCATCATAGTTTACTCACTAGGGCTTCAAACTTTCAATAAATGTTGTGATTTAATTTGAGTGAAAGAGTAATTGTAACAATAAACAATTATTAGGGGTCTCGAAAATGTACCAAAATATAGCAAGGTTCTTTGATGTTTCCCCATTCTCTAGGGGTCAAACTCCTCCTGATTCTACATCCTTTTTCTTTGTTGGACAGTCTCTCTTAAAATGTCCTACTTTACCACATAGGTAACATGTTGGATTAGTCCCAACATTTGTATTCGGAGTGATGAACTCAACTGGGGTCCTACAGATGCGGATGGTGTGTCCCTTCTTATTGCATTTAGTGCAATGCAGCACTTGGCAGGCTCCATAATGATGGTAATTGCATTCGTTGCAGTATGGAAAGTTTCCCAAGTAGGGTGTGATTGGTGTACGAATAGCAGAGCTGACGGGGGTATTGACTGCCTCATTTCATTGTCCTGCAGTAGGTCCTTGAGTTGAACAACTCCCTATCTCATTCTCGAACTTGCGTTTCAGGGTATTAGGTTTAAAGTCAGGTGTGCCTTTTCTAGTAGGCACTTATTGTTGAGGTTGGTTATCACCAAGATTAGGATTGTCGTTAACTTTTCCCCTAGTATTCATGTAATTAGGGTTAAGGATAGCCATGACGGCTGTTACGGCTGCTGTGATGGCAACTTGGAACGTGGATGAATCCATCTGAAGGTTTGGCGTTTTACGAGCGGGTTGATTACGTTTCTTCGGAGGCATGATCTTCTACATGTCAAGAAAAGGAGTTTGTGAGCAACGCTGGTTGCCTCTGATTGAATTTTCAATATTTATATGTGCACGAAAATTTCCCATTTTGTTATCTGATTCTCATTAATTCAGCCCACATCCCTATGACGCGGTCCTGACAAAAATAGAAGTAAGTTTCTAGAATAAATCGGGTGTCATCTGAACTATGTTACCTTTGATTGGCGAATATCGATTTCCAACTTTCGGACAGATTTGAAAATAAGTTATAGTAAAGTTCTCATACAATAAAATTATAAATTCTTTGATGCTCAGCTCATTGAGCTGGGTGGATAACTCTTGCACTTTGGATGGCGTTTAGACAATATGATGTTTTAGCTATAAGAGTAGCTCTGAGGATTAAGTCGATACGAATCTTGACTTGGCGCTCGGGAGAAATCTCGGGAAGATTTTCGGGGGAGGACATCTGGAAAATTGCAGACTTCGGGGATGCTTTTGTTGTCTTTAACTTTTTGCATTTGATCAACATCATGAGTTTGAAATGCAGAGCATTCTTTCTGCAAGTACTTCCGGCTTTGATACATGAAATGGTACGAAGGTTCGAACTGAGTTTAATCACGAAAAAAACGAGGGCTTCGCCAGAGAGATGATTGAAACGAATTGTTTTCTCGAAACAGAGGTTATTAACGTGATTGAAACCCAACCCATCCATGTCGATTATAACATCAAAGCTCTCTTTAGGGATAATGGCATGAGTTTGATGGGAAAAGAGTAATCACCCAGGGTAAGAGTACAGTCTACGAACACGTTTCATAGATGAAGTGGTGATACGTCTTTGATAAAGTTACTTAGTTCACAGGCTACTGATCTGAGATATATGTTTGCTAATGATGATCTTTATTTGAATTAAGACTGTTGACTTTATAGTTGGTATTATGATTACACAGAGTTAGGAAAATTTGACCTAGGAATAGGTCTACATTAAACCAATAGAGGGAAGATTGTCAACATAAAGAACTAGTAAAAATAGTACTTGCAATACAGAGATGTTTACGGGAAAAAGAGCTACTTAGAGCATAGGTAGGAAGACTATTCTTAACTAAAAGAAAGGATGAGTAGAGTAGTCCTACTAGTGACGGGGAATCCTCGACTGGATCCTTAAGTTAGCCAGCTGGCGCTCCATGTCAAGAAGGTGTCGTTCGAATACTCTTTGACGTGCTCAGAGTTCTATGACTTCAGTTCGGGTTGCAGCAAGCTCTCGCTACAGAGCCTCATTGTCTCTCAAGGACCTCTAACGAGCATCTTCAAGGCGGATGGTGCGGACTGTATGCATTCTCGCATTGGCATCCACTTCCATGATTCTATTGAGGGCTGTCCTACCTTGTATTTCGTTTTAAGCAACCCTGCGGACCAGGATTGGTAGGACCCTATCCGCTGAGCCTCCTATGCTCAGATCATAAAAAACTTTTGTCTCCATTGAAGGGAATAGGTTGATTTTGCTCTTGACTCCATGTTTCCAAGCTTTCCACCCATGGAGGCATCGGCCTTGAAAAAACCGGACGAGGGTTAGGATTTGGAACAGGGGACACCGGAGGTAAATTAGTAACTTTAGGCTCGGAGTCGGAACTCTCCGAATAGTTCTCAACGGAGTGATCATCTAAGGGGATTAGAGGTTCTTCCTCTAGCTCATCATCAAGCCATCCTCCATTTCCTAGGTTGGGAAAGTACGGGTCGCCAGGGAGGTGGAATCCCTCCATGATATCTACACGAGAATGGGGGTAAAGAGATAGTTAACAGGCGTTTAGTCTAGTACTTCTTTTATAGTATATTAGACCTTTAATGTTTGGTTCAAGAAATTTTTCATGTATCTAGGTAAGTTTTAGACTTGTTGAAACACTACAATCACTTCCAATCACATGTTGGTCATGTCTCAAATAAATATAGTTGATCAAGCTATATTGATCCTAGACATGATTACATAACTGCCCAAGTTTAACCGCAATGTCCAACCTCCAAATACTTTTATTATGTACTTCTTACGATTCTTGTTCTAGTATATATATATTTTGAATATATATATATATATATATATATATATATATATATATATATATATATATATATATATATATATATTATACTTTTATAACATAATGATATATATTTCTAAAGTATAATTCCTGGTCAGAGTGTTTTTATCCCAATGAGTTTATAGTCGTATATCTTTTATGGTTGATATACTGAGTTCACTATAAACCTGGCTCTGATACCAATCTGTCACACCACCAAACCGAAACGACAGAAATGTTCGGTGGCGGATGACGTCATGTAAGTATCACAACACATGCATTATAGTAACCAAAGTACAGCCAACCATTGCATTAATAAGTATAAGTTTTACATAAGGATTTTAAACAACACATATTCTAACATTGAAGAAATACAAAACACAACAGGAGTCTCAGTCCGGTGCTAAGTAGTCTTCTCGAAACTTCAGGTGTACCTGTTTACTAGAGTCCTGAGAATACATGTAGGTTTTAAAAGAGTATCAGCATAAAGTTATTGAGTTCATAAGTATTTAGTTTGGTGGAAAATGTTCTTTGATTCTTTTATAAAAATGTTCCTCAAGAAAATCTCATATTTTCTTATGAAAAGTAGTGTGGAGAGAGAGAGTATCTATTAGTAGAAAATAAACCATCAGTTTTAGAAATATCGGCGTTATTCTGGGAAAATCCCATATTTTCCCTTAAAACAGGTTATCCATCTAGAGGTAGAGATGCAAGTTTGGAATTCCCTTATTACTATCGGTGTATTTATGAAAGAAGTTCTATTATTCAAAATAAAACAATAAAGAGTAGGGTCCGTAATCCAAAATTGGTGAGTCGTATAACCATACTTGATATGACCGAGAGACCTTTATAACGTTCTTCAGGCATTAAGCTAAATGGCATTTGTTCACCCCAGTCATGCCTGCCTAAATGTAGCTAGCAGTTTAGGTGTGGGATTGTCAGTCCCGAATAGATCTATTCACAAATCTCACGCTCTCCCTCCAGGAGACTCTGGTTATACTAAAAGGATTTATCCCTATACACCTAAGGGTACAATTTTGAAGTAGCGCCTCACAATTCTGTATAATCTAGTTCACTAGTGGGAAACAGTATAAAACAGTAATTATCCCTGAATAAATGTAATTTATACTCTTGAGAAAATATGTAACATAAACTAAATTTGCCATAGTTTATACATATTCTCGAAGTTTTTAATGTTTTATTCTCGAAGGGATGTTGTGGTTTATCTACATGTTTGTTTTTATTTAGTGAACACAGCTCATTTTAAAGATAAGATGATGACTCAGCCGGGAGACTAAAGGTTTCAGGAATTCAAAAAGGTATTTGATGGGAAGACGTGCAAAATGGAAATATTTTTCTCTCTCATGCATAATCATAGGGGTTGCTAACTGTCACGCATCAATCAACTCAGAAACCGCTTCGCGTTTCAAGAAGATTTGGTGGCGATCTTTCTCTCATCTTTAGAGACGGTATAAAGGGTTAAACCCTAGGTGTTTTACCTCTTTACTGCACCCAAATTTTTGAGAGCAAGCAAAGACGCTTTTCTTCCACTGTTCATCTTCTTCTTCAAAGCACTCATCGATGGCGGATTCCTCCTTTGTTCATGAAACCTCCCACATTCTCCCAATCATACCCCAGCAGAGCTTAATCATTGATCTCAATCATGTCACCTATGATGCCTTCATGTATCCTATAGTGGAGTGTCTCAAGTACTCTCCACTGGTTCTCGCACTAACCAAGGTTGAAACGGTGCCTATGGAGTGTCTTTCCCAGATATTCTCCACTGCTCATTACGATAAGTCTGTTGATCGCATCTTCTTCGACATTCTTGATACCAAAACCTCTATCTCAAAACAGTGATTTTGCTCGCTTCTAGGGTTTGAAACTGATTAGTCGAGGGTTAACCCTGATTCGACTTCTGTGGGACAATTGTTCTCCATGTTTTACAACATGGGTTACACTGAAATCCTTACCACTATCACGAAGTTCAAGAAGTCGTGTCTTCCTCCTCAGTGGAATGGCTTTTTCACAATACTGTTCAAGGGTCTATCAGAGAGGAGTGCAGGTTCCAATGGGGCTAGTCGTCTGTTCATGACGATTCTCTATGGGTTGTACAATGGTGTCAATCTTGACTATGGCTCAGTTCTATGGCAGCAGTTAATCCAAAGCCTTGCCTCTACTTCTCGTCACTCAGAAATTTCCTATGCCAGGTTCTGGACGCTCATCACCAAATGGGCGATGGACAAGTATCATGTCCCTATTGTGGCCACTTCTCCACTCTCCTCTATTGGAGTCTTTCACACTACGAAGATCATTTTAACTGATCCTTCCAAGTTTCTATTTGTTGGCTCAATTCCAGAGTCAATGTATGCTTGTGTTTCAGGAGAGAGCCGCATCATGAAGACCTACAAGGAGTTTCTTCCTTCGGGTCCTAGAGAACTGACCCCAGAGATGCTTCAGTCTATCAACGATGCTGACAAGCCTGCTCCCAGGGGCAAGAAACCAGAAAAAGGGAAAGACAAGAAAGTGGTCAAAGGGGCGAAAGGCCCTTCTCCTAAAAAGAGAAAACCAACGAAGACAGTCCAATCACCTCCACCAAAGAAGAGGAAAACCCAGCCCAGACGAAAGCTCATTCTTGCCTCTTCCTCCAGTGAATCAGAGGATGAGAGTTCAGACTCAGAGGAGTCGTTTCGAGGCGACTCTCCTTCCCATTCGCCTTCGCATGAGGTACCAGTTTCAACCAAACCTGTCTCTCCTCCCCCAATCACTATCTCTATTTTCATTCCCCCCATAACCTCCACCACTCACATTCCTTCTACTTCTATTCCTGTGCCACCTCCCATTTTCTCAGATGCCAAAACAACAACAACCAATGGAGTTCGAACCAACGTATCTGATATGGGTCCTCGTACTTCAGCACCCAAACACACACCTGCAACCGAACATACTTCCACACCCGAACCTACTCCCACAACCGAACCTCCACCTTCGCCTTCATCTCTCAATCACTCAGCCGATACCGAGACTTTTCTTGGAGGGGAAGACATGACCTTTGATTCTGTTTACTACAGTCCCTACCAGGTTCAAAGCGATGATGACGATGATGCTCCTGTCACTAAAAAGCACATCAAGGAACTTCATGAGAAAATTGATAGTCTCGTCGCTTCCTCCTCCTCCTCCTCTCGGTCCAATGTCTCAAAGGCTGCCATTCAGGGGATGGTTGATTCCTTCACCAAGGCACATGAAGCCTCTATCAACTCTGCCTCTGCTGCTATAGATGCATCCACAAAGGCCTGTGTTGCAGCAACCGAAAAAGTCGAAAAACTATTTCACGATGCTAACATTCTATTACAGTTTTTACAGGGAGCAGCTAAATCTAGTGCAGTGAAGGTTGATTCCGTTGTTGAGAAGTTGGCTACTTCATTTGCATCGGAAAAGCAACTCTTTGTCGGTCTTCGTCAGACTCTTGAAGCTCACAATAAATCTTTCCAAGCGGTTGTTGAGGAGCGATTGACCAAGCTCCAAGAAGACCTTGCTTCGGAGAACTCTGTGATGGATGCGCTTGCACGCAAAACAACTGCTCTAAAGATCAAGAGTCTTCAGCTTTCCGAATCAAAAAAGGAGGTTGCTTCTCTTCGATCTGGGCGCGCGGTCATTTCGAGTTGTGTTTCGGATGTCCACGGAGCCCTCTCCAACATTATTGAAGCACACGACCCAATTCTCAACTACTCAGTGAAGCGAACTCTTGCTGAGAAGCTTGCTCCTGCCCTTGCCCTGCTCAGCAAAATTGAGGGGCTTCCTGAGTTCGTGGCCCATCCAAAACAAGGGGGATAAGGAGCTTCAAAGGGATAAAATCAATCTCAACCGCCTCCTTCTTCTACATCAGCCTCAACTAAAGCAACCGAACCTCCAAAAACTGGTCATGCTTCAGGTTCGGGTGCTCAAGATAAAGGGAAAAAGGCTCTGGATGACAGTGATGGCGATGATGAAAAAGAGACCATTGCTGATCTCTTGAAGAAACACGCCAGGGATAAGGATCCAGACATGAGTGCTCGGATCACTAGAGAGGCAGAAGCAAACGAAAGGAAGATGAAGGAGGCTCATGATCTCCTTGAAAGTCGAAAAACCCTATTCCCTCCATGGACTCTCGAGAAGCTTATCAAAGAAGCTATTGAGACCCCCAGCATCCTCTGGCTTGAACCTGTTATCTCCTTGGACAGGGTTAATTCTGTCGACTCTCAGTTCGACATGCCCTTGACCCGAAAGGCCTTTATATTTCATGCATTTTCTCACGTTGCTGAAGTCCCTCATCCTCACCCGAAGGTCGATAGGGAGCTTATTGACTTCTATCTGAGGTCTGCTCAGCCTCAGTATCAGACGTGGAGTGCACAGAAGATCGTCAACGTTCGGGTCCTCAAACCCTTTCGGGAGGGTAACGTCACTAATGTCCGGTTCAAAGTATTGAGGGGGTCAGCTAAAGCCGAACATGTCATTTCTCTTGCTGATCTTCCTAACCTGAATCCACACGATTGGATCATCCTGCATAACATCCTCCTCACCAATGAAGCTGAATATGGGCCGATCATAGATCACTTCAAAAGGATGTTGGTTTGCTACATCATGGAGGTTGCTAAGATGGATCAGGAAATTGCTAGTATATTGAAGAAGAAGCCCACCATCTCCCCAGTTGGTTCTGCAAGTGATTTGAATAAAATGTTGATGGGGAGGATCGATCCAAAGTGAAACTCAGTCATGTTCACCAGGAATGAAGGCCAAAAATGTTTGTTCGCCTTGGCTGACAAGCATCTATATACCACTTCGTGTTTGGAGCATGTTCTGGGGATCATTAATCAGTGAAAGCAGAATTCCGAAGATAACAAAAAGTATTTCAATGATATGATCCAGTGGTACATTCGTTTCAAACAAACCA
This sequence comes from Lactuca serriola, assembly GCF_051521515.1. Taxonomy (NCBI): domain Eukaryota; kingdom Viridiplantae; phylum Streptophyta; class Magnoliopsida; order Asterales; family Asteraceae; genus Lactuca; species Lactuca serriola. The sequence goes on along the minus strand of NC_136408.1, from coordinate 189,532,721 downwards.
TTCTTGCCATCATTCCTCGTCTGTTCGATACCACGAAGAAAGTTCCTGCAGCAGGATCCAGCAAGCCAAAGTAGGGTCTCACTCCAATTGACGCAAAGGGGGAGATTGTAGGGTCCATTATGTGTTGTGTCTTGGGCTCGGTCCATAGTCCAATTTTGTATCCGGATTGGGCCTGTCCATCCGTGATTTATTTATTAGGGTTTAGTATTTATAGATGCTTGCATGCATCTTTGTACGTAAGATTTGGGGGTTGATCATTGATAGCGTATACCTTTATCGTCTGTAACCCTAAAAAGCCTCTACAGCGGAAGTTCTTTATCGAGCTCTATTGAGGCGTGAATCTATTGAATCTTTCAACTTATTTTGATTCATTCTCGTGTTTGATATTTATGTTTGCATTATTCTGATTAACTTGTATAAGATCTAAACGATCAAAGAGTTTTTTTCAACTCATCAATACTCATTCACAGTCATTCCTCCTTGTTTAAGCTCGAGGAATTCATTCTCCAATCTCCTCCTCATATATAGAGGACAATACTTCTCTAGCACACAGGTTTTGAACAACTCCCAGGATAAATTCTCCTGGCCATACCTGTTGAGAGCTTCATATGTTGCTTCCCACCAGACCAAAGCTTCTCCGATGAGCATTGCAGAAGCATAGTTAGCTTTGTCTTCATTATCCACATGAGAGATAAGAAACACCTTCTCGGTGTTCTGAATCCAAGTTAGAACAACTATTGGATTAAGGACACCAGAAAACTCCGTAGCACCACTACTCTTGAAATCTTTGAATGAGGGATGTCTCGCCTTCTCTCCCGAAGATTCTCCAGTGGATTTTTCTTTTCCTTTATCCCCATTCTTTTTGTGTTCTTCGAGAGTCTGTCGAATAACACCGGTAAGTATACCCAAGATTCACTCCTCACGAAGGGATACTGGAGTATTTACTTCCTCAGGTTAAGGATCTCCACCCACCTCAGTGGTATGGCTACTTACTTGTTCAGCCATCGCTCTGAAATTTAGGAGTAACATAGTATTTTAGTATATTAAGATTTATTATAACCTAATACTTCACTTAAGTCTTTCCTATGGTTTGTATCGATATACTTATAATGATTCAGTTCATATATTGAACTTCCAATAGTTTAATTCTGAATACCAATTCGTGGCATTTAGTTCACTTAAACTACTACTTTGATACCATGATTGAAAGACCCAAACTTTTGTATTTCTGAATGACCCAAACTTTCATACTTCACAATATAGTTACTCCAAAACATGCTACTTGCATATTCATAAAAAAAATATTTTATATTGATAAAGAGGTTACAAACTACTGGATACAAACCGACTATTACAAAGTGTTATATATTACATAACTACCCAGGATATTGTAATTTATACAAACATAAACTGAAGTACAAAAGTACTATAACAAACTATTCTAAATCTTTCAACAGTATACGATCATACTGGTTACTTATCTCCTGCAATTGTTAAACATTGATAGGGTAAGCGGAGACGCTTACTGAGTTCAATAATAGATACAATATAATGTTATGCCATATATATACTTCAATATGGCAGAAGCAAAGAGAAACAAGGAACAGCAAAGGCATATGTGAATCATGTGTTAAGCTTTCCATTTCAATCATTGATTTGATTCAATATATACAATCGATGAGACATAACAATTTCCATACTTGATATACATCAATAAAGCTTCGGCCGAAATGGCACAGAAGACATAAGATTTCTGATTAACATCTTGGTAGATTTCAGGCTTATGGTCCTGTCAAACCATTTGCCAATGCCATAGAATAGAAGTCATTCTCTTACGGAGACATGCTCTACATGGCCAGAGGCTACGTACCAGTACCAACGTGAATCTAAGTCCCCTCACTGATCACATGGTTAAAGGTGTTACTTTTGCTATTAAAATAGCGAATAAAATAACACGGGAAAATAACCCGGAATAATAACATTGAAAAGCACATAGCACATATAACACATAACATACAATTGTTCCTATATATTGAACTTTCACCTTGAATTAACCGGGGGTCAAAATAGTAATTTGGGCAGCACTTCGGCTTTAAATATGACTTTCTATGTTGAAAACCGGGAACTTTATTGAAAACCGGGCTCTGTAAGGTAGAGCTTCAAAACTAAAAAGATAAATTTTCCGGGTTCACGGGAACTTCGGGATGTGTTTCGGGTGTTAAAGATGACACCGGGGCTTCGGGGGATGTCAAAATAATGAAAATATGGAATTAGGGGTGAAAAGGGAAATTTCTCAAAATTACCCGAGAAATCTCGCAGGTATCCTATTTAAAGGGGTGAGGTCTGAAGGTCGGCCGAGAAGAGGCAGTGCCAGCGAGGGGCTCGGATGCGACACGCGTCGCACATGCGAAGGAAGCAGGTGGCAAGTGCGAGCTTCGGACACGCAAGGAGGCAGGTGGCGCAGCAGCGAGGCTCGGACGCAACACACGTCGCACCTCGGACGCAGCACGTCTCGGTGACGTAGTTGCTTTGTGCGAAGTGATGTGGCTGCTTCGTGCGAGGTGACGTGGCTGCTTCGTGCGAGGTCACGTGGCCGATACTATTCATGCGAAAATTCTCAAAAAATGTGCCCCAAACTTCTAAAATCCATAACTTTCGCATATGGGCTCCGTGTTTGACGTTCTTTATATGCACGCGTAGGTGGGAATATAATCTACAACTTTCGTTTACACTTCATCGGCCAATTTTGGATTTGTTTTTAATATTATTATTATTAACAGACTGGGACTGGTAAATTCGTTAAAAATTCATAACTTCTTCATCCGACATCCGTTTTCGTCAGACTTTTTACCGTTGTACTACTATTGATTAGATCTTCAATTCTTGTTTTAGGTTGTGTCGGCTAAAAATCACTCGATCTAAAATTCGAGTTTTTAGTTGTCTACTGCTATTCCGAAACTTAGAAAAATTATAACTTCCTCATACGAAGTCAGATTTTGGCGTTCTTTTTATCGAACTTCTTGGTTTAACGAATACTACGACTTTCATTTAGATCACTAAGGCTAAAAAGTAGTTTATCAAAAACTCACTTTTTACGTCATTCGGCGCCGTGCCAATTTTGTCGCGGATCTTCGATTGGTCGTAACTTCTTCGTTATAACTCGGATTTCGATGAGGTTTTCGCCTACAAGTTTCTAACGAGATTATCTACAGCTTTCAATAATAAAATTTTACTTATTACAAAATTTATATTTTCATTAAATTTCGCCATTTGACATTTGATTGGAATCTCATAAGACTTCCAATACTTTCTAAATGATTCTAAGCATATTTTACTTCAATTCTAGTAAAAACTATCTTTTAGAACTCAACATTCAAATTCACATAACATTTCATATTATTATTTACTTAAAACACGATTTTAAAACATGTATGTTACAAATACCTCCTCCTTTTGACGATTTCGTCCCCGAAATTACATCGATTAAAATAAATGGGGATATTTTGCTCTTATCTCATTCTTATTCTCCCAAGTATAGTTTGGGCCTAGATGGTTTTTCCACTTGACAAGCACCAATTCTACTTCTTTATTACGTAGATTAGATGTTCTTTCATTCACGATCTCTTCAGGCTCTTCTACGTATCTTAATTTATTATTCAATTTCACATCAGATAACAGAACCGTTTCATCATATATGCTCAACCATTTGCGCAGATAACTCACATGAAACACATCATGAATACCTACCAAATCTTCAGGTAATTCCAAGCGGTATGCTTGCTTTCCAATTCTCTGGATGATTTTGAAAGGTCCAACAAATCTAGGACTCAACTTTCCTTTCTTTCCAAATCGCATAAGGCCTTTCCATGGGGATACCTTCAGCATTACGAAATCACCTACTTAGAATTCTATGGGTCATCTTCTCTTTTCAATATAGGACTTATGTCGATCCTGGGTCGCTTTCATTCTTTCTCGTACGATTTGAATCTTGTCGGTGGTGTCTTGAATCATTTCAGGGCCTCCAAGGATCTTCTGTCCTACATCACGCCAACATAATGGCGTACGACATTTGCGACCATATAATGCTTCATATGGTGGCATTTTGATTGAAGTGTGGTAACTGTTATTATACGAAAATTAGACAAGAGGTAAGTATTTATCCCAGTTACCACCAAACTCCACAACACATGCACGAAGCATATCTTCTACTGTTTGGATTGTTCTCTCCGTCTGACTGTCTGTCTGGGGATGATAAGTTGTGCTAAGAGCAAATCAAGATCCCAATCCACATTGCATAGTCGCCCAAAAGTGAGAAGTGAAGCGAGTTTCACGATCGGAATGATCTTTAGTGGTACACCATGTCTTGCAACAATTTCATTCAAGTATACTTGTGCGTATTTCTCCATTGGAGTCCTTTCACGCATGGCGAGAAAATGTGCACTCTTAGTCAGGCGGTCGACGATTACCCAAATGCTATCATGCGGTCTAGCAGTCTTTGGCAATTTGGTAATAAAATCCATGGACAGCTCTTCCCATTTCCATTCAGGAACACTAAGATTTCTGGGGTTCCGTAAGGTATTTGGTGCTCTGTTTTGAGTTGTAAGCATTCTAAGCATTTATGTACATATCTTCCAATGTCTCTCTTTAATCCAGGCCACCAATAATCAACTCTTACATCATAGTACATTTTACTTGTACCAGGATGTATTGACAGTTTAGATTTATGGGCTTCATCTAAAATCTTATGTCTTAATCCACCAATCTTTGGAATCCATAGCCGATTCTTGAATACTTTTAATCCTCGTGGATCATCAAGTAAAGCATCATTATAATGTATCATCCCTTCTTTCTTCACATTTTCTGGCTTTAGGACCTCTTCTTTCCATTTCTCTAATTCATCTAAAATAGTGAATTTTACTGTACTATGAGTAATAGCATAACACATACTATTGCGATAAACCTTATTGCTAAGTGCATCGGCAACTATGTTGGCTTTTCCAGGATGATATAGGATTTCACAATCATAATCTTTGATTAGCTCCATGGCTCGTTGTTGTCTCATATTCAAAGTTTGCTAACTGAATATATACTTGAGACTTTTGTGGTCGATAAATAATTGGCATGTTGTACCAAAAAGATAATGCCTCCAAAGTTTTAGGGCAAATACCACTGCAGCGAGTTCGAGATCATGAGTGGGATAATTCTTTTCATAATCTTTCAGTTGTCTTAAGGAATACACTATCACTTTGCCATGTTGCATCAACACACAACCGAGTCCCAATCTTGAAACATCGCTATATACGGAGAAATCATCATCACCTTATGGGAGTGATAAGATTGGAGCATGAGTCAAAAGATCTTTTAGAGTTGAGAAAGATTTTTCTTGGACTTCACCCCATTCGAACTTCACTTCCTTTCGTGTAAGACTCGTGAGAGGTACAGCTATACAAGAAAAGTCTTTAATAAATCTCTGGTAATAACCCGCGAGACCCAAGAAACTGCGAATTTCAGAAGCATTACGAGGCGCTTCCCAATTTTGAATGGCTTTGAGTTTGGTAGGATCTACGGATACACCGTCACCAGAAATCACATGGCCGAGAAATTGAACTTGTCGAAGCCAAAATTCACATTTCGAGAATTTAGCATATAGTTTCTCCTTTCGAAGAACTTCTAAGATTTCACGAATATGAATGGCATGATCAACTTCAGATTTGGAATAGATTAGAATATCGTCAATGAATACGATGACAGATTTATCGAGCATTGGGCGGCATACCTGATTCATCATATCCATGAATACAGCAGGAGCATTCGTCAGACCGAACGGCATGACAGGGAATTCAAAATGCCCATATCGAGTACGAAAAGCGGTCTTCGGTACATCCTGCTCTTGTACTTTCAACTGATGATAGCCAGATCTAAAATCGATCTTTGAGAAATAGCTAACACCCTAAAGTTGATCGAACAAATCATCGATGCGGGGTAGTGGGTACTTGTTCTTGATAGTCACCTAATTCAGCTCACGATAATCAATGCACATCCGCATTGATCCATCCTTCTTCTTGACAAACAATACCGGAGCACCCTAGGGAGAGGTACTCGGTTGACTAAAGCCTTTGTCAAGTAATTCCTGCAGTTGGATCATCATTTCTTTCATCTCAGCTGGCGCAAGATGATAATGAGTCTTTGCAATCGGAGCAACACCGGGCACAAGGTCGATTCGAAATTCTACTTGCCTATCCGGAGGAAGCCCAGACAATTCATCAGGGAAAAGATCAGGATATTCATGAACAACGGGAACATCATTTACAGTTTTATTCTCCACTCTTGAGATATCAACTGTATATACCACATAGATAGGGCAACCCTTTGATATGAATTTACGAGCTTTGAGGAAAGAGATTACTTTTAAGATCCTTTATTCACCATAGACATGAATAGGATCTTCCCCTTCAATAGGTATGCGTACCATCTTTTCGTAACACAATAGTTCTGCATGGTTCTTTGAAAACCAATCCATGCCGAGAATAATATCAAAGTTGGGCAAAGAGATAGGGATAAGGTTACCAAGAAAAGTATATCCTTCAATTTTTATAACACAATCTCTATAGGCTTTATCAGCAAGTAATGATATACTTCCCGCAGTATCTACGTGAAATGGTTGCGCGAGTACAAAGCAAGCAATTTGAAAGGAATGCACAAATTCTTAAGACACAAAAGAATCTGAGGCACCAGAATCAAATAAGATGTGAGCAGGTACAAGAAATGTACCCGTCACAACATTCGGGTCCTCGTGTGCCTCCTCTGAGGTAATCTAGAATGCAAGACCCTTAGCTTTTGGCACCTCCTCCTTTTTAGTTGGAGTACCCTTTGATTGTTGAACAGGGACTTGACTTCTCGCCAGTTGTTGAACAGAAGCTTGACTTCCCGTCATCTGACTAGTAAGAGTAGGGCAAAAACGCTTCTTGTGGCCAGTAATACCACATGCATAGCAAGTAACATCCTTTCTTGGGCAAGCTGGCTTTATATGACCATTTTCTCCACATCCATAACAGACAATGGATTCCTTATCTATTTTGCATTGGCCCGGATGATTCCTTCCACAAATACGACATGAAGACGATCGAATAGAAAACGATTGTGATCTACCGCGTCCACGAGAGGTATTTTGAGTTTGCACTTGATTACTAGGTTTAGTCCGAATAGATTAAGTTGGTGGAATAGTGGAAACAGGAGTAGTTCTTTCAGTACGTGGATGCTTTGGAACAGTAAGAGTGGCACCACGTATCTCTAAGTCATGCTCACGCCTTCGAGCATACTCAATAGCTTATCAAACGACAGAACATCCCAATTGGCTACACAATCATGGATTTCATGTCGTAGTCCTTCTAAGAATAACTAAATTTTCTCATCTTTAGTTGGAATATACTTTGTAGCAAACTGTGCTTTTTGATTGAACTGAGTTTCATACTCATTCACAGTCATTCCTCCTTGTTTAAGCTCGAGGAATTCCTTCTCCAATCTCCTCCTCATATATAGAGGACAATACTTCTCTAACACACAGGTTTTGAACAACTCCCAGGATTAATTCTCCTGGCCATACCTGTTGAGAGCTTCATATGTTGCTTCCCACCAGACCAAAGCTTCTCCGATGAGCATTGTAGAAGCATAGTTAGCTTTGTCTTCATTATCCACATGGGAGATACGAAACACCTTCTCGGTGTTCTGAATCCAAGTTAGAACAACTATTGGATTAAGGACACCAGAAAACTCTGTAGCACCACTACTCTTGAAATCTTTGAATGAGGGATGTCTCGCCTTCTCTCCCGAAGATTCTCTAGTGGATTTCTCTTTTCCTTCGGGGGATGTCAAAATAATGAAAATATGGAATTAGGGGTGAAAAGGGCAATTTCTCAAAATTACCCGAGAAATCTCCCAGGTATCCTATTTAAAGGGGTGAGGTCTGAAGGTCGGCCAAGAAGAGGCGGTGCCAGCGAGGGGCTCGGATGCGACACGCGTCGCACATGCGAAGGCAGCAGGTGGCAAGTGTGAGCTTCGGACACGCAAGGAGGCAGGTAGCGCAGCAGTGAGGCTCGGACACAACACACGTCACACCTCGGACGCAGCACGTCTCGGTGATGTAGATGCTTCGTGCAAGGTGACATGGCTGCTTCATACGAGGTGACGTGGCTGCTTCGTGCGAGGTGATGTGGCCGATACTATACATGCGAAAATTCTCGGAAAATGTGCCCCAAACTTCTAAAATCCATAACTTTCGCATACGGGCTCCTTTTTTGACATTCTTTATATGCACACATAGGCGGGAATATAATCTACAACTTTCATTTAGACTTTGTGGCTAATTTTGATTTTTTTTTAATATTATTATTATTAACAGACCGGGACTGGTAATTCCGTTAAAAATTCATAACTTCTTCATCCGACATCCGTTTTCGTTAGACTTTTTACCGTTGTACTACTATTGATGAGATCTTCAATTCTCGTTTAGGTTGTGTCAGCTAAATATCACTCGTTCTAAAATTCAAGTTTTTAGCTGTCTATTGCTATTCCGAAACTTAGAAAAATCATAACTTTCTCATACGAAGTCAAATTTTGGCGTTCTTTGTATCGAACTTCTCGATTTAACGAATACTATGACTTTCATTTAGATCACTAAGGCTAAAAAGTACTTTATCAAAAACTCACTTTTTACGTCATTCGGCGTCGTACCGGTTTTGTCGCGGATCTTCAATTGGTCATAACTTCTTCATTATAACTCAGATTTCGATGAGGTTTTCGCCTACAAGAGTCTAACGAGATTATATATAACTTTCAATAATAAAATTTTACTTATTACCAAATTTATATTTTCATTAAATTTCACCATTTTACATTTGATTGGAATCTCATAAGACTTCCAATACTTTCTGAATGATTCTAAGCATAGTTTTACTTCATTTCTAGTAAAAACTATATGATAGAACTCAACATTCAAATTCACATAATATTTCATATTATTATTCACTTAAAACACAATTTCAAAACGTGTATGATAGACTAATAAGCATATATTGGTATATATATGTATATAATTAGTCTTTAAACAACTAATAATGAAAGGAAAACACCCTAAGGCCTAGAAAACACTTAGATTTAAGTGTTAGAAGCACCCAAAGTCGTCTGCAATGGGTGTACGGCTATACAGGGGCGTGTGCGGCCACCTGGTGTGCTGCCCATTAGGTGTGCGGCCAGGTGTGTGCGGCCATGGAGTGTGCGGTCGCACACTCCTAGTAAAAATGGTTCAAAAAGTATTTCTAAGGGCATTTCTTGTATCCCCTAAGTGTATTTGCTCATGTGCTAGCATACAAGTCGAGTTTGAGGCCTTAAAGCACTAAGATAAGGGGTGTACGACCACTTGAATGTGTGCGGCCGCACACTCCTTGAAGATCGAGTTCTGGACATTTTCTAAGGTTGAAATATAGTTAATAACATGCAGGAGTAGGGTACTTATGATGTTAAAGCATATAGGGGTGTTTGGAGCCCGAGAACCTTGTAGGTGTTCTTGGAGAAACTGAAGAACACTTGAAGATCTACTAAGATGGAATGATTTCATGGATGAAATCAGTGATTTATGCTAGATGGGGTAAGGAATCAACAAATCAAAGGATAAAAATACTTACCAGTTGAAGATCTAGTTGAAAAATCAGGAGCTACTTGGGAGAAACGAGTTCTTGACTAGGAGAGTTTAAAGGATTGAATGAAGGCCTAGTGTGCTGCCAGAAGAGGGGTGTGCGGCCGTACACCTAAGTGTACAGCCGTACACTACTTAGGTGGGAGTGTTTGGCCACTTTTTGTGTCGGGTGAACTTGCGGTACTCAAATCCAAGCATCCAACTCGAAGATGCTAGGTTTAGAACACTCAATTGACTCAAAACAATGTTGAAAAGTGGTAGAAACGAGTCTAACTTGACGGATTTGTATAATAGTACAAGATAGAAATTTCAGGTTGTCACAGGTTGTGACGAATCAGAGGATTTTGGATGAGATACAAGGATAGGTCCTTCGATTTCAAGTTATGGGTTAGACCCGAGTTATGTATATAATGGTATTCCAATCTATGGTATTCCATCGTAATGATGACCGGACCCTATTATTGAGTGGAAATGACATGTTTGGTATTCCAACCAGAGGGTTCATTGGACCAAACATGTGCGTGATACGAGGTATTCCATCCTAGGGATGCCTGGTATTCTAGCCTGAGGCTGATTGGGCCAGGTATGAGTATTTATGCTTATGAGTCGGTTATTATATATATATATATATGTGTGGTTCGGGAACCAAAGGAAACATTGTCGTGTTGATCCAAAAGGGTTCATCTCCCAGTTTACATCTCGTTGTTCATTATATCGCTAGGAATTGGTTATCAAGATGAATTTCTCTTGAAGGAGTACCTAATCTCTTGTCAAGAAGAGAATTTCAGGTAGCAGTGTGGAATTTGTGATTCTGTTTTTAGATGGGAACCCCAGATTATCAGAAGTTGAGTAGCGAGTTGGGAGTTAAGTGCAACGAATTCGGCAATGATCCAGTGTGGGTCGTTTGTCAGGGAGCCAGACCATCTTGAGACTTCGGATTATGGATTGAGTAAATGTGATTACATTGTAGGGAATTTGTTCATCTTCAAGTTTAAGAACCATGTGAGGGTTGGTTACGGTTGCCTCGAAAAGGCTAGGGTTATGCTCGGGATTGTAGACATGTAGTTCAAGTTGTTTGGCATGGGAGGGATGATAAGAAACGATTTCGAGGACGAAATCAAATTTAAGTGGGGGAGAGTTGTAACATCTCGTTTAAAATAAGATAATTAAAAATAAACCCGGAACCCCGAAAAGTAATTCTATTAATATTTTAGATTATTATAGCCCAAAAACAAATAATAATTAGTGGGGTGTTGGTTTCGGGAAGCCACGTGACAAGATTTGAATCTCTATGGGTTAAAGCGTGATTGTGGGACTTAATTTGTAAATATTTTCATGAGTCAAGGGCTGATTGGTAACATTTTGGACTTGTATTGAAAAGGATTATGGGAGAAAGGGTTTAAATGGTAAATTAAGGATTTGTTTTGAAAGAAATAGGAAAGGAGGGACCGGTTGTGTCAATATGGGATAATGTTTCAATGAAGCGGGTATATAGCCTAAATTGTTCCATTGTCTCAAACCCTAACCCTACTATCATGCATCAGCCACCACCCCACCTCCTCTTCATCCTCCAGCCGCCACCCTCACAATGAACCACCTCCAACTGCCGCCTAGTCGAGTCCGAGCATCACCACTGCAACATTGCTTTCGAAGGTCATTGGTGAATGGAGGATCGCTGACGAAACTGGAACCCCGAAGCCAAGCTGTCATCCTATTGTAAAGTCGATGCTTCTGTCGTTGGCGATGCACCACGAGCAGCCACCGTTCCGTCACTGTTATGACCGTCGAAACCCAACCGTCGTCACCGTCGTTGTACGCCACCAGGTGGGTGGATGGACTCTTTTATGAACAGAATACATGTGGGTGCATCCTTCTTTTCGTGTGGGTGTCATGTGTGTGTGGTTGCCTTGTCCGGAATCGTAAAAGGGCCACCACCATCACCGTGAGGTCGTGGCTGCCACCATATACCACCACCGGCCACCACAAGGTGGTTGTGTGTGTGTGTTTAATAGTGAGTGTGTGTGTGTGTGTCATTAGTGTTTGTGTGTGTTAATTGGATGGTATTGTAAATTGTAACAAAATAGAATAATGAAAAGAAAATTTGTCACCACCACTGTGAGTTGGTGGCTGCCGCCTCCTGCCGCCACCGACCGCCGTGTCGGGTGGCGATGTGCCTTGTTTGGTTTGTGACTCGTTTGGATGTTTGGACAAAGGGACTACTAAACCCTAATAGAGCCTACAAAATCCTGTTGGTCCCAATGAGACCTTAATGGGCCCAATGAAGCCCTAATGGACCTAAAAGCCCAACCATTTGATAAATGGGCTAGTATTTGGGTTGAAAAACCCTAATTGTGGGAATTGTTCGGGACTTGGGCCCATGTGAAGGACTTGGGCCCAATTTGGAAAATTAGGCCATATCTGGACCTTTATGATTATGTGATATTGGGCCATAGGAATACCAAGAGTTTGGACTAGAATAATTGAATGCTCCTTAAGGAAAGACCACGTAGAAGTCTGGCCCCAATTTGGAAAATTAGGCCATATGTTGGGCTTTGGCCCATTATTTAACTTTTGGGTCTTTGGAGTGTGAGTTGGACCTTGGGCTTGGAACTCAATTATTAATTGGGTATTGTTTGATGTTGATAGTTTGCAAATCTGTCAACCAGCAGCTGGAGCTTTATCTGCGGGACTTCAATAGTGCCAGGTGAGTTATCCTCACTATTGTAACGACCCAAAATACGACCCAAAAATTTTTGTTTTAATATTACTAAAAATCACATCATCGGTTATCATAAATAATAAAACCATAAAATGATTAACTCAAATTTCATAGTAACTGTGTCTAGACAAAAACTGTATCAATCGTAACTTCTTCCAAATAAAACTCCTAGGATAAAACTGAGGCTGTGGTGTGTGTGATACCATCATCCCGAGCTCATCCCTTTACTAGCGGAAGTACCTAAAACCAAAACTGAAAACTGTAAGCACAAAGCTTAGTGACCTCCCCCAAACTACCACATACCATACAATAACATATAAAGCACATACTAGGCCTTGCCCACTGCATCAGACCGAAGTCCAGAAACTGCATTGGACTGAAGTCCGGAAACTGCATCGGACCAAAGTCCGGAAACTGCATCGGACCAAAGTCCGGAAACTAACTAGGACCTTTCCCTCTGCATCGGACCGATGTCTGGAAACTGCATCGGACCGAAGTCCGGGACTAACTAGGACCTTCTCCCCTGCATCGGACCAAATTCCAGAACTAACTGCATCGAACCGAAATCCAGAACTGACTGGGACCTTGTCCCCTGCATCGGACCGAAGTCCAGAACTGACTGAACATAGCATAGCATAAACACATATCAACTAGCATAAACACATCTACTGCATATTGCATCGGACCGGAGTCCGGAACACATAACACAAAGACATGCTTGAATCACAAAGACATCAACCACCCTAAACTACTGCATCGGACCAAAGTCCGGAACCACTGCTAACTAAACGGGCCGGCATTATGGCCGTAGACCCGTTCCTACTGGAAGGAAACTCACCTCGAAAGCTGGTTGTTGAAAATCTACTCGGGAACTCTCTGCTGCTGCTCCGGTATCTCCCCGGCTACAACTCCCATAAACACACTCAAGCAAATATTGATAACTAATCTGAGGGTAAAATGACTATCTTACCCTTGGACAAAGTCAACACTATGGTCAAAGTCAACATACAGTTGACCTGACTCGCTGAGTTGGGCCGCCAACTCGTCGAGTCCCTGCTCTCATTTCTAATTCTTCTCCGCTACTACTCATCGAGTTTGGCATAGACTTGACGAGTTCCTCTTCGATGCGAATAATCAGTCTATCCTCATCTGACTCACTGAGTTGTATGAACAACTCGTCGAGTTCTCCTTCATCATAAGAACACTCTGGTCTGAGACTCGTTGAGTTGTATGAACAACTCGTCGAGTCTATTCTTGAGGCAAGAAGATTGCCTTGGACTCGCCGAGTCAGGGCATTGACTCGCTGAGTTTTTCCATTACTGAGTCGGGCTCCCGACTCACTGAGTCCACCTCTAACTCACTAGTTCCACTCGAATAAATAAAAAAGGGGGAAATCAGAGACTCGCGACTCGACTCGTCGAGTCTGATGAACAACTCGCCGATTCGCTTGCATGCAAACACCATACAGACGATTTTGATCGATTCCAACGCATTCAACTCATAGATCTGGGTTCCTAGGGTGGTTTTTACACGTAAAGTTTCCAACTTTACGTGCATGCATGCATATAAAAGAGTTTAAAGGGCTCTAAATGGATTAAAAGTGTAGATCTAGGCTTGCATACGAATTTGACTCAATAAAGGCAGTGGATCTGAGCTTCTAGAGCTCAATTATGACTAGATCTGATGTCCCTTCGCTCCAATGACCTCTCTGTTCACTAACAAGCCAAGAAACATCCTAAAAATGATTCTATTGGGGTTTTAATGGAGATTTAAGCATGGAAACAGTAATTGTTCGAGTTGTACTTCTCAAGGCACTGCAATGGACTCAGGATCTTGGATCTTCTTCTTCTCCTTTGGATCTACCTTGCTTCTTCTTTCCACATCTTCAAAGAATCACAAAGTTCACTCAAAAAGCTAAAAGGAATGCTAGGGTTTCGAGAGGAGCGTTCTGGAAGTGATGGGGGCTGACTTGAACCCCAAAAAGTTGTTTAAATAGGGTGCAAACAGTAACAACCCGAAAATTCGTACCGTTCCTTGTAATCCTTATCGTAACCCATTTCGATAATCCATTCGCCAATTTTCAATTCGTTTCCGATTTCGCCATTTAATTAAGTCATTAATTTGAAATTATCTAATATGACTTAATGGGTGTCTAAACACATTTAGAACACATTTTAACACCCCATTTTAGTAATCGGGATATTTTTAGAATCGACCATATCGGGTTACGACAACTTGATCGGGTACGACCGAAAGCCCCGTCTAGCATCAGTATCGGGTAGAATTCCACCGTGTCCAAATCTCGAACACTATTTAAAGTGGTCTAAGATTTCATTTGAAGCTATTGGCCCTCTCTCACTACTCTCTCTCTCTCTCTCCAACCTCTCTCCTCAACCAAAGATTCAATGTCCAAAACATTGATTTAAGGCTCCAAATCTTTGAGGTAACATCCCTAACTTGTTGTTCAACCTCTTAGGCCTTCAAGTTCGTGTTTAAACATTGGAAAAGGACCATCTTCATGAGTTTACGGCCAAGGAGCATGCTTGGGCCGTAAACTCAAATAAAATGGGTTTTCAAGCCTTAAAACCCCTCCAAACCAACTTTGGGACTTAGATACGACTATATGGCTTACAAATTCAGACTTAGAACACCCTAAACATGAATTTTGAGGAGTAAACTTGAGTTTACTGCCCAATAACATGCTTGGGCCATAAACTCCTCATTCATGGAGAGTAAACTCATTTTCAAGTGTTAAAAAGCCATGTAAACACACCATTAGCCTTGGAATAAATCCTAGAACCAACCAAAATTAGTTTGGGGACCTTAAACATGATGAAATCCTTCCATTTAAGAGTTTACGGCCATAACTCCCCAAGAAATAGTTCCAGGGTCGTAAACTCGTAAATACATGTTAAATGGTGCCCAAAATTCATCCCAAGGCTTGGAAAAATAGTTTGAATCACATGTGATTGTCCTAGCATCACCAAATAAATCAAGGATTGAGCATGGGGGATTTTACGGCCGTAAACTCCATGTTTACTGTCGTAAACTCCAATAAATGGTCCCTAAGTGAGTTTACTCCATTCCAAAGCCTTAGATAAATTCATCCCAACATTTCCCAAGTGTTATTTGAGCATTTAGCACCATAAAACCCCAACCATGAGTTCACGGCCGTGAACTCATGTGTGTAGTGTATAGGGCCGTAAACTCCATGAGGAGTTTACTCTTGAAGAGTAAACTCATTTCCTAAGTCCCACACGTCCGTAGATGTCACCCGGGTCACTCCAAACACTTGATTTGAAGTGTTTTCGCTCACTGGAGTGTGTTATCATATCTAATTAGTGTTTTAAAGTCTAATTAGATACATTTATATACCATTTCATATTACATAGGAACCTCTCGCATTATCAAGCCCCGAACCATCGCGTAGCATCCGAAACGTCGCGTTTTCTCGTCTGGTGAGTTCATACCCCTACCCTTTATCACTGTTTTCAGGGGGGAATATAAGCAAAGTACAAGGGATACTTGTACTCAAAAACTTGTTTTACATGTGTGTGTTTCATATTTCATATGCTTTTAACACTGATATTCACAACTGATAACCGTTTGAACATGCAGATCATGTAAACATATTATTTGTGAAATGGATTATAAACTGTTATGTTTTATTTATTTCACAAATGGTTTTTCCATATTTTATCAGTTAAAAGCATGACATTTGAACCTTTAACATAAAAGTTTGTACACTGTTTTGTCCTCGGTAACACTCCACAGAGATACGCGAGTGGAGGATCATCATATTATTACTAGTAAATTTGTTAATCCTATATAATTGGAGACACGTCCTCGGTGAACACTCCACAGAGATACGCGAGTGGAGGACCGCACCCGTAACCAAAATCTCTTAGATAGGGAGCGTGACTTGAGTGTATAGATCTATACGGGGCTGACTACCCCACACCTTGCTGCTAGCTACAGCCGAACCGAAAAGGTTCAAGGGTGACGAAAGTCATAAGGTGATGTGGACTACCTATTGCCATATCTAGTCTATCGTATGGTTATGGAACTCGCAATTAGGATAACAGAGATTTACTTAATAGTAATAATGATTAAAGTAATTAAATTACTTTGTATATGTTAGTTTTATATATGTGTTAAAACTAATACATTTCACAAGGATAAATGGGTTTTCAGTTTACATCTTTCACATTTGGTAACCAACATTCAGGAAAATATGGGATTTTCCTGGGGAACATTTGTACATAACCAGAAAAGTGTAACAAACCAGATAACCTAACTTTACATTTCGCAAGGGTAAACATGTTTTCAGTGTACATATTTACATTACATTTTGGGATTCAAAAACCAACTTTTAAGAAAATATGGGATTTTCTTGGTGTGTAACATTTTCAGAAACAGAAAGGAACCAGTACATTTTCACAAAACAAAACCGCTTATGAACTCACCAGCATTATGCTGATTTTCAAACCGCTTGTATTCTCAGGTACGCATTAGACAGGTAGCTGATGATCCCTTTTGGCGAAGACGGTGTGCGTGGAAGACTCGTCTCACTTTTGTTTATATATACTATGTATCACACTTATACAACTTTACTTTTGAAACAAATGTAAACATACTTTATGTAATGTAATGGTTGTTTACTTTACTTACTATGTGCATTGGATTTGGTACTCAACGTGGAGTCAACCCCGGAAATGTTTCTGCCTTCGGTTTTCGGGGTGTGACAGATTGGTATCAGAGCCCTTGTTTATAGTGAATAAAGTATACCAAACCTTACATGGTATAAGACTATAAACACTAAAGGGCCTAAGTGCTCTGAATTAAAAGTATCCTTCAAAATATAAGTATTTTCAAAAGTATACAAGTATACCAAACCGTCGAGATCCGTAACTACAAGTAGAACAAAACATAAGTAAATGGGTGTTGTATACTGCGGTTAAACCTCGGAAGTTATGTAGTCGTGTCTAGGATCAATATAGCCTGGCCAACTATATTCATTCGAGACACGGCCAACATGTGCTTGGGAGTGACTGTGGTATGCGGCATACCTAAAACTTATCCTAATACCACAAACATCGAACCAATGTCGTAACGAATCATGAAAAACTATGGGAGTATTTCTCGAGCCAATCCTTTGTAGAAATCCTTGTTCATGCATTGTTCCTTGATCATTCCTTTAGCGATAATTTATTTGCTTCGATAACTCTTTCCTGCTTTATCGCTTATTCGGAATATATATACCTGTCATATCTCTTGATTCAATTCAGAGGACTTATCATCCTCTCTCTTTCTTGATCTTCTTAGATCAAGATGCCTCCAAGAAAAAGACCCATCTCAAAGACCAACAACCCTCCTCCACCACTTCCTCCTGAAATTGACCCCGTAGTATTTCAGGCAGTTGTTACCGCCGCGGTGGCAGCTGCTATGTCTCAATTGAACACCGGTGGTTCCGGTGGTTCGGGAGGTGGTACTCAAACTCAGGATCAAGAAAGCAATCAGGGACACCGAAAGGAGGGTTCCTATAAGGATTTCATGAATGCAAAACCTACATCCTTCTATGGCACTTGAGGTGTCATTTCCCTTTCCAGATGGTTCGAGAAAAACGAATCCATCTTTGAAATCTGTGCCTGTTCTGAATCCGATAAAGTAAAGTTCGCAGCCTGTACCTTTATCGATAAAGCCTTGACTTGGTGGAACGCCCGAGTCAAATCCTTGACCCTACCTGTAGCCAATGCCATGGGTTGGGAAGCCATGAAAGAACTCCTCATAGCTGAATACTGCCCTCTGGGCGAGATGCAGAAATTAGAGCACGAGCTCTGAAACTTAAAGATGAAACGTTCCGATATTGCTGCATACACTTCTAGATTCGATGATCTTGCACTCCTCTGCCCAGGATTGGTTACTCCTGAAAGTAAGAAGATAGAGAGGTTCATTTGGGGGCTGACCTAACCAACCAAAGGAAACTTCTTAGCTACACGACCGGGTACTTATGACAGCGCCAAGAGTTTAGCCCAGACCCTAGTTGACCATAGTGATGATATTGAAGAGGCAACTACCACTCCTGAACCGACCAAGAGAAGTGGTGAGAAAAAGAAGTTCTGGAAGAAGAAGAAGGGTCAATCTTCCCAGGGATCCTCAAAGAAACAGCAGACTGTAGCAGTCCATGCTGCTACTACCCTCGTTGTTGTTGCTTCTGTTGTGGGATCTACAGCTCAAACTCCTACTAGCAGGTATGTTGGTAATCTTCCCCTGTGTGATAAGTCCAAATACCACCACAACCCTGGCCCCTGTCGCGAACTATCATGCACCAATTGTGGTAAGAAGGGGCACACGGTCTGATACTGCAAAGCACCAGCCCAATTTGCAAATCAATCTTCTGGAGCAGGCATTGGTCAACCCTGCTATAATTGTGGAGAGGTCGGGCACTTCAAGAGGAACTGCCCCAAGAAGACTACAGCTGATAACACTGGGAGAGTCCTAGCCATGGGACGGGAGGAGGCAGTCGTCGATCCCACCGTTGTTTCGGGTACGTTCCTTCTCGACAACTCATATGCTAGTATTCTTTTCGATTCGGGTGTTGAAAGAAGCTTTGTTAGTCATGCGTTCAAACATAATCTTAAACCTAATCCTCAACCAATAACTAAAACGTTTACCGTCGAGATGGCTAACGGTGAGAAAGAGAGCACCAGCGATGTGTTTATAGGTTGTACCCTTACCCTGAATGACCATTCATTTCCCGTCAATCTTATGCCAGTTTCCTTAAAAAGCTTTGATGTCATCATTGGCATGGATTGGATGAGTCTCAATCATGCTGATATCCTCTGTTTCGAAAAATCCATCCGTCTCAACCTTCCTTCGGGTTAAACTCTCATAATTTATGGCGATAAACTCAGCTCAAATCTTCACATCATTTCCTGCATCAAAGCTCGAAAGCTTTTGCGAAAGGAATGTCAAGCATTCCTAGCCCATGTAATCAATGAGAAACAGGAAGTTAAAGACCTCGCGAGCATCCCCGAAGTCTGTAACTTTCCTGATGTGTTTCCCGAAGAGCTTCTAGGAATTCCTCCTGAACGTCAGGTCGAATTCCGCATTGACCTAATTCCTGGAGCCACCCCCGTAGCGAAATCTCTGTATCGCTTAGCTCCAGCAGAAATGCAGGAGTTATCCAGTCAACTCAATGAGTTGCTTAGTAAATGATTCATTAGACCGAGTTCCTCACCCTGGGGAGCTCCGGTATTGTTTGTAAAGAAGAAAGATGGATCTTTTCGGATGTGTATCGACTACCGAGAGTTGAACAAGTTGACCGTCAAAAACCGATATCCTCTTCCGCGAATAGATGACCTTTTTGATCAACTCCAGGGAGCCAACTACTTCTCAAAGATAGACCTTTGGTCAGGGTACCATCAGCTACAAGTTCATGAGAGTGATGTTTCCAAAACAGCTTTCAGGACTCGGTATGGACACTATGAGTTCGTAGTGATGCCCTTCGGTCTAACTAACGCACCGGCAGTGTTCATGGACCTGATGAACCGGGTGTGTCGCCCTTTTTTGGACAAGTTCATCATCGTGTTCATTGACGACATCCTTGTCTACTCCAGAAGCGAAGAAGACCACAAACAACACTTGATGTCGGTGTTGGAAACCCTTAGATCCGAGACGTTGTACGCAAAATATTCCAAGTGTGAATTCTGGATTCGGAAGGTAACTTTCCTCGGTCACGTAGTAAGCGAGGAGGGTATTCACGTGGATCCTTCTAAGATTAAAGCGATAGAGAATTGGTCGGCACCGAAGACACCCACAGAAATGCGTCAATTCTTAGGTCTCGCCGGCTACTATCGGAGATTCATTCAAAAATTTTCCAAGATCGCCAAACCTTTAACCACTCTGACACAGAAAGGTGTACCCTTTTTTTGGAGTGAGAAGCAAGAAACCGCGTTCCAAACATTAAAGCAAGCCCTGTGCAGCGCACCGGTCCTGTCCTTGCCCGAAGGAACGGAGGACTTCGTTGTTTATTGTGACGCATCTAATAAGGGCTTAGGCTGCATGCTTATGCAAAGAGTAAAGGTGATTGCATATGCCTCTACACAGCTGAAAGCACATGAGGTTAACTATACTACGCATGACTTGGAGTTAGGAGCCGTAGTCTTTGCATTGAAGATTTGGAGACATTACCTCTACGGAACCAAGTGTACGATCTTCACTGACCATAAGAGCCTGCAGCACATCCTTGATCAGAAGGACTTAAACATGAGGTATTGGAGATGGGTAGAACTCCTCAGTGATTATGAGTGTGAAATCCGTTACCATCCCGGCAAGGCCAATGTGGTAGCAGATGCCCTTAGTCGAAAGGAGAGTTCAAGCCAAAAGGTGAAGACCCTGTCGATGACTATCCATTCCCACTTATCCATGCAAATCCGAGAAGCCCAGTTAGAAGCCCTCAAACTTGAGAACGTGTCAAGCGAAGCCTTGAGGGGAATGAATAAGAAACTTGAGATCAGAGGTGACGGAGTCTACTGTTTCATGGACCGAATCTAGATTCCAAAGTTCGGAGGATTCAGGGAGATTGTCATGGAGGAAGCACACAAGACTAGATACTCTGTTCACCCGGGTTCGGACAAGATGTACCTGGATCTCAAGAAACAATATTGGTGGCCCAACATGAAAGCCGAGATCGCTACATTTGTGGGCAAGTGTCTGACTTGCGCCAAGGTGAAAGTCGAGCATCAGAAACCCTCGGGTCTGCTCCAACAACATGAGATACCCGAATGGAAATGGGAGATGATTACCATGGATTTCATCACCAAGTTACTCAAGTGTCCGAGTGGGTACGACACCATTTGGGTAATTATCGATCGTTTGAGAATGTCCGATCACTTCATTCCGATCAAAGAATCATTCAAGATGGAAAGACTCGCAGGAATTTACATCCAAGAGGTAGTCCGACTGCACGGTGTACCTGCATCCATTATCTCTGATCGAGATAGCAGGTTCACCTCCAGATTCTGGCAGTCTCTCTAGAAGGCTCTTGGAACCAAACTAGACATGAGCACGGTGTATCATCCTCAGACCGATGGATAGAGTGAGAGAACTATTCAAACCCTGGAAGACATGCTTAGAGCATGTGTAATCGATTTTGGAAAGTCGTGGGACACGCATCTGCCTTTGATCGAGTTCTCGTACAACAACAGTTACCACACCAGTATCAAGTCTGCCCCGTTTGAAGCCCTTTACGGTCACAAGTGCAGATCCCCTCTGTGCTGGGCTGAGGTTTGGGACACGCAGCTAGCCAAGAGTCAAGTCCCCAACAGTGCTCTCACTGGTCTTGAAATCATCCGCGAAACCACCGAGAAGATCATTCATATCCGGGAACGATTGAAAGCTTCACGAGATCGCCAAAATAGTTACGCTGATAACAGACGGAAACCTCTGGAGTTCCAAGTTGGAGACCGTGTCCTGTTGAAGGTCTCGCCCTGGAAAGGCATGGTACGCTTCGGAAAGCGTGGGAAACTTAATATGAGGTACATTGGACCCTTCGAGATCCTCACTAGGATCGGTCCTGTAGCCTATAAACTCCAATTACCCCATGAACTTAGTAATTGTTGGATTAATGTCTAAGTCCATAACTATAATTGGTAAGACTTGACCCGACCCGGCATGGTCCATTTGGGTTGCATGGCATCATGCATTTAGATAGACTATAATGAGAGAAATAAGACACTTATGGTTATTAATATATTATAAGTTCTAGTATATTAATAATAAGAATAATAAGATTATTTAATTAGTATTGATCAAGAATTAATCTATGATTAATTAAGTGATCAAAAGAAGACTAATTAAATATATGGGTTGATTGTGTAAATCATCCATACTTGTATAGTGGGCTAATGCTCCATGGATAATCAAGTTGGGCTTAAACCCATAGGATGGTCCATGGATGATCCATGGTGTATTTGAACCCATGGATCCAAGGAAATGGAAAGTCATGACAATTAGGGTTTACCCTAATTGTAACACTATATAAAGATCTTATTCTTGACAAAAATCGGTGACTAGAGTGTGAGTAATAGAAGGGCTAGCCGATTTCATGAAGTGTAGATTTCTCTCAAGTTATTCCAAGTGTATTTGGTGTTGTGTGAACCATTTGAGGTGTCACACTTGGGGCACTAGGCACTCAAGCTTCATGAAGACTTTCTACATCAAAGAGGTATGTATTCTATCTTGTTACACTCATTGTTTTGTATGCTAGATTAGGATAATACCTTGGAAGTTCTTATTTGCATGTATAATAGAGAAAACATAGATCCAAGGTATTTAGGGTTGCATGTAGACTTAGGAGTGTTAGAATGCTCATAACCCAACAGTGGTATCAGAGCCTAGGCTTGCTTTCTTGTTATACTTGCAAAACTGCTTAAAAATCGAAATTGTTGCTGTCTGATCATCAGACTCGGCGAGTCCATCAGGAGATTCGGCGATTCCATGCCTAAAAAGTGATCAAATCGATCCAACTCGCCGAGTTGGTTCATGCACTCGACGAGTTGGACCCCCAGACAGCATAAATTCGACTTTTTTGGTTGGAATTGGACTAAGAACATTATCCTAAGATGTTTTTGAACTTATAAACTTGTTTTTGATTTGGTAATGTTCATGCTAATCCAATTTCAAAGATAATTGTCAATAGATTCATGTTTTGTATTAGTTTAAGGTTTAGACTAATTACATGAAAAAGTTTGATTTGAATTATCTTGTTCTTATGAGTTGCTTAGATTAATAGAAAAGTTGAGTGAAATAGTTGTTTTTAATCCAAATTAATCTAAGAGTTGATTCTAAAATGTGTTTTTGTAACTTGTCCTCAAGTTATATGAAAAGTCACATTTAAGTTTCATAAAACTCATAAAAGTTGGCAAAGGTTACAAAATGAAGAGTCTAGTTCTAATTAAATGGTGTTATGACTCCATAATTTGTCCTCAAGTTATGGAGGACCAAGAGTCTCTTCATTAAATAATAAATTAAAAAAAGTGTAACCTTAATTAATTCCATAAGCTATAAAATAAAGAAAAGTTAATTCTTTTATTAGTTTAAAGTCTTCCATAACTTGTCCTCAAGTTATGGAACTTGAAGAGTTTTTGGATTAAAACTACTTTAAACACATAAGTTATGGAATTAATTAGTTTTGAATAGTTTCAAAACTTGCCCTCAAGTTTTGGAATTTGAAAATTTTTCACTTATGAATACTTTAATTCCATGTTAGCCCTTAGAATTTTAAAGAGTTAAAATTCAACCCTTATACTTTATAATATTATAAGTTAATAATATATATATGTATAAGAGTAAAGTCAGTCTTACCGCTAGTACGCCTCATTCACGAAGTCGGTCTATAAGGTGGGTATAAGATTGTTGCCTATAAAATGGCAACTTAATGGGTGTCCACTCTCACCCACCGCTTGCTTGACTAGTGGAGGGTCGTTAGCCGAACTGGTTTGACAGGACTAGAATTCTCCCTTCATTAAAAGTATTAATAATAAATACTAAGTAACTAAACTCTTAATAATACCCAATATTAGTTACTTAGGAAAATGTGAATAAGGTGCTAATCCATGAAACTACACTTTGCACTTTTTTTAAGTCGGTTAGTGGAGCGTGTGTGGTTAACCGGCACACTAACTCGTATTTAACAAGGTAGGCAAGGGGTAACTTAATGTTTATCATAGTATCGATGGAGCGTGCGTGGTTAACAAGCACATCGATTAATAGGTAAACACTTAAGCGTACCAAGTAATTTGCATGGTTACTTCACACCTTGTTTTGTGATCCTCGGCATCCCAGTCACAAAACCTAAAGGGCACACTCGAGTTTGAAACATGTCATTGAACAGTTCAATGAATCTCAAAAGATCTAGGAGTTTCAAAACCAATTAAAACCTAATAATACATTTCGTTTATCTTGGTGGAAATTGGTGAATCGTCATTCACCTACCTTCAGATATTTTATAGCTTGGATTACGACATACCTCTTCTAAGTTATAAAATAGTTTGTTGGGTCTTAGCCTTAATATTTCATATTGGGTGTCATATTAAGGACTTAAGATCAACTATCTTGAATATCTCCCAAAAGATGTCTGCTTTAGACATTTATGATCTTCCTAAATCTCTTGAAACAAGCTTTCCTAAATGAAGATGATGTCCCTTGGAAATCATACTTCATTCACCTCCTCCAATTATTCTCCCCAACCCACAAGTTCTTGAAAAGTTCAAGGTCACTCAAGCCCTATTGGCAAGGTCTAGGTGTGATCACATCTTGGAGATGTAGTCACATATTGACAAGCCGGGAGAGTTGGGTGTCAAAGTCTTGAGAAAGTTGGTGGTTCAATCACTTTCTAAGTCACATAGTGAGTTCCTTTAGGACACCTATGAAACAGACTATGACAAGACCCTTAATGATCTTATCTATTTGTTAAGATCAACTTCCTTAAAACTTGATGGACATTGACAATAGCGACACAGGAAATCCAGAAAAGAATTCTCTTCCCAATGGAAAGGGATCGTCCATAGTCAACTCGGTTGACCAAATCGTAAAGAGAAAAGCTAAGTCTGTGATAGTCCCTATCAAAGGGTCCATATGTTTATATTGCCAAAGGAAGGGGCATTGGTTGCGAAGCTGCCAAATTTACCTAAGGAGGTTAAAGTCAATAAGTTTGACTTTACTTCAGCTAAAGTCCACTATCTAACTCTGCTAAGTTTCTAATCTGAGATTCTTGATACATGATGTGACTGGGTCACATGTTGATGTTTTAAGAATAAAAGAAAAGTAAAGAAACTTAAAGAAAGAATATGTTGAATCTGATCGCATAGATGGATTTCTATCGCGTAGTTTGAAGATTGGATTCTTGAGCTACTTCTTAGGAGTTATGAGATATTGCTTAGGAATAGATGACAACAAGTTTTCATATGGATTGTAAGGATAAGTTTTCCGCAAAGTTTAAAATAAAAGGAAAATTTTGATTTTATTTATTTTAAAATATCCTTACAATGGCATCTGTGAAAATTTTTGTTTCTTATAAGATTCCATTAATAGCAAGAGTGGAAATATGAAATTGATTCTTTCATCTGTGGTAATGTCTAAATTTACCAAATAAGGAAAGATTCTCATCACCCAAGTTTCAATTGGATCGGAACTTGGAATCATGCAAGTTGTATAGCATGATGAATGAGAACTTTCAAGTATTGGAAAATTAAGACTAACTACTTGTTCACATGGATGTGTGAGTCAAGTAACGGACTAAGGGATCGAGTACACATGCTTGTGCACTGATTAAGTCCACCACAAAAGATCGATAAGATTCTTCGTCATAATTTACTAAAGCTTAGTAAATATGATTATACTTACAAGCTTAAGTGTAACTCTGAGACATTGGAAAAAGGTTCCAATGTAAGGCAGAGCGAATAAAAAGAATCAAATTAGGCAGAACGATAAAAGTTTCTCAAATCTGAAAAGATGGGAGAGTACTTTAGTATCATTTTTGTGATCATCTTAATGATTAAGAAACCATATATCAAAGTTAGTTCTCTAAGGAAGTCTTAGTGCATTCTTATGACTAAGAAGAGGGATCTTGAATTGTTGAAATGGTTAAATCAAGAAGATGAGTCATACTTCGTTCCAATACAAGTCTTAGAGTCATACTCCAAGATTGTAATGGAACGAAGTATGACTCATCTTCTTAAAAGGGATGCCGTAATCATAATCAAATTTTAGAACGCAAATAATGGACCCATATCCTTGACTAAATGATTAAAACCTCACGATCTAAGCTTATAGATTTGAGATGAAGTATAATTTCCTCTCCCTTAATTATAGCAAAACAACTCTTTCCCAATTGAAACTTTTGTTTTCTATAATTAACATTGCTAACTTGCAATACTTATCATAATTATCATGCTCCCACTAACATGATGATTATTAGCATAACACTTATGCTCCCACTAGCTTTGACATGTACTCAGAAATCAGCTAACTTTCTTACCAAAGTTTAGATTTCTGATACTAGATTGTTTTGATAAAACTTTATCAAAATCATACACCTTCCCTTAGATAGCACACTTGTGTGTCTAAACAATTATGAAGAGGGATTCCGTAATCATAATGGTTAGACCTTTTTGCCACTTCTCACAAGTCCAGGTTAGTCTGCCGGTAAACCACACACGCTCCACTAACGACTTTGAGAATGCAAATATCACAATTGCTATCTAGCTAAAATCTACTTAGTGAAAGTGTTTCCTCACCATCGTTTTCATGAATCGGAGAGAAACCTTGAGTGACATGTCTTAAAGAAGGTTTAAAACACTTGTGAAATGTAAGAGTAAAAGTTTTCTACTCTTGTACATTTGAGATTGGTAAGTTGTGATGTTTTGGATAAAACAAAGATCAAATAAGGCCAATTGTGTGAAGTGTTTGTCCTGATTAGAATCTGCACTATCTCTTGGATGTTTGACAAGGGAGGCTTATATGTCAAGAGGACAGTGGGTGTCTTAAAGGTCTTGAAAGTCTCAAGAACTAATCAAGAATAAAACCTGAAGTTCTTCACTAGCACACGACTTGAGGTTTATAACCTATTGTGTTGACATATTCTGTGCCCATTCCAGTTAAAGTTGGCTTTGCATATGAGTTCTTAGAGTTCTCAATTAGTTGCACAACAGCTTGGAAGCAATGGCAGGCCCTTGAGCTGCCAGGTGGCAAGAAATTAAGATTGAGTTCAACCCATATGAGTTTGGATTTGTCATTATCCTTGTCTTGTGACTATGATTTTGACAATTCACATGGATAAGAACACATACACCAGCAAATCTAAGTGTCATAAGGTTTCTCTCCGATTCATGAAAACAATGGTGACGAAACACTTTCACTAAGTAGATTTTAGCTAGATAGCAATTGTGATATTTGCATTCTCAAAGTCGTTAGTGGAGCGTGTGTGGTTTACCGGCACACTAACCTGGACTTGTGAGAAGTGGCAAAAAGGTCTAACCATTATGATTACGGCATCCCTCTTCATAATTGTTTAGACACACAGGTGTGCTATCTAAGGGAAGGTGTATGATTTTGATAAAGTTTTATCAAAACAATATAGTATCAGAAATCTGAACTTTGGTAAGAAAGTCAGGTGATTTCTGAGTACATGTCAAAGCTAGTGGGAGCATAAGTGTTATGCTAATAATCATCATGTTAGTGGGAGCATGATAATTATGATTAAGTATTGCAAGTTAGCAGTGTTAATTATAGAAAACAAAAGTTTCAATTGGGAAAGAGTTGTTTTGCTATAATTAAGGGAGAGGAAATTATACTTCATCTCAAATATATAAGCTTAGATCGTGAGGTTTTAATCATTTAGTCAAGGATATGGGTCCATTATTTGCGTTCTAAAATTGGATTATGATTACGGCATCCCTTTTCATAATTTGAATTATGAAAACTTGGCAAATAGAAATGGAAATATTATAGCAAAAGACTGATTTAGTCTTTATGTGAGACATCATGAATCGTGTCCTATATGCTTCGGATATAGGATCGATTACATGTGTTATATTCATCCATTCTAAAATTTTCCAAATGCCTGGGGCATTAAGAAGGGAAAAGGTTTAGAACTGGATATGACTAAATGGATTAAACAACTGTCGAGGACAATCTAAGGTTTACCAAAGATTGGTTGCTCAAGGACAGTTGGAAGTATAGTGATAATTCTGGAAGGACCATATTGACATAGTCTGTAAGGAGGCAACTCTTGTTCAGAAGTGATAGTCAAAATGGAATCTGGAAATGTTTCAAAGTTAGAATTTTCAATCTGTGTAAGATTAAGGAAACTTAATGCAAGAAGGATGTTTCCAAGGAGTTGATCTCCTTTGGAATGATCTGTAATGTTTGTTGTCAAGTCTTTATGACTTTGTGCATAATCATTACAAGAGGATCAATGCATATAAGTTTAGAATCTAACAGATTTCAGCAAATGGCATGAATTTGGAATTCTTGCATTTGCAGTAAGGATTTGGGAGTGTGAAAAGAGAATCATTGAAGTTATGTTCAATTGATCTAGTTCACAAAGTAAAGATCATAGACAAACATAGTATGCATACTTGGTGTGTGGCATGACTAGTGTTTAGAAAACATAGTGTACGTGCTTGGAGCATGGGACGACTATTGTTTTAAATTCAAGAATAAAGTTGATAGCTGAAACAGTATACAATGAATAATGTGTAATCATATGGTGATAAATAAAAGGTGTTTTATTTATGTTCATAGGTTTTGATACCATATTGGATTCAATTATTATTGTGTTTCACTTTGCATGTTTTGACTTCCCGAATAAACTAGGTTATTCTTCCGGAATGACTAAGTTATTCAAACCATCCACAGTCGGTCATATGTTGGAAGTAGATATGAATTAAGACTGTCATGGGTTGGCTTGTAGAGGTTTAAGGTGTTGGAAAAAGGGCTACAACACTCATGAGTGCTCATAAGCTCTGAGTATTGGATTCAACCCGCGCTCATTGGAATCACTTCATGGATTTTATCACGAGTGATCATGAGACGATAATATCTTATATTCTTCAAACCTAGAGATATGAGTTGTTACTATGAGTTGATAGTACATTGATTGCACGAAAACACATTTGGTAACTCGGTGCTATAAAACGTGTCTTTGTGTATGATTCAACAAGTAGTAGAACAAGCCATATGAGTCGAAGTTTATCCTTTCCTTTTACCTTCGGGATAAAAGTGATATATGTGGGCCCCTCGATGATTTGATGATGACAAATGGAAGTGCTCGGCCGGGCCAGGACTGATTTGATTTGTTCAATTAGTCAGTCATCATAAATCGGAAATCGGGAAACAACAAATGGACAGAGAGAATGATTATAATCCATGTCTCAGTCCATATGATATCTAGAATGGAGGAATATATGATCCCTTATCTAATGGACAAGTCACTGACAAAGGTCAGAGTTCATCTACAAGGTCAGAGTTCGACAGAAGCTTTTGAGAGCTACGATTGCCAGTTGGTTCCTGAAGTCATACGCAATAATAGTTTTAGACTTATCCAAGTGGGAGATTGTTGGATTAATGTCTAAGTCCATAACTATAATTGGTAAGACTTGACCTGACCCGGCATGGTCCATTTGGGTTGCATGGCATCATGCATTTGGATAGACTATAATGAGAGAAATAAGACACTTATGGTTATTAATATATTATAAGTTCTAGTATATTAATAATAAGAATAATAAGATTATTTAATTAGTATTGATCAAGAATTAATCTATGATTAATTAAGTGATCAAAAGAAGACTAATTAAATATATGGGTTGATTGTGTAAATCATCCATACTTGTATAGTGGGCTAATGCTCCATGGATAATCAAGTTGGGCTTAAACCCATAGGATGGTCCATGGATGCTCCATGGTGTATTTGAACCCATGGATCCAAGGAAATGGAAAGTCATGACAATTAGGGTTTACCCTAATTGTAACACTATATAAAGATCTTATTCTTGACAAAAATCGGTGACTAGAGTGTGAGTAATAGAAGGGCTAGCCGATTTCATGAAGTGTAGATTTCTCTCAAGTTATTCCAAGTGTATTTGGTGTTGTGTGAACCATTTGAGGTGTCACACTTGGGGCACTAGGCACTCAAGCTTCATGAAGACTTTCTACATCAAAGAGGTATGTATTCTATCTTGTTACACTCATTGTTTTGTATGCTAGATTAGGATAATACCTTGGAAGTTCTTATTTGCATGTATAATAGAGAAAACATAGATCCAAGGTATTTAGGGTTACATGTACACTTAGGAGTGTTAGAATGCTCATAACCCAACAGTAATATCCATCTAGTCTTCCATGTCTCAAATCTCAAGAAGTGCTTATCCGATAAAACCCTAGTGATTCCCTTAGACGAGATCGAGATTAACGAAAACCTGAACTCCGTGGAGGAACCAGTCAAAATCATGGATCGAGAGATCAAACGTACAAAGCAAAGCCGCATCCCGAAAGTGAAGGTTCGCTGGAATGCCAAGCGGGGACCGAAATTCACTTGGGAGCGTGAAGACTTGATGAAACAGAAGTATCCGCATCTCTTTTCGAATCCATGATTTGTATCTTAATTTTTGAATTTCAGAACGAAATTCCCTCTAACGGGGGGATAATGTAACAACCCAAAAATTTGTACCGTTGCTTGTAATCCTTATCGTAACCTATGTCGATAATCCATTCGCCAATTTTCAATTCGTTTCCGATTTCGCCATTTAATTAAGTCATTAATTTGAAATTATCTAATATGACTTAATGGGTGTCTAAACATATTTAGAACACTTTTTAACACCCCATTTTAGTAATCGGGATATTTTTAGAATCGACCATATCAGGTTACGGCAACTTGATCGGGTGCGACCGAAAGCCCCGTCTAGCATCGGTATCGGGTAGAATTCCACTGTGTCCAAATCTCGAACACTATTTAAAGTGGTCTAAGCTTTCATTTGATGCTTTTGGCCCTCTCTCACTACTCTCTCTCTAACCTCTCTCCTCAACCAAAGATTCAAGGTCCAAAACATTGATTTAAGGCTCCAAATCTTTGAGGTAACATCCCTAACTTGTTGTTCAACCTCTTAGGCCTTCAAATACGTGTTTAAACATTGGAAAAGGACCATCTTCATGAGTTTACGGCCAAGGAGCATGCTTGGGCCGTAAACTCAAATAAAATGGGTTTTCAAGCCTTAAAACCCCTCCAAACCAACTTTGGGACTTAGATACGACTATATGGCTTACAAATTCGGACTTAGAACACCCTAAACATGAATTTTGAGGAGCAAACCTGAGTTTACTTCCCAAGAACATGCTTGGGCTCATTCATGGAGAGTAAACTCATTTTCAAGTGTTAAAAAGCCATGTAAACACACCATTGGCCTTGGAATAAATCCTAGAACAAACCAAAATTAGTTTGGGGACCTTAAACATGATGAAATCCTTCCATTTAAGAGTTTACGGCCATAACTCCCCAAGAAATAGTTCCAGGGCCGTAAACTCATAAATACATGTTAAATGGTGCCCAAAATTCATCCCAAGGCTTGGAAAAATAGTTTGAATCACATGTGATTGTCCTAGCATCACCAAATAAATCAAGGATTGAGCATGGGGGATTTTATGGCCGTAAACTCCATGTTTACTGTCGTAAACTCCAATAAATGGTCCCTAAGTGAGTTTACTCCATTCCAAAGCCTTAGATAAATTCATCCCAACATTTCCCAAGTGTTATTTGAGCATTTAGCACCATAAAACCCCAACCATGAGTTCACGGCCGTGAACTCATGTGTGTGTAGTGTATAGGGCCGTAAACTCCATGAGGAGTTTACTCTTGAAGAGTAAACTCATTTCCTAAGTCCCACACGTCCGTAGATGTCACCCGGGTCACTCCAAACACTTGATTTGAAGTGTTTTCGCTCACTGGAGTGTGTTATCATATCTAATTAGTGTTTTAAAGTATAATTAGATACATTTATATACCATTTCATATTACATAGGAACCTCTCACGTTATCAAGCCCCGAACCATCGCGTAGCATCCGAAACGTCGCGTTTTCTCGTCTGGTGAGTTCATACCCCTACCCTTTTTCACGGTTTTTCACTATTTTCAGGGGGGAATACAAGCAAAGTACAAGGGATACTTGTACTCAAAAACTTGTTTTATATGTGTGTGTTTCATATTTCATATGCTTTTAACACTGATATTCGCAACTGATAACCGTTTGAACATGCAGATCACGTAAACATATTATTTGTGAAATGGATTATAAATTGTTATGTTTTATTTATTTCACAAATGGTTTTTCCATATTTTATCAGTTAAAAGCATGACATTTGAACCTTTAACATAAAAGTTAGTACATTGTTTTGTCCACAGAGATACGCGAGTGGAGGATCATCATATTATTACTAGTAAATTTGTTAATCCTATATAATTGGAGACACGTCCTCGGTGAACACTCCACAGAGATACGCGAGTGCAGGACCACACCCGTAACCAGAATCTCTTAGATAGGGAGCGTGACTTGAGTGTATAGATCTATACGGGGCTGACTACCCCACACCTGGCTGCTAGCTACAGCCGAACCGAAAAGGTTCAAGGGTGACGAAAGTCATAAGGAGATGTGGACTACTTATTTCCATATCTAGTCTATCATATGGTTATGGAACTCGCAATTAGGATAACAAAGATTTACTTAATAGTAATAATGATTAAAGTAATTAAATTACTTTGTATATGTTAGTTTTATATATGTGTTAAAACTAATACATTTCACAAGGATAACCAGGTTTTCAGTTTACATCTTTCACATTTGGTAACCAACATTCAGGAAAATATGGGATTTTTCTGGGGAACATTTGTACATAACCAGAAAAGTGTGACAAACCAGATAACCTAACTTTACATTTCGCAAGGGTAAACATGTTTTCAGTGTACATCTTTACATTACATTTTGGGATTCAAAAACCAACTTTTAAGAAAATATGGGATTTTCTTGGTGTGTAACATTTTTAGAAACAGAAAGGAACCAGTACATTTTCACAAAACAAAACCGCTTATGAACTCACCAGCGTTATGCTGATTTTCAAACTGCTTGTATTTTCAGGTCTGCATTAGACAGGTACCCTATGATCCCTTTTGGCGAAGACGGAGTGCATGGAAGACTCGTCTCACTTTTGTTTATATATACTATGTATCACACTTGTACAACTTTACTTTTGAAACAAATGTAAACATACTTTATGTAATGTAATGGTTGTTTACTTTACTTACTATGTGCATTGGATTTGATACTCAACATGGAGTCAACCCTGGAAATGTTTCCGCCTTCAGTTTTCAGGGTGTGACACAAATCCATGAAATTAGGGTTTCTTCCAGACAGGCGGACTCGCCGAGTCCAAGAATATAGACTCATCGAGTTGCCTACTTAAACGTGCTCAAAATCCCGTCTCTACTCGACGAGTCGGGCTACTGCCTCGTCGAGTTCCTCTTGAAAACTGAAAAATACATATTTAAATTACATACCAGAAATGGGGTGTTACAACTATACTCTAGGGTCTAAGGCACCAAGGTCGGCCCTTTGGATTGGTATCTGGTTATGTTGTGCTAGTATGATCTATTAGATCGGTATCCTAGAGGGTAGGATAATATTATGTGTTATGCTAGTATGATTTTTCAGATCGGTATCCTAGAGGGTAGGATAATATTATGTGGTATGTAGTATGATCTGTTAGATCGGCATCCTGGTAGATATGATGGTGTTATGTGCTATGTGGTATGATCCATTAGATCAGTTGTTATCTATAGACTGTTATGTGATTATTTGTTATACGTGCACATGTTTGTTTGGTGGTTGAGGCTTATCTGCTTTGTGCGGAGGCCAATAGACCTGGGCATTCCAACCTGTTGGTTGTGGGCCATGAGTATCCCGAGGATGATTGAACTCATAGTACGTGGGCATTCTAACTTGTTAGTTGTGGGCCTGGGGTATTCCATCCTGAGGATGATTAGACCTATAATATGTTGGCATTCCAACCTGTTGGTAGTGGGCCTGGGTTATTACAACCCAATGGTTAACTGGACCCATAATATGTTGTTTGTGATTATACGTGTGTTGTAATATGTATGGGTATTTTGGGGGAACTCATTAAGCTTCGTGCTTACGGTTTCCTTTTATTGTTTCAGGTACTTCAGATGACTTGGCAAGGAGAAGGCATGATCGTACACATCCTCATGTTTGGACTTATGGTTTCTGGGATACTTTGTTATTAAACTATTTTGAAAACATTTTGTAATAACTAATGGCTTTTGGGTGTTTGAAAAGGTTTTAAATTGGCTTGATTTTTATGGGTGTTACACCACCTCCCTATTCACCAGAACAAACTACACACCTTCTTCCACCATCATCACCATCAAAACCGACCACCACAGTTGGGCCTTTAGCAAAACAGAACACCACCGTGAGCCATAGTCGTCATCTTTTGATAAATGAAAATTTTAGATGAAAAAATATCATTATTATTCGATGTTGAATTAATATGATCTTCATCTTTACTTAACGAATTGATTTTGGGCATCAAAAAATCAGGAAAAATCCACACTAATTCTTCTTTTATCTCACTAAAAGTATCTAAATTGTCATCTAACTCAGAATAATTTGTTTGCCTATTTTGTTGAGATTTTTAGACAAATACAATCCCATATGCATATATATATATATATATATATATATATATATATATATATATATATATATATATATATATATATATATATATATCATTTGGGACCTTATCTGATGAAATGATGTTTTCACAATCAAATACCATTTAATCAACAATGTCTTTCTTAAATGTGAGTTCGATGTTGTTCGATACAAATGACATATCAATGATATAGAGATGTTAGTTTAGCATAAAGACGTTTAGCTGTGTTACAGAAAATGTTTCTTTGTTTTAGTAACACAATGTTTTCTTTTCTTAAGGAATCTCTATCGTCTAAAATAATGGACAATCTATTCGATATCATGTCTATATTAGACTTATTTTTCTTCCAATTTATTTCTAACTTGATATAGACCAGCTTTTGCCTTCTCTGCATCACTACTCATGGAAATAAGAAGCTTATTGATGCATGAACAATTAGTTTCGATATCATCTAAAATGGATTTCTATGAAGATGAAGGGATATTAAAATATTGAAGTAGAAGAGATACCTTTTCAATTAAAGGAATTAGCATTCCTTTCTCTCATATTTTCAAAATAGTTATTGGTTCAGGTAGGTCCACGTTGTTTTGGCTCGACAACTGGACAGGTGATGGGTCTTTGGCCAGCAGGTTCCCTCTTGTCTTTGATTTGGATCAGATAAAAGGTTGTTTCAAAGGGGAGTGTTGATTAACTTTTCGGATTCTCTCCAAGTTATTTGTTAAAGATTCAAAGGGGAGTGTTGATTATTCAAGGGGAGTTCGCATTTCGAAGATGATATTTGTTTCTCTCGCTTTAAAGACCCCATGTTATGTGTAATGTCCCAAAAATACGACCCAAAAGAATTTTGTTTTAATATTACTAAAAACCATATCATCGGATATCATAAATAATAAAACCATAAAATGAGTAACACAAATGTCATAGTGACTGGGACTAAACAAAAACTGTATCAATCATAACATTATCCAAATAAAACTCCCAGGATAAAACTTAGGTTGTGGTGTGTGTGATGTCATCATCCCGAGCTCTTCCCTTTGCTTGCGGAAGTACCTGAAACCAAAACTGAAACTGTAAGCACAAAGCTTAGTGAGCTCTCCCAAACTACCACATACCATACAATAACATACAAAGCACATACTGGGCCTTGCCCACTGCATCGGACCGAAGTCCGGAAACTGCATCGGACCGAAGTCTGGAAACTGCATCGGACCGAATTCCGGAAACTAACCAGGGCCTTGCCCTCTGCATCGGACTGAATTCTGGAAACTGCATCGGATCGAAGTCTGAAACTAACTGCATCGGACCAAAGTCCGGAACTGACTGGGACCTTGTCCCCTGCATCGGACCGAAGTCCGGAACTAACTGAACATAGCATAGCATAAACACATATCAACTAGCATAAAACATATACTGCATACTGCATCGGCCTGAAGTCCAGAACACATAACACATAGACATGCTTGAATCACAAATACATCAAGCACCCTGAACTACTGCATCGGACCGAAGTCCGGAACTGACTGCTAACTAAACGGGCCGGCATTGTTGTCGTAGACCCGTTCCTACTGGAAGGAAACTCACCTCGTAGTGCTGGCTGCTGAGATGCTAACTCTAAAAGTGGCTGACTGCTGCTCTGGAACTGTCCGGCTATAAATTTCCAAAATCACTAGATTAGTTACTTGCAAATGCCCTCATGGTAAAATGACTATTTTACCCCCGGTCAAAGTCAACTCCCTGGTCAAAGTCAACTTCCAGTTGACCGGACTCGCCGAGTCAGGGCGCAGACTCGCCGAGTCCCTCCTTTACTAACTATGACTTTAACTCACCGAGTCCCTTTCCCACTTACCGATTCACCCTGAACTCTCAACTCGAAGGAAAATGGGGACTTGCGACTCGACTCGTCGAGTTCGAAGAACAACTAGCCGAGTCC
The DNA here is from genome assembly GCF_051521515.1 of Lactuca serriola. NCBI lineage: Eukaryota > Viridiplantae > Streptophyta > Magnoliopsida > Asterales > Asteraceae > Lactuca > Lactuca serriola. The sequence continues at coordinate 189,496,089 of NC_136408.1, read as the reverse complement.
TATCGTGATGATTCCATACAATCGAATTCTAATCCATTCCAGGGCATCTAACTCGTAGATCTGAGCCCTTGGGACCATCTGAACACGTAAAGTTGCTAACTTTACGTGTAACTACGAAAGAATGAAGCTATTCCACTCAAACACTACTTTTCTCGGGAAAACTCATCCGACTCGCCGAGTTGATCAAACAACTCGTCGAGTCTAAGGCAATCTTCATCGGACCCGCCGAGTTGCTCATCCAACTCGTCGAGTCCACCGCTATCTTCATATGATTCGCCGAGTCAAACTTGGGACTCGCCGAGTCCATTCAGTCCTTTTTCCATATAGACCTGATTTGAGCCATGTAGTGGCTCCAAATCACAGTTCCAAGCTTCTAGGGCATGCTTATCACGTAAACTTGCAAACTTTACGTGCATGCATGGCTTTAAAGGCTCCAAATGTCAAAACTAAGCTCTTAATGGTTCTAAGCTCAAGAGGGACCTCAATCACGACCAAGACTGAAACTTTACACTTCTAGGATGCAATGAGGGTCCAGATCTGAAGTTTCCATAAAAAGGGAAGTCCATATCTCAAGTTTGAATCATATGAGGCTCCAAAGAAGGCATAACCAGCATAAAGGAGGTTGTAATGGAGGACTACACAAGGTCATAACTTCATTACCTGAATGAAAACAGATGCAAGCTGGCTCCTGGATCTTCCTTCTCTTCTATGGACCTTCTTTCCTTCCCAAAACTTCCAAGCTATCACAAACACACTCAAATTCAACAATGGGGCTAGGGTTTACAGGGGAATTGTTCTGAGACTGATAGAGGCGAGGTTGGGGTGTATAAGTGTGTTTAAATAGGGTGCAAACCCTTAAAATTAGGGCTTCATCCAGACAGGCGGACTCGCCGAGTCTAGCATATGGACTCGTCGAGTCGCCAGCTTAACCCGCGTGATCATCTCGTCTCTACTCGACGAGTCGGGCTACAGACTCGTCGAGTACTCCTCAAGAAATGAAAAACTTTATTTAAATCACATACCAAAAATGGGGCGTTACATTATGATAAATATCACAATTTAGGGGGGAGAAGTGCCAAGAGATCGGAAATCGTGATCTTCATCAGTTTCAACATCTAGGGGGAGATTGTTGAGTATTTGAGATATTGAAACTAATTTGACATTTTTGGTTATTTAGGGAAGCATTTTTAGGGTTTTTTATTTTTGGTTAATATTTTATTTTCCCAATAAATAATCATTAGGTTAACTTGTGATGTAAGCTTTTTCCCAAAAAAATGTTTCTTTGTACATCCCATTCCAGATCAATAAGAAACAAAACCTTTGTCATGTTACTTGCATATTATGGTGATTGATTCATGATTGTTCTTCAGATTCCACATTGGTCATCTCGTCATTATTCCTAACAAATAGAGCAAAGGCCAAAATCAAAAATCACAAACAAATTCAAAGAAACATGTTTCAAGTTTGGAAATTAGATCTAAGAATAATTTCTTATCTAAAAATGAAAACGAAAGAAATTCTCCAAAAAAGTTGAAAGATTCTTGCTCTAATACCACTTGAAGAGTTACGAAATCAATTATACGAATCAAGACATGATGAAATGTAAGAATACATGAGGTAAATAATTATTTTCAGCTTAATGATAGATCAGGAAGGAAGTTAGAGTACAAAACAAGTGAGAGAAAATGAAATACATAAAGTGTGTGAAAAGCGTTAATGACCCTCTAACCTACAACATTATATATAGGCAACATGCCTAATGCCCTCAACTGATCAAAAAATATACATGTAGACTTCGACGTTTAAGTAAACACAAAGCCGCTACATGAAATAAAAAGATATACTGAAATAATGAATATTTCGATATAAACTACATGAAAAGTCTTCGATGTCATCATCACTTCAAAGATACTTTTGGCATTTTGATTCTTCACAACATAATATCCTCAAAACAAACATATATAAATTACAAAGACTCGAAAGGTAAATTGAAAAAAATTAAAGTTATCATAGTTGTAGTATTTGACATTTGGCTATTCGAGGTTGGAGATGGTACTTGAGTTTTTGAAATACCCTCCATCTCATAATACTATTTAATATGCTTATGAATTTTCTATTTTTTGATCCACTTAATCTTGATAAAGTTACTCTTTAAAAACACAAAGATATTCAAGAGTTGCATCCTCTTAACTCTTAGTAATTGAGTAGTTGTTGTCTTTAAGCACTACCAACATTTGAATGGAACCTATCGTCAATTTCAGTTCTTCTTAAATTTGTAGGATCCCATGAGATGATCGGCTTGCGGGAAATAATAAAATCTCAAATTTTAATTGATTATAATATAGATAGTGAGAGCAAAATGTTATAATGAAGAATAAAGGTTTGGAAGAGATTCCAACCATCTACCTAACCAGAGAGACTATATTTTGGAGGTGTACATAGAGTAACGACAATTCCATCTTTATTTATAGGAGATACGAGAAGCTTACAAGCACAAATTTTTTTTTTCCTAACATAGCTATCATTCATCTTTGTAGAGCATTTCCTGCTCCAACATAATTTATAATCATGCCATTAAAAGGAAAACAATTTTCTGAAGCTATGGTAATAACTTGGATTGTTAAAATATTGTGTGGCATTTTGGCTAAAACGTTAAATAACTCTTTTTGTTGCTTATCTTGCCACCATTTTACATTATTAAAGGCACTCTATTCTTGTTCTGTTATAACTTCTATATAGTTAGTGTCAATACGAATAAAGAGCTGGAATAATTGTAACATAGACAATTATGTGAAAACTAACATTCATACACTACCATTATTGTTTTCTTATACATGTTATGCTTTATATATAGTAAATAACTTTTAGAAAATATGTAGAAAAACATCGATGTCATTTTTTCTATTTTTTTCCTCATGACTTAATGCTTTAAAAATACTTTGAGTTAGGTCTATAAATATCAATGTTGTATAAAACGCTTGGTGCAGGGATTAATCAGTTAAGCACGGATTAATCGTGAGATTAATCAGGGACCCTCAATTGCTAATTCATTGAATTTAAAGAATTAAATATAATTAATATCATATATTATAACAAAATAGGTTAGTATGATTAATATAACAATAATAATTCCTCAAATAGTTTGTACTTCGCTCATTGTGTAGGCAAAAATTAATGGTTAGGTGCCTTCTAGTCACTCGTGTAGCGCCTAGGGATTAATCCGGACCTAGTCGAAATTTTTACAACGCTGATAAATATAGATTCATCTCTGAGTTTAGCTCATTGATGTTTGCGCAGGATTCGGTTCGAGCCCTTTGTTTACATCTAGGCTAAACAGAAAAATGAGTTGGAGTCGTATGTAGGGTTGTAAACGAACCGAACGAACACAAACGATGATGGTTGTTTATGTTCGTTTGTTTAAGTTAGTCGAACAAACAAACGAACACAAATCAATAAGCAAACAAGTTTTATTGTTCATGTTCGTTTGTTTAACAAATTATATTGTTCATGTTTGTTCATTTTATGTTCGTGAACATGCTAAACGAACATAAGCAAATGAAGATAAACAAACATAATTGAACATATATGAACATAAACAAAAAAATATAATATAATAATGTAATTGAACACAATTAAGCATATATATGAACATAAAATGAATTAAAATGAACTAAAATGAATGAACATAAACAAATATAAACGAACAACATAAACGAACGTTCACGAACATAAGGGTTATCTACAAAAAAGCCCCAAACTAAAAATTTCAATAAAGTCCTAAAAGTTTTTTTTTTTGAACAAAAAAGTCCTAATATTTTGACGTTTTGCCTAAATTAATGAAAAAAATCATTTTTTTATATTTGAACAGCAAATGATAGATTATATAATTTTTTCAAAATATTGAGACTTTTCTGTTAAAAAAAAACTTTTAGGACTTTATTGAAACTTTTAAAAAAAGTTTGGGACTTTTTTGTAGATAACCCCGAACATAATTGAACGAACAAACCATTGTTCATATTTGTTCATTTAACTAAACGAACGAAAATTTGTGTTCATGTTCGTTCATTTATTAAATAAACAAACTTCCTGTCGAACGGTTCACAAACAATTTGTCGAAAGTTCTGTTTGTTTACGGCCCTAGTCGTACGAGCTATGTTCAAATGCTTACAAATTGTATATTGCCTTATTTAAATGAAATATGTTATTATATTGATATTTTATAATCATTGACTAAAGGGAATTGATTCGTACAGTTTTTTTCCATACATAAAAAGTTATGTAGAGTCGTATAATATGAAATTTTAAAATATTAGGGAAAAAAAATTGTTACATACTAATCTCTTCCAGAAATAAATAACTTATGTATGATTTCAACAACAAATCCGTTGTAGTCTAGTTGGTTAGGATACTCGGCTCTCACCCGAGAGACCCGGGTTCAAGTCCCGGCAACGGAATTTTTTTTTCATTATTGCCTAAATAAAGGGTATATTTGTCATTTCGCAGTCCGAACAAAACTTAACAGACAGGCATTGTTCATCGTCTCAGACCAGTTATCTCTACCGACGCTTTTTCCCTTCCATTCTTCTTTCTGCCGCTGCCTCACATCTTTACAACAACAATCAATGGTAAGGAGTGTTTAATTCCTTCCGTAGAAACTTTGATTTTAATGAACGGAATGTATTGTAGGCTTGAGAGAGGAAGCAAGCGAATCCAATGAGGGAGATTAAGGTTCAGAAACTTGTTCTCAACATATCCGTCGGTGAAAGTGGCGTGCCGCCAAGGTCAGTCACTCTTCACCCTCGTTTTGGAGCAATTGAGTGGCCAATCGCCTGTTTTTTCCAAGGGTTATATATATATATATATATATATATATATATATATATATATATATATATATATATATATATATATTACAACTTATTTCTACTTCCTTATTGCTGCTCAATTTACATTAAGAAATCAGCGTTTGATTTGACACCGACTCTTTTTTCATCACAATGTTAAGTAATACACGTACCATAATATATTTCTAGTTTTGAGGAAGTAATTCATATCATTTTATTAAAAAGGATAAGTTATTATAAATTATAATAGCAATAAACTTTTAAGATTTTTCCTGCCTAGGTCATTGCTCTTTTTTTGTACATTCCAAAAATGTCGCTTGCTTTGTGCACAAGTTGATTTTCTTGAGTCTTCATCGAGCATTTTGGTTTTAGCATGAGTTAGTTAGTTGAAGACAACTGATTTTGTTGTTGGTTGGTTTTGATTGTTTCTAGAGATGTACAATAATGGTGTAATAATAATATAGTTGTTGGGGTTTAGCATAAAGGATGATGATATAGACATAATCTTTTACAAGTATTAGATGGATTGATAATTTGATGGTTTTTGTACAGCAAAGTACACGGTGCGATCATTTGGGATTAGGCGTAATGAGAAGATTGCGTGTTATGTCACTGTTAGGGGAGATGAAGCAATGCAGCTTTTGGAGAGTGGCTTGAAGGTCCGTTGAGTTTGCCCTTTTAGCCACCACTTGTGCTGTTTGTTTCTTTCTTTAAACAAGTTTAGGCAGGCCTCCAAAGGAATATGTTCGCCTTATCTATTTCTCATTAACCCTTTCAGTACTATTTTGTTATTTCATCATGCGTTTTTTTTTTCTTGCATTGCTAATATGTCTTCCTGTTACAGGGCAAAATGCAATTTTTCTTATTAAGATAACATTGAAATATCTGCCTAGTTTGGTTTTTTAGCCGTTTATTTTGTTTTTTAAAACCAATTTCCATTTTGCAAGAAATATACCTAGTATTTTTAATTAAATACAGTTTTTTGTTCTCACTAGTACTTTTTAAAATTTACCTAGTTAGTAATTATAGTGTTTTACTTTCGTTTTTTTTATTTTGACATTATATATATTTCTTTTTTTAAAGTATAATGCTCTAATAAGAATTAAAAGTACAATGCTACGGTAATAACAGTGTTTCCTGTTCCAATAGAACTCCTTGAATTTTGATACTGTCATCTTCCTCAACCCCTCTCCCAAATCCCGACCATTGTATCTGCGATTTAGCAATATGATCGAGACCGACCTTAACTAAGACACCACATTCTTCGGTTGCCTTCAAAGGATGAAACGTCTGATAGAGACGAAGATTGATTAAGAATTTGATTGCTAAGAATGATTTTGTTTTGTGCATTTGAACTCTACTATTGATTCTTCGTCATCCTTTGATATTGCTTTGTTAACTCTCTTTTATTGGCTGATTCTTCTTGTTTTTAAGCAGATGTTCCATTAACTTATTCAAAAGCTATGATTTGTTGGTTCAGGCCCTGTTTCACACAACAAAAACAGAGTAAAAGAGTGAGAGAAGATGCAGGGCAATTTTTTCTGTGTTTTATTCCGATACATTGATCAATCGATTACAAGGATATTTATATAAGATACTTGCAACTAATTATCCTAGAAAGACTGCCTACTAACCCACTGGAGCCAAACGTGGCTATTTACTTGGTCCTACTCCATTACTCCTAACAAAAAGACTGAATTGCCCCTGAATAAAATACATGGCTTTGACCTGGTTTGGATTAACACCAACATGATTTCTGTTTGAAAATTTTCCTTTAAAGCTCTGATTTCCGATTGAATATTGCCTTCCAAATCCTCATCTTGTGTGGTACATATCTTGTCAACTCGGGTGAATGCTCTGATACTAATTATTGTACATAGCATTTGACTGAATGATTTTATTAAAAATGAAAGAGTAGAACTAATGATTTTTAGAAATGTAAACGTGAGAGACTAGTTCCCTCCTTTGTATATAATAGTGGGCGAGCCCTAAAAAATGCATCTTTGACAAGGGATAATTTTCCTTGATTTATTTATTAAATTTTCTACTTTCCTATTACAACACTGTAACTTTAAAAATTCTACCACTATAATTAGCTCGATTTTTAAAGTATAATGTCCTATAAAACAAAATTTCAAATTATAATGTCTTAATATGAAAAAAAAAAATTAAATATGCAACACTGTAATAGAATGAAATGAAAGAAAAAGAAAATGCTATAATAAACAACAAGTAATGAAAATACATTGCCATTTCTTGCATTTAATCCTTAAAACAAACTATAAATCCAACAAAAAAAAACTAATGACCAAAATTGATCAAGAAAACTTAACATAGCAGCCAAATTTCCATTCAAACAGTCCTTAGCAAGTCGATGAGGTGAGCTTTCTTCAATTTGGAATAGCCTTTGATTCCCCTAGATTTTGCTAATTCTTTAAGATCTGCAAGTTTCATTGTCTCAAGCCTCTCACTCTCACTCTTCACCTCATCTTGCTGTACTCTTTCTATTGACGGGATCGGTGACCTCTTCGTGAAATTTGAGGGAGGGCGGCTTATTTTAGCATCGGTTGACTTAAAATCTACAATTTCCTCTTTTTTCCACTCACCCGACAACATGCTCCCTTCTCTGTTTGATGACTTTCCTGAACCACAAAATTCACTTAAAAATAGGATCTTGGATATGGGTTTTAGTCATCATCAAAACAAATATTTCAATCTTGCTATAAAAATAAAACAAACAAACAAAAAAACACTTGTACTTTCATTATTTCATCAATTTAGCTACTTAAATATTTTTGTGGTGCATGTTACAATCTTGGGATGGGTTTGTGCTAAATATTTACTCGAAAGAGCAAAATATAGAGAAAAAAAAATAGTAATTTTATCATTCTATCGATTTAGCCACTTAAAGGTTTTTTATAGTGTGATTAAATCATTACACTTCTTTCGACCGTTAAAAGAAATATTTTTCCTAGTTATCACAAAATACTAAAAACGCTACGTATTTTTACTATTTTATTGAATTATTTTTATTTATTAATTAGAGTAAATTATGCGAATGGTCCATGTGGTTTGAGGTAATCCACGGGTTTGGTCCCTAACTTTAGTTTTTACCTCGGTCAGTCCTCATAGTATGTTTTTGTTGCGTGTTTGGTCCCTATCAAAAGTAAAAAGACTTTTATGCCCTTATAGACTCTTAAGTATTTTTGATGAATAATGTATTTATTATTATATACATTAAAAAAAATCCTAAACCTACTCGTTTGACTTCATCTCCCACGTCTCCACTTCCACCCATATCAATCAACACCTCTCCCCTCCATCTTCAACCCACTGGTGCCTTCTATCTGCAACATCCCCGAGGAGTACATAGTCGCTAGTCGTCGCCACACCTTCTCTAAATCGAGAAGCAAAAGCGATTTGAAAATCAATGTTGGAAAGTGTTGTCAATAGCGATCATAGCGATTAGCGAGGCGATGGTGTGTCGCTATGTGGAAATAGCGACGTAGCGATGTGTTTTTCCCGGCAACATCGAGATCCCGTCGAATTGAAAAATTGATTGTTGAAACATGTTTTTACCGATCAGAATAGGTCCAATTCGTGATTGGGATTGCCAATTTGGCGTTTGGCATCTCCAATTTGGATAATCGATCGCCGACTTGGAAATTGGCGGGAAAACCATCAACCAACTGATAACCAACGACACTTGACATCTTATTCTACAATTTCTTTTTCGATACTTCTAATAATGCATCCCATAGAGTCAATTGATTATATATTTCACATTCTTGTATATTCCTATTCTACAATCTTTCTCTGTAAACAGTAAGGAACACAGTGCAAGAGGATTTATTTTTGAATAAGGAAGGAAAACTACAACTACGAACAGTTGCATATGATTCTCATGTATATATATAAAAAGATATAGCAACTAGACAACCATATTTGGCTTTACAGAAAAGTAGGAAGACACTAAAAGGAAAGATAACCACAACCACAAACATAAGAAGATAACAACTAGACAGCAATGAAGCAGTACTCTATATGACAACATGAGTAGTTATTTGAGCTAATAGTATTAATTTTACTGATTTTTAGCTTATTTGAGTTAATTTTATTGGTTTTTAGCATATTTATTAGTTATAATTGCTAAATAGTTGATAGTAAAGATAGTATTAATTTTTTAATAGGCAATCGCTAAAATGAAATAGCCGTAGCTATCTTAGCATATAGGTAGCTATCGCTATCGATAACACAACCCCTTGGACCCACCCACCACCGGTGCCTTCAACGTCGGTTGATTGAACAGTTCAAGAATGGCAGGAAAAAGGAAGTGAGAAGGTGGATTCTGATAGGAATTTGATAGTTAAATACCTAAAGGGGTAAAAGGGTAATTCCTAAATAGAGTTTGTTAGAGGTTTGCTAATAAATAGAGGGTAGGGTTGCTTTTGTTAGACAGCAAGAAATATCTTAGATTGGTGTTAAGTCTCTAGAGTGAGATTGGCTCATTGTCATTGGCTAGGCCTTTGAGAGAGGGATTCATCCCTGGGCAATCATCCTATCAGGAGATTGTGTTCTCTATCTTGTTTCATTCAATCATTAATTTCAATTCCAGTTTTCTCTATCAATCATATATTGTTGTTTGTTCTGTTTCAATTCCTCATCAGATTCGAATAGTTGATTGAATCTCAAGTTCTGATCTTGAGGTAAACAAAATCGAAAGAAATTAGGGATCCAAGTTTTTTAGACTCGAAAGAAGTAGGTTCGCTAGAGTAAAAACTAAGATATGCAAGGGAAGGGTCGAAGCATAAATCTTAGCAAGAAGGACGATTGTTTGAAGAAAGAGGAAGATTTGAAGAGAGGGGTAGGCGTAGAGAGAGACAGGGATAGGGATAAAGAGAAAGAGAAAGAGTGTTGGTCTCAAATAGCAGATCTTTCTTGTTTCTTTATTTTTGGTTCTGTACCTAACATTGGTGGTGGTTCTCAGAGATATGGGAGCTCGGAAAACCCCTTCAAGTTCACTTCAATCTCTTTACCTCAATCTGAAACCAATGTCGCAAGTCAATGGTCTGAAAATCGTTTTCTCAGAACGAAGCAAAGCCAATCAATTTGGGTGTTTGCAGATCTGATATTTCTTGATTTTCTAGATTTGATTCATAAGTTTTCCTTATTGTGGTAGTTGCTGATAGAAGGTGGTTGTTGGGGGTCAACGGGATGGGATTTTTTCTGGTTGCTGGAGATATGGCCAGAGATGGTGGTCGTCGGTGATGTACATGGCTGGTATTGCTGGTGATGGTGGAAGAGGATACAGTGAAGAAGGGGGTGGGGATGCAAAGGATTCTTTTGTTTTTATTTATTAATTTAATATATTAATAATATAAAAAGGATAAATAAATTAAAAAATAAATTATTAATGGCAAAATAGTCTTTTTATGTTACGTAGGGACCAACGACACAACAAAAACATACTATGAAGACAGTCTGAAAAAAAAAAGAAAAAAAAAAAAAAAAAAAAAAAAAAAAAAAAAAAAAAAAACTTAGGGACCAAACACGCAAATTATCCCAAACCACAGGGACCATCCGTGTAAATTACTCTATTAATTACTATATAATATTTCTTCAGTGGCTAAATCGATAAAAGATGGCTAAATCCATACAATGGTAAAAGGATGTCGTATTGCTTTGTATTTTGCTTTGATATGATATCAAAAGTAAAACCCACGAAAACTATTCTTATCCAAACGATCAAAAGAAGAATAATAATTTAATTCCTACCATAAAAGGGCTAATGACAAGAAAACACTATATTTTGTCACTTTTCCTGGTTTAACCACCCATTTTTGGATAAAAGGGAGCATCGACATAATGGTCGCGACAGAATTTTTATCCAAAATTGGATGGTTTTTTTAACACAAAGTAAAAATGGGTGGTTAGACCTGAAATAGTGACAAAATATAGTGCTTTTTAGGTTATTAGCCCACAGTAAAATGGTGAAAATAAGTAGTCTTTTTTTTTTTTCATATTCTTCCCTGATATTAATATCAAAATATTCTTCCCTGATATTAATATCAAAAGCGGGTAACAGGGAACAATTCTTTTAAATGATCAAAATGGTTTAATTACCAAACAAATAGTTCTGTGGCTAAATTGATTAAAAAAGCTTAATGTACATTATGTTTTTTTTGCCTACTTGAGTCTTGAGACAACAAAGTGTTATTAAGATCTTTAGTAGCATCTTGCATTACCATCTTATCGGTTTAGCCACTTAACAATATTCTATGGTGATTAAACCATTATACTTTTTTTGATGGTCAAGAAAAAAACCATTTTCCACTATTACCCGGTTTTGAAAAAAGGCCAAAATACAGAAAAAAAACAATCTAGTTTGACGATTTAGCCACCAAACTTTTACTTTATAATAAATAATAGTTCAGTGGCAAAATCGTTAAAAGTACCTTTAACTTGCTTCCGGGATTGACGTAGAACTTCTAAAACCGATTCAGCCGATGCATTGTTTGTTCTTCCCTTTGAAGCATTGGATTCTCCAGAAATTGAAGACTGTATTCTTCTAAAAAGTGCAAGAATCTCATCTTTATTATACGTTTTGCCTTCTGATGATTGAGGTGTCTTGTTATCATCACCATTTATCGATCTTCCACTATCATGATTTCTTTGTGCAAATCTTACTCTTCTATTTCCATCGGCTCTAACGTTTGATATAGGAAATTGGAGGGTGCTCGGATGTGCAAACAAGTGTCCATCTGCAAATTCTGCCAAATTTAACAAGCTGCATCAAAAGATTGTTTTCTCAGTCATAAGTTTGTATGCTAATAGCAGCAGCGTACTTGTATCTTTTTACCTGTAATAACAATGTACTTTATTTTTTTATATTCATAATAGCAACGTACTACTTAAATTTTTATTCATAATAATAGCGTACTTACGTATTGCTATCAACATCAGCAATTGACTTTATATGTTACATCTTGCTGTTGTCAATAATCAAACATACGCATGTTGCTATTACCAATAAAATATGCAAGTACATTGCTATTAGGTAAGTGCATGGTTATTGTCAGGTAAATTGCCTAATGCCTATATTGGCAAAAGTAGTAAATACATTGCTATTTCCTACATTTTGCCACTAGGAATATTATAAAATCCTAGAGGTTTGTTTACCTATCTTCATCTTTCTTACCCATAGCAGACGTGTAGTTATATCGTTTTTTGTCAATAATAGCAATGTAATTTATTTTTTACTCATAATGAAAACTTAGGTGGTGTTTGTTTTTTTTTTTTGTCAAAAAGTCTTTTTGATCTTTTATGTCTACAGGCGGAAAGACATTTCAAGAGAAGACTGTTTTTCAGAAGACAAATGACATAAAAAGGTATTTTTAGCCTCTTTTTCCGGAAGGCAAAAAATAGCTTTCGATTTTGGAAGACATTTTCTAATATCTAACCCTAATGTGATAATTCTTTTTCGCCACCTCCTCCGCCACTACCACCCTCAACCCTCCGCCGCCGCCAGTCCGCCACCACCTCCACCACCACAAACACAAACACCAACACCAACACCACCATCACTGCCGCCACCAACACCACCACCACAAAAGGTGTTTTTATGAAGAATTTAAAAAACAATCTTTTTTATGAAGACTAAGGTGGTGTTTGTTTTTTTGCCAAAACCTCTATGTCTGAGGGAGGAAAGACATTTGAGGAAAAGACTGTTTTTCAAAAGACAAAAGACATAAAAAGATCTTTTTGACATCTTTCTCCAAAAGACAAAAAAAATAGCTTCTAATTTTGGAAGACGTTTCTCTTTCGAAAAAAAGAAAAATTGGAAGACATTTTATAAGTTCTAATCCTAATGTGATATTTCTTTCTCCACCACCACTGCCTCCGCCACAACTGTCGCCGCCACCACTACCACAGCCAGCCACTGCTGCCACCACCAACACCACCTCGGCCACCACCCCCACCTCCGCCACACTACCCCACTCCTACGTACGCCACCAACACCAACACCAACATTCTTTTTTATAGAAGACTTAAAAAAACAAACAATTTTTTATGAAGACTAAAGACATGAAAAAAGACTTTTGGTCCACATCTTGTACCGCAGACATGGAAAAAGACTGAAGACATTTTACCTCCTCAAAAATAAACACCGCCTTACATCTTGCTGGTAAAGAAATGTAAGTATCTTCCTATTATGTTATGGGTAAGGAATGGTAAGTATGGGTTATTTACATATTGCTATTATTGATACAACAAATATAAGTTGTTGCTATGATGGGTAAGAAATGTAAGTTCATTGCTATTACAACTTAAAAATAAAGTACATTACCTATATTGGTAAAAAGGAGGAAAGTGCGATGTTATTTCGTACAATATGCAATTAGGGATGATATAAGATCATAGAGAGTGGAGACTTGGCCATTCTAGACATTCTTAGTAGTGCCTTGGTCTCAAACACTTTTAAATATAGCTATAAAACCATATTAGTATAAGTTTGTCTAGGACATATGAACTAATGACTTTCATAGCCACACTAGTCTCATAACTTAATGATATCACATTAAATATTTCATCTGAACTTCACACTTTGTTCTCATCTTTTATAATAACAAGGGTTAAATGCAAGAAACAACAATATACCTTCATTCAATTGTTTATTTTAGCATCCAACTTTCATTCTTCCCCTTACAACATTGAACTATAAAAAATGTACACAACTATAAAAAAATGTCATCCAGATACAAAGCAATTTGTAGTGCTTTAATTGGGTAGATTTTTCAACATCCAATGTCCTAATAAGAAAAAATGGAAAATATGATGCTCTAATTGGTATATTTTTTAAATTATGATGCTTTAATAAGAAAAAAGTTGAAAATACAATGCTTCAATAGAAAATAAATTAAAGGAAGATGCTATGATAATGAAAGTATATTGTTATTTATTAATATATCATATCTTAAAACTTGTACTCTCTGTTTCCAAGCATACCTAGGCATTGACAAGAATGCCCTCCAAAACTGTAGACTTTGGCTTTTGTATAAAAATGTGTTTTTTAGTGAAAATTTTATTGTCAGAAAACTTCAAAACAACAGTACCCTTTCCATCGTCTTCAAGATTAAAAATAAAAGACAAGGAGGAAGAATTTGAAATCCAAGAATCTAACAAAGAAAAGCATCTTCATCTTCTTCATCATAATGTAACAAATCTTCTAAGGAATCTAAATGGACTGTGTGGGATAGTGTTGTGCAAAAGACATAAATACCCTCCAAATCCTCATCACTAATAACAGCCCTAATGTTCATGTTGACAACTACTGAATTCAACCCTGAAAGAATTTTAGGGTCTTTAAATCCAATCACAACTTAACGAATACGTTATGTACTTTAAAGCTATAGGCTTTCGCGAGGATTATCAACTTCAACCACAAACTACCTCCAATGATGCTTCCTAACTACACGCTGTTTTTTTTTTCGGATTCCATCCCGAAAATGCAAAATCAACACAACGACTCCCTTAATTTTGCGGGTGTTCAAAATAAAAAAAAGGCATTCAACGAATCAGTTACTTTCCACCAAAATAATCACAGCACAAACAACCCAAATGAAAAACCCCAATCAGTACATACATGTGTAAAATATAGGCACATAAAATTGTGTATATAACGAACACAGAGATTAAAAACAGAGACCTGGTCTCAAAAAGCATATATAATTAGGGTTATAATGTAAGGAGAAAAGAGTACCTTTTAGAGAAAAACCGAGCCTTCCCAGATTCGATTTGCTAAATGCGAAAATCGGATGCAAGCCAGGTACATAGTGAGGGCACGTAATAACTGATTCCATTGTATTGTTTGCTGGGTTATTATCGGTCAGATTGGCTTTCGAATGACAAAAATGGATTAGATTCGTTCATACACAATAGGGAACATGATCCACAAACAGTATATGTAATTATGTATAGAAGTTCCAGTTTACCCTCTTGTAGTTTGAGTTGGGGGAGGGGGGCTGTTTGTCATTGCTCATTTAAGTGAGCCTTTTATTTATTTTTATTTTTTTCTCAAAATGTTGATAAATTACATATTAAGAAAAAGAGAAAGAGAGTTTGGATTAATTTATACTATCGAAAAAAAAAATTGAGAAGTTATAAAATGAAAGAGCTCGTCCAAAGATTGGTGACAAAATTGTAAAAATAGTATTTATGGTATGATTTTTTTTTATAAAAATATCCAAACTTTCAAAAAAATTAAATACACAGTCATTTTCATTAGTTTCATTATAGATTTAGTCTCTTTTAAAATTGAAATTATTTTTTTACCCTTTATATATTTATCATTCATACAATTATTAAATACATAAATGACACACACCAACACACACACACTCTCTCTCTCTCACTCACACAAACACACACACAAAGATCATCAACCATTGACTCATTTTCTGTTTGTGGCGTGTTAAAGCCCCAAAATTGGTTTCGATTCAAGGTTAAAATGTCAACTAAATGATGAAACATGGCCTTTTTCATTTCATTGTAGCTAACCTCTATCTAAGTTTCATCGTAACAATCTAGAAAACAAAACCCGATTTGGGTTTTTCACCATAGAAACATATAGGAGTAAGGGGAAAAGGTAAAAAAGAGTAAATTATAAATCTATTTTTATCTGATGAATCTATCGGCTACCTATTCCATTGTTTCAGAAACTCAAACCCAATATGGAATCGATTTCATCGACTCTCATATTCCTTCCTCAATGGCTAAAAATGGTTTTGTTGGTCTATCGAAAGGGTGTTAAAAGACCGAGAAGGATTGGATTAGGGCTGATGATTGTATGTGAAACCTACAACTTCACCTTGATGGGTTTTGGGGAGCTAAAAACGGTCTTTTTGTAAAACGATTTATAAACGGCAAATGAAAGACTTTAAAATAACTCGTTTTATTCCTAGATCATTTTAACAAAACCACCAAGAGGATCTAATTACATGAACTAGAAAGATTATGATAACGATAGGATGTTAAGAATACAACATTTGAAAACTTTGATCCCACTTAGTTTTGGGGAGTTGATGAAGATGGAAAAAACTCAAGAATAAAGTTTTTTTTTATAATGTATCCACCAAAAAGAGTAAGGCTCATAGGAATGTTAGTTCCCTTCTTGTATGAAGTACTCCTTAAGCCTTTAAATGTTTAACACAATCAAGCATTAAAGTAGCACTTCTAAGCACCAAATCTTCAATTAACTTCAAAAGACAAGAAGAAGAAGAAAAAAAAGTAATTAAACCCACAGTTCTAGAGAGAAAACAAGAAGAAGATGACTACCAAAAGTTCAAGCAACTTTAAAAGCTAGTTATTCATCTCTTTTTATAGTAACTTGCAAGTAGTAAGCACTATACCTCATAAAATGAAAGTATGGGTTGTAAATGGAAGAGACATGGGGTGTAAGAGGTTGCTTTACAAGCAACCTCACCTTCTCCACTCAAACTCACAGCTTTGACCTCAAAAAAGTCAAATCATGGGTGTCTTTCATCACTTATTATATACAAGTATGTATACCTTTTATTCATACATTATGAGTTTCTAGTTGTTGTTCTCTCTTAGAAAATATTATTTCAATAAATAATAATTCCCTAATCAAATATAAGAGTTGAATATATTTATTAATAATCATATTAATAATAAATATTCAATATGTGTCAACATACTAAAGATGTGACCCTATAGGATCATATGTTATTAGCAAACATCATTATAAAATGATTCTTAAGCATATAGATCCAGTAATCTCCTACTCGCATAAGATTCATTATAGATTGACATAGACATTGGTTGATGTATAACAACAGACCAATGCCCGCAACAACACATGAAGAGGTGTCATCCAACAGCTAGCTAATATCCAAGTAATCCAAAGCCACAATTGGTTATAAGATGTGGTATCAATTATTCCTTTGTCACAAACATCATGTTGAACATGAGATATGGATCACAATCAATCTCATGTGGTGTTCAACTTTTAGTAAGGCCTTAGATGTCTAACTCTCAACGAATAAGGTGTCCAAGCTAGTAACTAAATTGGTATATTCTTGTAATTTGAAGCAAATTCCTTTTGGGTTGCCCTCATAACTAGAACATGGTTAAAATGACATTTGTAGAGAGAGAGAGAGAGAGAGAGAGAAAGAAAGAGAGAGAAAGAGAGAGAGAGAGAGAGAGATGATGATGATTTATTAGATTATTATATGATTGATAAACTAATTGGAAATTATGAAGAAATAATTTGTTAATATAGTATGTGATTAACATATTAACTGAAAAAAGAGCATTGGTTTGTTAATTTATATGATTAATAAATTAATATGAAATCAATTACAATTAATTAATTACTAATCGGAATTAATTTGGGATTAGTTGGAATTAATTAAAGGTGCAAGGGTTGAATTGTAATTATAACACCTCGTTCTTTAAGTGTGTGACTATGAGTCCCCGAGAATTTAGAGGAAGGTTAATTCTGGTCCTTTTGCGAGAAATGAGTTTCATCCGAGAAGGTTTCGGGCTGGTATATGTGTTAGTGGTATTGGGCTTCTCGTTGCCCTCGCATGAATGTAACGTTATTTGGGAGCAGGTTTAGATTAGAGGAGTTGAGGTGTTTTGAAGTTGATCGTTGTTCATAGCCCTTTGTGTAATGAGAAGGAGATGGTCCCATGCATGCATGCTTTTGGTTTTGAAAGGTGGTTGGGTACGCCCAGCGTAAGTTGGACGTACGCCCAGCGTAAGTGTAAGAGTGATGCGCGTTGGTCGGGTGAGTACGCCCAACGTACTAGAGGTACGCCCAGCGTACTCTCAGAAACTCCAAACCCTAATTTTGGGTCAGCCACTATATAAGGAACATGTTGGTTCACCCCTCAGCCTCCTTATACTCATCTTCAACCTCAGAGAAACCCTAAATCTCGTATTCCCTCCATAGTTGAGAGTGTTTGATCTTGGGAAGCTCTTGTTCGCAAAAGAAAAGCTTGAAGGAGAAAAGGGAAGTTGTCAAGGAAGAAGAAGAACGTGTGGAGCTTGTAGATCTAAAGTAATAACACCCTTTGGAGCTGGTTTAAGGTATAAAGCTCCTTGCTTGACCTTCATATTACATAGATCTTTGTATTTTGAAGCTTTGTTATCATTCTTGTCCCAAAAGTCCTCATCTTGTTGCATAGTTCGATTTGGTCAAGATTATCTGTCCTTTCAGACCTTTGGAGAGGTATTGAATGATAAAAATGAGGTCCCAAGGGCTGTAGTTGTTTCTTGTATGAGTTATATAGGTCTTAATGGATTAAGACCTTGGATTTGGAGCTTAAGGACGTTCCAAGTGATAAAGTCTGAGACTTTATGAGTTCTATTCATATTTGGCCTATGGATCTGAAGTTTGGGCTTAAGAGCTTAAGCCATTAAGTCATTATGTGGATTTGTTGAGCATCAGGGTTACGCCCCGCGTAGCCTTAGAGTACGCCCCGCGTAGCGGGCCGATGCCCCGTTTCCCTTGCGAGTCATTGCTGTACGCGCCGCGTATCAAGGAGGGTACGCCCAGCGTACTCCTCCTGGTGGACTTTCATGTTTGGGCTTTGAGTTTGGGCCGTTGGTGGACAGTTGGTTGTTGGGCCAAGTCTGGGAATTTATGGACAGAGTGTTTTGGGCCCAATCATTGTTATGGACTTTGGTTCTAGGCCTATTTGGTGAAGTGGGCCCAATTTGGTAAATTGGGCCAATGTTGGACTTTGTGTGAGTTTTGGACTTTGGTCTGGGCCTGATTTGTGGTAGTATGTTTGACCTTATGCTTATGCTTGTTATGTTGGTTAGTTCGGGATTTGCGGTGAGTTGGTGGTTCGAGAGTCTGCTTCTTCAAGTTAGAGTATCGGCATTCACGAGGTGAGTTATCCTCACTATATCAACAGGGTCTAAGGCACCAAGGCCGGCCCTTATCGGTTGAGATCCGGGTAGTTGTTATTATGTTACTGCTTTGATATGTTTGCATCCTGTGAGTTAGGATGGTATATGTTAGAGACCTGATTGAGATCGGTATCCTGAGAGATAGGGAGATGCTATGCTAGTGACCTGTAGGGTCGATATCCTGGTTAGGATGATGATATGTTATGTGATCTGTTGATCTGCTTGTTGACTGTGAATTTCTATATGATTGTATGTATATGTGCACATGGTTGTTTGGATTGGAGTTGGGTTGAGGCGGGTCCTGCTTTGTGCTGTAGGCCAAGATACCCAGGGCGGATCGGTTGTTCCGAAGGCCCAGCGAGCGGTCCGGATAGGCTGTAGGCCCCAAGAGGGCGGACCAGACGTGCCGAGGCTCGGAGAGTGGACCAGATAGACTAAAGGCCCGGTGCGGGCGGACCAGTCACACTGTAGACTCAGAGAGTGGACCAGGTGGATTGAAGGCCCAGTGCGGGCGGACCAATCACACTGCAGACTCGATGTACATGGCTAGACACGGAGGGTGGACTGAAGGCCGATACGGCAGGCCAGTCACACAGTAGACCCGATATGCATGGTTGTTCTATGTTTTGTTATGTGTGTTATTCATGTTATGGGCCGGAAGGCAATATGTTCTGGACCGGAAGGTCGTAGCCTGGAAGGGCGTATATGTGGTTGGTATTTTGGGGGTATCTCACTAAGCTTTCGGGCTTACAGTTGTGGTTTAAATGTTTTTCAGGTTCTTCAGGAGACCGTGGCAAGGCAAAGGCGTGATCGTACCGCTCCTCATGTTTTTGGTCACGATGTGATTCTGGGAATACTTTAAATAATTTGTATTGAAAACCTTTTTGTAATGATTTTAATGAAATCGGATTGTTTTTGAAAAATTGGTTGAAATTTTTCGGTCGTTACAAGTTGGTATCAGAGCCTTGGTTTGAGTGAATTGGAGGAACACTCGTGTGACTCCAGTCTCAAATCGAGGAGAGTTTTCAAAAGAGAATTTAAAATGGTTTTCAAAATGAGTAAGGGAGGACGCGGAGGTACGATCAGCCGGAGCCAGTAAGTAACCCCAAAATACCATGCATGTTATTTGTTTTTGAGCTTTGATAGAACAACATGCTAGTGATAGGCTAGGGATCTTCAGGATTTCATGATAATGTTTCCTGATTTGTGATGCCTGTAGCCTAGGGTTCCTTATGGGAGATTTTCAGTGTTCCTTTAGTGGTGAGGGTTGAGCGTTGTTATGCATGTTTCTCTAGGGTGTTGTGGTAGTACTTCATACAAATATGGGTAGGTGTGGAAGGTAGTATGGGCCCGTACTACTGAAAGCACAGGACCCATACGCGTATCAGGGAAACCATGATCTCTAGGGTTGGGTTGAGAGAGAGTTGGATCCTAGGATAGTGGGAAGAGTCTAAGTTTTGTGTGGTTTTTTTTCAGTATGGAGATTCCGAGGCATGATGAGAGTGGATCCGGATTAGGATCGGGAGCAGGAGAGAGAGTTCCGGGCGGATCGGTACCGCCCGAGGTTATCGGTCAGATGAGCACGAGTGAGTTGGATGCGAGGATTCGTGAGATCCTGCGTGAGGAGATTGCTGAGTTGTTCCGGGCTGAGTTGCCAGAGCTTTTTGGGTCGATTAAGACCGCCATGGTTGAGTATTTCGATGAGCGCTATGCAACTCTCACAGAGACGGCTGCCGCGGCGGCTACAGCGGCTGTAGCAGCGGCAGGGGGAGGAGCTAGTTGGGGTTTTCAGTATCGGGACTTCGATAATACGAAGCCTCCCACCTTCGATGGAGTTCAGGACCCGATTGTTGCTATGAGGTGGTTATCAGACGTGGAGGGGTGTTTCTTCACGTGTTCATGCCCCGCTGATCAGAGGGTGAGGTGTGCTCTGAACCTGTTGAGGCTCGGGGCGAAGGATTGGTGGAGATTGACCACAAGGTCATATTCGGACGCGCAAAGGGCTGCGGTTTCATGGGATCAGTTCAGGGAGATGTTCAGTACTCGTTATGTTCCGCAAGTTGAGAGGGAGAGATTGGCTCAGGAGTTCTTTGAGTTGAAGCAGGGTTCGGAGTCGGTGACTGAGATCACTAGGATGTTCACTGAGAGGGCGATGTTTTGCCCAGAGTTCGCTTCGGAGCAGGCTCAGATGTCTCGATATCTGAGCATGCTCAAAAGGGACATCAGACAGTTTGTGTCTACGCAGAGGTGCGAGACCTTGTTGGAGTTGCAGGAGGCCGCCAGGCGGCGTGAGTTAGAGATTGAGTTGCAGTTGCATGAGCTGAGGCAGGCTCCGGTGCAGTCGCAGCCGGCGCCGAAACGGTCCAAGAACGTTGATGTTAGAGTGGGGGATCTGAGTGGCCACACTTGTGGGAAGTGTGGGAGGGGTCACACCAGATTTTGTAGGTCCGGTGGTGCGTGCCGCAAGTGCGGAAAGGAGGGGCACTATGCGAGGGATTGTCGGCAGTTAGCGCCGGTTCGAGATTTGAGGATTTGTTATCATTGTCACCAGGTTGGACATTTGAGGGTCAACTGTCCACAGCTTGCTGTAGGACCGGTGCAGGCTCCAGCACCGGCCACTTTGAGGATCACAGGTGGAGGTCAGGGTGGAGCAGAGCCCCCAAGGGCTCAGGGTCGTGCTTATCAACTTGCGGCAGAGGAGGTCAGAGCAGTGTCGGATGCAGCTGCAGGTATGTTTCTTTCTTGATATCTTGTTATCTTGTGATTATTGTGGTGTATTGTTTATGTGCTGGTATTTTGTTTGATTTTCAATGTGGTATTCGTCGTTTTGAGGGTTGCGGTTTGGTTATGGGCTATTGTTTTGGGAAATTCGTTGGTTATCATCCATGAGAGTTATTAGTGGGAGCCTGGCATTGGTTTGAAGGCCGGGTAGCATCTGCTTTCTGAGGAATGGTTAGATGCAGATTGAGTTTCTTTCGAGCAGGATAATCAGTGTTGATGTGGGATCTTGTTAAAGTTGTTTATGCTTGTGGGAAGCAGTCTGCGTGTAAGTGTTTTCTTTGTGCAGAGTTGTTCTGGGAGGTCGGTGATGGCGACCGATGGTTGTTAATCAGTGCTACAAATAGGGGAGAATTGGAGAATTCTCCGAGAGATCTATGAGTATTTGAGGGTGCTTAGCTGTTGGTATTCAGCAATGTTCTGTCAGCCCAGAGTACAGGCTGGTCGGAGCAAGTGTCGGGCATGCGGGGCGGGATACATACCTAGAGCATTTGATTGTGGAGGGCCTGGGAGCAGGCCAGGATCGAGCATGTGCGATTGAGACAGAGTTCGGAACCCTTATAGGGCTAGAACAGTACGCATAGGAGGATTTCCGGGAGTGATAGCTCGGAATGATGAATGCTAGTTGAGCGGTCCGGATAGACTGAAGGCCGGTAGGCATACCAGTTAGGCCGAAGGCTTGGAGAACGGTCCAGCCAAACTGAAGGCACTGAGAGCGGTCCAGATTGGCTGAAGGTTCTAAGAGTGGTCCAGATCGGTTGAAGGCCTGGTGAGGCGGTCCAGTCATGCTGAAGACTCTGCAGGTATTGTTGGATCGGTTCGAGGATATGGGTTGTGTATGTTGCAGTGTGATTGCATTAGAAGGTCTGGCCCCTGATAGTGATCTTGTCTAGTTGAGATAGTGCATGGGCTTGAGAGTCCCTGCGATGAGAGTTAGAGTAAGGGTGTTGGATGGATGGCGGATGCGCTATAAAAAGGGTGGTGTAGCATTGGGCAAGCACCGTGACACTTGTCAGAGTGACAATGTGGTCAAGTGGTCTCCTTGGAAAATGAAAAGAGAGAAGTGTGTAACTCCGAGGGGGGGGGGTGCAAGTTCACGGAAGTGAAAGCGGCAGAGCAGAGTTATGATTAGAGTAATTCGAGTATGGTTATTGAGCAGCATGTTTGCGGCAGTGGAATAGAAGCTCATCCAGTTTGGGATGTTGCTGAGATTGCGGAAGGAATTCCGCAAGTGTAGAGCCAAGAGGCTCAGAAGGGATGCAGGGAGAGAGTCTTGGGCTCTCGGTGTGATTTTGATCAGAGTATTAAGTATGTATCAGGGGTTCATCCTGGGGGAATGTTTGAGGATACCATCAGTGTATCGGGTTTTCCCAACATGAGGGTGCTAGAGCTAGTTCAGCATGTGTATATGATTGCAAGAGGAGTTGCTCAGAGATTGAAGAATGGGTCTTTCCGTCAGCATGGAATGGATAGAGTGGGATTCGGATCGGGGATCCGATGGTTCATGGTTTTCTAGCCATATGAGTTCGAGTTTCGATGGTTATGCCTTAGGGAACCTGGTTCAGTTAGGGCCAGGTGGCGCGTAGTGGGAGTATTATGAAGTAAAGTTGCTGCAGGCTTCGAGGACGAAGCCTAATTTAAGTGGGGGAGAATTGTAACACCCCGTTCTTTAAGTGTGTGACTATGAGTCCCCCAGAATTTAGAGGAAGGTTAATTCTGGTCCTTTTGCGAGAAATGAGTTTCATCCGAGAAGGTTTCGGGCTGGTATATGTGTTAGTGGTATTGGACTTCTCGTTGCCCTCGCATGAATGTAACGTTATTTGGGAGCAGGTTTAGATTAGAGGAGTTGAGGTGTTTTGAAGTTGATCGTTGTTCATAGCCCTTTGTGTAATGAGAAGGAGATGGTCCCATGCATGCATGCTTTTGGTTTTGAAAGGTGGCTGGGTACGCCCAGCGTAAGCTGGACGTACGCCCAACGTAAGTGTATGAGTGATGCGCGTTGGCCGGGTGAGTACGCCCAGCGTACTAGAGGTACGCCCAACGTACTCTCAGAAACTCCAAACCCTAATTTTGGGTCAGCCACTATATAAGGAACATGTTGGTTCACCCCTCAGCCTCCTTATACTCATCTCCAACCTTAGAGAAACCCTAAATCTCGTATTCCCTCCATAGTTGAGAGTGTTTGATCTTGGGAAGCTCTTGTTGGCAAAAGAAAAACTTGAAAGAGAAAAGGGAAGTTGTCAAGGAAGAAGAAGAACGTGTGGAGCTTGTAGATCTGAAGTAATAACACCCTTTGGAGCTGGTTTAAGGTATAAAGCTCCTTGCTTGACCTTCATATTGCATAGATCTTTGTATTTTGAAGCTTTGTTATCATTCTTGTCCCAAAAGTCCTCATCTTGTTGCATAGTTCGATTTGGTCAAGATTATCTGTCCTTTCAGACCTTTAGAGAGGTCTTGAATGATAAAAATGAGGTCCCAAGGGCTGTAGTTGTTTCTTGTATGAGTTATATAGGTCTTAATGGATTAAGACCTTGGATTTGGAGCTTAAGGACGTTCCAAGTGATAAAGTCTGAGACTTTATGAGTTCTATTCATATTTGGCCTATGGATCTGAAGTTTGGGCTTAAGAGCTTAAGCCATTAAGTCATTATGTGGATTTGTTGAGCATCAGGGTTACGCCCCGCGTAGCCTTAGAGTACGCCCCGCGTAGCGGGCCGATGCCCCGTTTCCCTTGCGAGTCATTGCTGTACGCGCCGCGTATCAAGGAGGGTACGCCCAGCGTACTCCTCCTGGTGGACTTTCATGTTTGGGCTTTGAGTTTGGGCCGTTGGTGGACAGTTGGTTGTTGGGCCAAGTCTGGGAATTTATGGACAGAGTGTTTTGGGCCCAATTATTGTTATGGACTTTGGTTCTAGGCCTATTTGGTGAAGTGGGCCCAATATGGTAAATTGGGCCAATGTTGGACTTTGTGTGAGTTTTGGACTTTGGTCTGGGCCTGATTTGTGGTAGTATGTTTGACCTTATGCTTATGCTTGTTATGTTGGTTAGTTCGGGATTTGCGGTGAGTTGGTGGTTCGAGAGTCTGCTTCTTCAAGTTAGAGTATCGGCATTCACGAGGTGAGTTATCCTCACTATATCAACAGGGTCTAAGGCACCAAGGCCGGCCCTTATCGGTTGAGATCCGGGTAGTTGTTATTATGTTACTGCTTTGATATGTTTGCATCCTGTGAGTTAGGATGGTATATGTTAGAGACCTGATTGAGATCGGTATCCTGAGAGATAGGGAGATGCTATGCTAGTGACCTGTAGGGTCGATATCCTGGTTAGGATGATGATATGTTATGTGATCTGTTGATCTGCTTGTTGACTGTGAATTTCTATATGATTGTATGTATATGTGCACATGGTTGTTTGGATTGGAGTTGGGTTGAGGCGGGTCCTGCTTTGTGCTGTAGGCCAAGATACCCAGGGCGGATCGGTTGTTCCGAAGGCCCAGCGAGCGGTCCGGATAGGCTGTAGGCCCCAAGAGGGCGGACCAGACGTGCCGAGGCTCGGAGAGTGGACCAGATAGACTAAAGGCCCGGTGCGGGCGGACCAGTCACACTGTAGACTCAGAGAGTGGACCAGGTGGATTGAAGGCCCAGTGCGGGCGGACCAATCACACTGCAGACTCGATGTACATGGCTAGACACGGAGGGTGGACTGAAGGCCGATACGGCAGGCCAGTCACACAGTAGACCCGATATGCATGGTTGTTCTATGTTTTGTTATGTGTGTTATTCATGTTATGGGCCGGAAGGCAATATGTTCTGGACCGGAAGGTCATAGCCTGGAAGGGCGTATATGTGGTTGGTATTTTGGGGGTATCTCACTAAGCTTTCGGTCTTACAGTTGTGGTTTAAATGTTTTTCAGGTTCTTTAGGAGACCGTGGCAGGGCGAAGGCGTGATCGTACCGCTCCTCATGTTTTTGGTCGCGATGTGATTCTGGGAATACTTTAAATAATTTGTATTGAAAACCTTTTTGTAATGATTTTAATGAAATCGGATTGTTTTTGAAAAATTGATTGAAATTTTTCGGTCGTTACAGTAATTATTTATATTTGAGCAACGAAAGGCAATTCTAGAGCCGACCCTCAAGGTGGAAGGTTTTGGGAACCTTTTTAGGGTTTCCAAAAGCCTCCTGATAGTAAATAAGGAAAGGATTTGAATTGAGATTAAAACCATTATTTAATCATTCAAATCTGTTTTGTCCCTAAGTTACCTAAACTATAAATAGGACCCCAAGGCCATCAATTTTCGTAATACTCTTCCTTGAAGGATTATTTGGCTGAAAATATCCTCTCTCCTCTCCCCTATTGTCTTCTAGTTCTAAGGTTTGGGTGTAAGCCATTAGAGGCACCGTCCTTTTAGTGATAAGTTTTCCAAGACCTGCACTACAAGGAGATTGAAGTGATTTGTTTACTACAAAAAATCAAGAGGTATGTAACTCTACACTTAGTAATGTTGAATTACACTAGGGTTATACTAGGTTTAGTTGTTCATTGTATGTTGTTATCAATGTGTATGACATAGATCTTTTATAGGATGCATGTGCCCTATTAAGTGTTAATTGTTTTCCGCATTGTACTATTTTGTTTTCTATAAAACTCATCATTGGTATCAGAGTTTAGGTTTGTCAAACATTGATTGCACATCAGATGAATCAAATTAAATTTTTTTTTGAAATACTGATCTCTCGACGTGAGATTTAGTGCTTACGACGTGAGCACAAATTTTCAAGATTTTCGGTAATTATCTGTTGGATTAGTGTCTAAGTCCATAACTATAATTGGTATGTACTTGACCCGACTCAGCATTGTCTATTTGGGTTGCATGGCATTGGAACATTTGGATAAACCGTTTGTGAGAAGAGGACATTTGTGACATATTAATATATTATAAGTTATAATATATTAATTTGAAATCATGTTATTTAATTAGTATTGATCAAGAATAATTTGGACTTAATTTAGTGATCAAAAGAGACTAATTAAATATATGGGGATTGATTATGTAAATCATTCATTCTTATATACGTGGGCTTATGATCCAAGATTCCTTATGTTGGGTTTAACCCATGTGGTGATCCATGGATACTCCATGGAGGTTAAAACCCATGGAGCATAAGGAATGGGTAAAGTCATGGGTTACATGGTGTAACCCTAATGTGCACACTATATAAGGACCCCTTTGGCTCATGAAATTGGCACTAGTGATACATATATGAGGGCTAGCCAATTTGAGCATGAAGTATCTTATTCTCATGGTTATTCCATGTGTTGGTGATGTTGTGTGAACCATTTGAGGTGTCACATTTTGGGCACTAGGCTCTCGAGCTTCATGGAGTCAAGCTACATCAACAAGGTATGTATTCTATCCATTTTATTACCCAAGTATGAAAAGATTATATGCTAGTTAGGGAAATACCTTGGAATATTCATATTTACATGTATAATAGAGAAAACATAGATCCAAGGTATTTAGGGTTGCATGTACACTTAGGAGTGTTAGAATGCTCATAACCCAACAGTGGTCATCAGAGCCTAGGCTTGTTTTCTTGTTATACTTGCAAAATATGCTTAAAAATCGAAGTTTTTTGCTGTCTGGGAAACGGACTCGACGAGTCCATGCCATAAAAGTGTTCAAAACGATCCAACTCGTCAAGTTGGTTCATGCACTCGACGAGTTGGACCCCCAGACAGCATATCTTCGATTGTTTTGGCTGGAAATGGACTAGGAACATTACCCTAATCTGTGTTTCAACTTATAAACCTATTTTTGATGTGGTAATGTTCATGCTAATCCAATTTCAAAGATAATTGTCAATAGATTCATGTTTTGTATTAGTTTAAGGTTTAGGCTAATTACATGAAAAAGTTTGATTTGAATTATCTTGGTCTTATGAGTTGCTTAGATTAATAGGAAAAATTATGTGAAATTGTTGTTTTCAATCCAAATTAATCTAAGAGTTGATTCTAAAATGTATTTTTTTAACTTGTCCTCAATTTATATGAAATGTCACATTTAAGGTTCATAAAACTCATAAATATTTCCATAGGTTATGAATAAAGAAAAGTCACATTCTTTTAATAGTTTAAAGTCTTCCATAACGTGTCCTCAAGTTATGGAACTTGAAGAGTTTTTGGATTAAAACTACTTTAAACACATAAGTTATGGAAATTGAATAGTTTTGAATAGTTTCAAAACTTTCCCTCAAGTTTTGGAATTTGAAAAGTTTTCCCTTATGAATACTATAATTCCAAGTTAAGCCTTAGAATTTTAAAAGTTAAAATTCAATCATTATACTTTATAATATTATAAGTTAATAATATTTATATATATGTATAAGAGCAAGTTGTCTTACCATTAGTAGGCCTCATTCACGAAGCCGGTCTATAAGGGGGGTATAAGGTTACTGCCTATAAAATGGCAGTTTAATGGGTGTCCACTCTCACCCACCGCTTCCTTGACTGGTGGAGGGTCGTTAGCCGAACAGGTAGGACAAGGACTATAATTCTCCCTTCATTAAAAGTATTAATGATAAATACTAAGTAACTAAAATCTTATTAATACCCAATCTTAGTTACTTAGGAAAATGTGAATAAGGTGCTAATCCATGAAATTACACTTTGCACTTTGCTTAAGTCAGTTAGTGGAGCGTGTGTGGTTAACTGGCACACTAGCTTGATTTAACAAGGTAGGCAAAGGGTAATTTAATATTCATCATAGTATCGGTGGAGCGCGTGTGACAACTGTCAACTTCCAGTCAAGTCAAAGTCAACTAAAGTCAACAAGTCAAACCGGTCGACTCAATTAACCCTTGTGTACTAGGTCTTACGTTAGGTAATTACTATACAACTCGCTATTCTAATGAGAAATCATCAATTGAAAAGTTCATATATCTAGATTTCCTTAACCTAAAACTGTGGTAAGTAATGAACCAAACCGAAAAAACAATGTTGCATACTTATCGGGAGTGTGTAAGATCCTTAAACATGGCTTAACGAGGTTTACGAACCTTGCGTTGCGAATCCAAACACTCAAAAAGGTCACAAAATAAGCCTCTCCCAATCTCTTTCACTCTATCTCTCTCTATTTAAAATATCTCTCAAATCTCTCCCAAATCTCTCTAAGTATGTGAAATCTCTCCCAAATATCTCTAAGTATGAAAAATCTCTCCAAGTATGTGAAATCTCTCCCAAATCTCTCTCAAAAGTTCCTTTAACTTTTTATAGTCTTTCGGGCCATCCCGACCCTTAACTGGGTCAAAAACCGCTTGAAACGGGGTAAAAACGAGTAAAATAGCCTTAAGGACCCGAAACCCCTCTTTAAGAACCGAAGCCTGCTGACCCGAACCCGAACCCTTCTGAACCGAATCCAAACCTCGCCTTCGCTTCTGACCTTCGCCTTCGGCCCATTTCGTCTTCGGGTCCAAGCTGTTGAGGACCGAACTTCGGCCCCCATGCGAGAAGCCTCACAGAAAGGCCATTTCTTCCCGGTTTTCGACTACGACTTCGTTTTAGGCCCGTTTTTCATCATTTTAACGCGGGATTTTCACCCAAGACTTTATTTTAACAATTAAAGCCTCAAATTTCATTAATCCCCACATTTTTAGTGCCAATCATATCCAAGATTTAGTGGTTGAAGTACAATGGGGTGGAGTGTTGACTTTTCTTTGATTTATGACACAAGCAACCACCCATACCCACTCTATGACCAACCCACACCCCTCCCCACCATACCTAGTCACTTCCTTGTACTTTTCCATCAATCTCCAGCCATTCCCACGTCCTAAGAGCTGGAAAACTCACCCTCTCTCCTCATTTTCACTCATTTCTCTCATTTTCCACCCAAAGAGCAAACACTTTTCTCTCAACTTCTCTCTTTCAATTCCGAGATTTTCAAGGCTTTTTACAAGAATTTTCTTCTTCATTTGGTAAGTATCATCATATTTCATATGATTATTACACTTCTTCACTCAAATCATGAGTTCCTTACAAAAATACCGTCATATTTGTTGATTAGATCTTCGAAATCTTCAAGCATCATCTAAGTGTTCTTGAGTTGAACACTTCTTTACTTCATCATCATCTTCTGAAATCACTCAAGGTGAGTTCATACCCCTACATTTTCATGTTTTCTTCAAGTTTTAGGGGGGGGGGGGAGGGGGAATACAAGTTAAAACACAAAGAACACAACTAAACTCAAACAACAACTTTCATCAGAAAAGTTGAGTCTTATTCACGGACTGTTTTGACTATCTTAAACTTAATATATTTCAAAACTGTTTAATATTCAAATAGTTCAGGTTCATACCTTTAAAATGACTACTTGAACATCTCCATACGAGTTTTCTACGATTTATGGTTATTTTTACAAAACTGCCTATCATTTTAGAAACGAATTTGGACCAGTCTGTGAATATGAACATTTTAACACAAGTTAAAGACTTCCAAAAATCATAATAAAAATTATGAATAAACTAGACACATTTTATGAACTCTCAGAATTTACGGATTCAGTTTTCGACTTTGTATGATTTTTCTAAAGCAGTGCAGAAAGGTTAAAAACTAGTTAACAACTTATAACTTTCATAACACTTTGTATTATGTTGAGCAAAGTGTATAACAATAAGTTCTAAATATTGAATTTGTTTTCTTGTTATTTTATCATCATAAACTGAAATTTAGTCATTCATGATAAGATTCTTCATTCATTTAGAACACATATAATAAGCTATGATAAACATAGTTTATGGATTCACAGCACTAATGTATTTTCATAAAAGAGTTCTTTTACATTACAAACGTTTTGGATAAACTATAATAGGTATATGTATCATTTACATTTCAAACTTATTTACCAAAGGTTTTCAGTTTAGTTCACGTAAATCTGTTAATGAATAAATTTTTGATACATTCCCTTCATGTTACCTTCATGGTAACGAAGTCAAAAGTCCTGTAAATTGTAACCAGAGTCTCTTGTAGGGAGAGCATGATAGTTGTGTATAGATCTATATTGGGTCTGACAAGCCCGCACCTGAGCTGCTTGCAACAGCTAGACCGGCAGGTCTGAGATGACAAGTGTCATTTAACTTGCGACGCCTGAAGAACGTCGTATTACGAGGCCGTCTGAGTCTTAGCATGGTTATAATAGCTCACATGTGGTATTAACAAATCATAAGATTTACGGGTTCTACTTTTAAATTAGTGAGTTATGTCGATTTAACTCACAGGAATTACTTTAAGTATGGAAAAATACTTGTACACTTTTATATCAAAAAGGGTTTTATGCCGATTTAAAATCACTTTTATATCTGTAAGTATGGAAAAATACTTGTTTATTTTCAGTCCTGGGATTTAGGACTACCTAACTTTTATAAGGGAAATATTGGATTTTCTATGGAACATATTTCTATTAAAACTACATAAAGCTAGAATTGTTAGACTTCAGCTATAATCGCTAAGTATATATGCTAGGGTTATATAAGAATCTAGTCACAATCGACTTAGAATTAGTGGGCCCGCCTCATCTCATGTTCCTTGTTTGGTTGTGGACCTAGGGCAGACCCATTATATTCAACAGTTTATTTAACTTGAATCTTATATAATTTATATACGTTGGGTGATTATAGAAGGAATCTATAGAACCTTCTAGGGTTCATTATCGCATAACATAGAAGCATTCATTCCACACTTAATAAAGAAAATATTGGGTTTTCTGGAAACATACTTTGTCGCTTTTACAAGGAAAACGTTTTCTTTATCAAACAAAACTCTTATGAACTCACCAAATTAATTGTTGACACTTTTCAAAACTACTTGTATTCTCAGGAAATCAGTGAATCAGGAAAACATCAGCATTTTGAGGATGGGACATTAAATCGTCAAACAGTTCATTTTGTCATCATAATGTAATTGATTTTGAAACATGTAAACTTACTATGATGTAACTTTTTCAATTATATTTATGATGGTTGTATTTACTTTGAGCACTATTATACTCGTTGTTGTGATACTATACATGAAGTCCTCCACCCCCGGACGTTTCCGCCATCCTTGGTTTAGGGGTGTGACAACGCGTGTGGTTAACCGACACATCGATTAAGGGGTAAATATTAAGGGTACCAAGTAATTTGCAAGGTTACTTCACACCTTGTTTTGTGATCCTCGACATCCCAGTCATAAAAACCGAAGGGCACTCTCGAGATTGAAACATGCCATTGAACAGATCAATGAATCTCAAAAGATCTAGGAGTTTCAAATCCAAGTAAAACCTAATTAAATTATTTCGTTTTCATGGTGGAAATTGGTGATACGTCATTCTCCTACCTTCAAGTACTTTATTGCTTGGATTACGGCATCCCTCTTTCTAGTTATAAAATATTGTGTTGGGTCCTAGCCTTAATATTTCATATTGGGTGTTATATTAAGGACTTTAGCTCAACTATCTTGAATATCTCCCAAAAGATGTCTAGTTCAGACATCTATGATCTTCCCAAATCTCTTGGAACTTCACTTCCTCCACCTCCCTAATTATTCTCCCTAACCCACAAGTTCAAGGTCACTCTAGCCCTATTGGCTAGCAAGGTCTATGTGTGCTCACATCTTGGAGATGAAGTCACATATTGACAAGCCGAGAGAGTTGGGTGTCAAAGTCTTAAGAAAGTTGGATTTTCAATCACTTTCTAAGTCACATAGTGAGTTCCTTTGGGACTACTATGAAACAGACTATGACATGACCCTTAATGATCTTATCTATTTGCTTGGTGCTGCTGAATCAGAAATTATTTGAGGACTAGTAAAGCAAATTTGATTAGGAGATCAACTTCCCAATGGACATTGACAATGGAAACATTGGATATCTAGAAAAGCCTTCTCTTCCCATGGAAAGGGATTGACCATAGTCAACTCGGTTGACCAAATGGTAAAGAGAAAGGCAAGTCTGCGATAGTCTCATGTACCATTTGTTGGATTTTGAGCATTCTAACACTCCTAAGTGTACATGCAACCCTAAATACCTTGGATCTATGTTTTCTCTATTATACATACAAATAAGAACATCCAAGGTATAATCCTAATCTAGCATACAAAACAATGAGTGTAACAAGCTAGAATACATACCTCTTTGATGTAGAAAGTCTTCATGAAGCTTGAGTGCCTAGCCCCAATAGTGTGGAAGCCTCAAATGGAATCACAATCACCAAAACACTTAGAATAACTTGAGAGAATTCTACAACTTATGAAATCGGCTAGCCCTTTTCACTTCACACTTGTGCCGATTTGGTCAAGAATAAGATGCTTATATAGTTAGGGTTACACCATGTAAACCCTAATTGACATGGCCTTTCATTTCCATGATCCATGGGTACAAATACACCATGGAGCATCCATGGATCATCCTATGGGTTTTAGCCCAACTTGATTATCCATGGAGCATTAGCCCACTATACAAGTATGGATGATTTACACAATCAACCCATATATTTAATTAGTCTTCTTTTGATCACTTAATTAATCCTAGATTAATTCTTGATCAATACTAATTAAATAATCTTATTATTCTTATTATTAATATACTAGAACTTATAATATATTAATAACCATAAGTATCTTATTTCTCTCATTATAGTCTATCCAAGTGCATGATGGTATGCAACCCAAATGGACCATGCTGGGTCGGGTCAAGTCTTACCAATTATAGTTATGGACTTAGACATTAATCCAACACCATTTCCAAAGAGTCCATATGTTTCTCTTGCCAGAGGAAGGGGCATTGATTGCGAAGCTGGCTCTTTTACCTGAAAGATCATAAGGTTGATGAAGTCCAGAAGTTTGACTCTACTTCAGGTAAAGCCTACTATCTAACTCTGTTAAGTTTCTATTATGAGATTCTTATTACATGATGTGACTGGGTCACATGTTGATGTTTGAAGAATCAAAGAAAAATTGAAGGAAACTTAAAGAAAGAGTATGTTGAATCTGACTGCAAAGATGGATTTCTATTGCTTGATTGAAGATCGAATTCTTGAGCAACTCTTAGGAGTTATGATAAATTGCTAGGAAACATGTAATAGCATAGTTTTCATTTAAAGTTGCATTGTAAGGAAAAGTTTTTTCTGCATTTTATAAATAAATAAAAGTTTGTTTTACTTTATTTTATATCTCCTTGCAATGGCATTTATGAAAACTTGATGTTTGTATGTTTCTACCAATATTGAAAATATAAAGAAAAATGGTCCCTGTGGTTTTCATAAATATCAAGTTTAGTCCCTAAGTTCATAAAACCTCACAGATGGTCCCTGTGGTTTCAAAACTTTTAATAAATGGTCCTTTTCGCGAACTCCGTTAACTTTTGACCGTTAAGTGAAGGGTTTTCAGTCATTTCACAACTACAGGGACCATTTATGAAGTTTTGCCTTAATTTTTTTTAAAAAAGAAAAATAAATATAATTATTTAATATTAAAGGGTCTCTCTCTCTCTCTCTCTCTCTCTCTCCAACCAAACCACTGATTGACAAAAAAACAAAAATGTTTCAATGCTCATATGGGCTTACTCTTCCAGATCCTTCGATTCCTTCCTCCGGTCACCGCCAACCACCACCAGATTCACCTGTTAATATAGTTGCTCGTTTTGTCGCATACCACTCCACAAGTTCAGTCAAGTTCTTCGCGTTTTCCAGTTGATCCATTGTGAATGATGCATAACCATAAAATGATGGGAGAATACGGGATTTTCAGTTCCAAAGACGATAGACGACAATAATGCTTGGTTGTGATGGTTGTTGATCAAGATGGGTAAAGAAGGTGGAGAAGACGATGAACAGTAGCTGTAAGGACTATTTTTGACAATTCTGATAAATGAAACAAGGGTCGTCTTCTTCATCAGATAGGTAAGAAAACGGACGATAGTTCGCTGGTAGGGAATTGGTGGTTCGGTGGTGGCAATCGATCATAAAGGGCAAAACAAGAGGCTGATTATCAATAACTATAAATGGGGGAAAAGGATCTTTGATTCTTAGTCTTCTCCTTCATCTGATCAGGAAGGAAAGAAACGAGCGAGGCGAACGATTGGATTCTCCGACACTGGCTGGAAATCGTGAGGAGGGGTGGCGTCGATCTCCGACGAGCCCTCTTTCACTGTTACTTTTCCCGATCCGACATCAAAACACACATGGGACGGAGGCAGCTACAATCACCAATGAAAGGGATTGTCACAGGTGCTCAATCGGACCGATGAAGGAGGAATAAGATCTGAAGCAGCAAGGGCTGCTTAAGCATTGACCTGCGAAGGAGAAGGATGGAAGGAAGATCCGAGGGAAACGGGTAAGCTGCACCTGCAACTTCGGTGAGGAAAGGTGTGAAGGGAGGGGGGAGATGTGATGAACGACCGGAGGAGGTGGCGAGGCTGCTCCCCGACGAGCCTCATCGTGGTTTCTTCCTTGTCACCGATAGCAATGATTCGGAAGGGAATTGGAGCAGCTGCAGCAACAACAATTGAGGTGGGGTGTTTGGGGTTGAGCTCCAACGAAGCTAAGGAGGTAAAGTGGTGGGGATGAATTCTTTTTCCGGTGAGCCTTCCTCGGTCCTTTTGCCTCGTCTCCGACAATAATTCTCAACAGAAAAGTAGCAGCAGCAGGGGCGTTCGGATGGAGCTTCTCAGACACGAGTGTGTTGCAGTCAATTGAAGAAGAAAATGGAAGATGGAGAGAGAGAGAGAGCCTTTAATATTAAATAATTATATTTATTTTTCTTTTTTTTAAAAAATTAAGGCAAAACTTCATAAATGGTCCCTATGGTTGTGAAATGACTGAAATACCCTTCACTTAACGGTCAAAAGTTAACGGAGTTAGCGAAAAGGACCATTTGTTAAAAATTTTGAAACCACAAGGACCATCTGTGAGGTTTTTTGAACTTAGGGACTAAACTTGATATTTTTGAAAACCACAGGGACCATTTTTGAAGTTTTGTCAAATATAAATTTGATTCTTTCATTTGTGGTAGTGTCTAATTTTACCAAATAAGGAAAGCTTCTCATCACCCAAGATTTCAGTTGGATAGAAACTTGGAATCATACAAGTTGTACAGTCTGATGAATGAGAACTTTCAGCTTTGGAAAATTAAGACTAGTTCCTTGTTCACATGTATATGTGAGTCAAGTGAAGGAATAAGGGATCGAGTACACATTCTTGTGCATTGGTCAAGTCCACCATAAAAGATCGATAAGACTATTCGTCATGATTACTAAAGCTTAGTATATATGGTTATACTTACAAGTTTAAGTATAATTATGAAACATTGGAAAAATGTCGATGTATGGCAGAAAAGATAAAAGTTTCTCAAATCTGAAAAGATGGGAGAATACTTTAGTATCAGGTTTTGTGATCATCTTAATAATTTAGAAATCATACCACAATTAGTCCTCTAAGGAAATCTTAGTGCATTCTTATGACTAAGAAGAGGAATCTTGAATTATTGGAATGGTTAAATCAAGAAGATAAGTTATACTTCGTTCCAAAACAAGTCTTAGAGTCATATTCCAAGATTGTAACTTGAGTGACATATCTTAAAGGAAGGTTTCTTAACACTAGTCAAATGTAAGAGTAAATGTATCCTACTCTTGTACATTTGAAATTGGTAAGTTGTGATGTTTTAGATAAAACAAAGACCAACTATGACCAATTGTGTGAAGTGTTTGTCATGATAAAGAATCCAAACTATCTCTTGAATACTTGGCAAGACAGTCTTATATGTCAAGAGGACAGTGGGAGTCTTAAAGATCCTGGAAGAATTTCAAGATCTAATCAAGAATAAAAACTTGTAGTTTAACACAAGCACACAACGTGAGGTTTATAACCTATCATGTTGACATATTTCTATTTATGTGCCCATTCTAGTTAAAGTTGGCTTTGCATATGAGTTCTTAGAGTTCTTAATTGGTTGCATAACAACTTAGAAGCAATGGCAGGCCCTTGGGCTGCCAGGTGGCAAGAAATTCAGATTGAGTTCAGTCTATATGAGTTTGTATTTGTCATTAACCATGTCTTGTGATTATGGTTTTGACAAATTCACATGGGTAAGAGCACATACACCATAAAATCTAAGGGTCATAAGGTTTCTCTCCGATTCATAAAAATGATGGTGACGAAACACTTCCACCAAGTAGATTTGAACCAGATGGCAAAAGGTCTAAACAATTGAGACTATGATTACGACATCCCTTTTCATAGTTCTGAAATTGTTTAGACACACATGTGAGCTATCTAAGGAAAGGTGTGTGATATTGATAAAGTTTTATCAAAGCATCTCATATTAGAATTCTGAATTTTGGTAAGAAAGTTAATAAAGTATTGATTTCTAGAAGTCCAGCTAATTTTTGAGTACATGTCAAAGCTAGTGGGAGCATGAGTGTATTGCTAATAATCATCATGTTAGTGGGAGCATGATAATTATGATAAAGGATTCAAGTTAGCAATGTTAATTATAGAAAACAAAAGTTTCAATTCGTGGAGTTGTAGGGGTTGAAAAGTTGTTTTGCTATAATTAAGGGAGAGGAAATTATACTTCATTTCAATTCTAAAAGCTTAGATTGAGGTTTTAATCATCTTTAGTCAAGGATATATATGAGTTTTGTGTTGGAATGGCTCAACATAAGGAAATTCTATATGTGGGTCTATTATTTGTGTTCTAAAATTCGATTATGATCACAACATCCCTTTTCATAATCTGAATTATGAGAACTTGGCAAATAGAAATATTATAGAAAAAGGACTGGTCTAGTATCATGTCTTTATGTGAGACATCATGAATCGTGTCCCATATGCTTCGAATTTAGGATCGTTGCATGTGCTATAATATTCATCATTTCTAAAATTTTCCAAATGACTGGGGCATTAAGAAGGGAAAAGGTCTAGAATTAGATATGACTAACAATCTAAGGTTTACCAAAGATTGGTTGCTCAGGGACAGGTGGAAGTATAGTGTTAATTTTGGAAGGACCATATTGACATATTCTGAAAAGAGGTAACTCTTGTTCAAGAGTAATAGTCAAAAGGGGAATATGGAAATGTTCCTTTAGGTGGAAGTTATTCATTAAATCTATGAAAGATTAGGAAACTTAATGCAAGAAGAATGTTTAAAGGCAATGAACTTTGAATATGAGACTTCAGTTCCATGGAGTTGGTCTCCATTGGAATACTCTGTAATGTTTGTTGACAAGTCTTTGTGACTTTGTGCATAATCATTATAAGAGGACCAATGCATATAAGTTTAAAATCTAACAGATTTAGGTAAATGACAGGAATTCAGAATTCTTGCATTTACGGTAAGGAATTGGGATTGTGAAATGAGAACCATTGGAATTATGTTCAATTGATCTATTTCACAAAGTAAAGATCATAGGAAAACATAGTGTGCATACTTGGTGTATGGCATGACTAGTGTTTAGAAAAACATAGTGTACATGCTTAGAGCATGGGACAACTATTGTTTTAATTCAAGTATAAAGTTGATAGTTTGAAACAATATGTAATAAATAATGTGTAATCAATATGGTGATAAATAAAAGGTGTTTTATTTATATTCATAAGTTCTGAGACCATATTTGGATTTGATTATTCTTGTGTTTCACTTTGCATGTTTTGACTTCCAAAATAACTAGGTCGTTCTTCCTGAATGACTAAGTTATTTAAACCATCCATAGTCGGTCATATGTTGGAAGTAGATATGAATCAAGACTGTCAGGGGTTGGATTGTAGAGGTCTAAGATGTTGGACAAAGTGGTGCTACAACACTCATGAGTGCTCATAAGTTCTTAGTATTGGGTTCAACCCACGCTCATTGGAATCACTTCATGGATTTTATCACGAGTGATCATGAGACGATAATATCTTATATTCTTCAAACCTAGAGATATGAGTTGTTACTATGAGTTGGTTATAC
Organism: Lactuca serriola; assembly: GCF_051521515.1. Lineage (NCBI taxonomy): Eukaryota > Viridiplantae > Streptophyta > Magnoliopsida > Asterales > Asteraceae > Lactuca > Lactuca serriola. Next base: position 189,457,547 of record NC_136408.1, on the reverse strand, counting down.
ATTGATTGCACGAAACCACATTGGTAACTCGATGTTATAAAACGTGCCTTCGTGTATGATTCAACAAGTAGTAGAACAAGCCATATGAGTCAAAGTTTATCCATTCCTTTTACCTTCTGGATAGAAGCGATATCTGTAGGCCCCTCGATGATTTAGTCATGACACCCCGGAGTGCTTGGCCAAGCCAAGACTGATTTGATATGTTCAATCAGTCAGTCATCATGAATCAGAAATCAGGAAACAACAAATGGATAGAGAGAATGATTTATAATCCATGTCTCAGTCCATATGATATCTAGAATGGAGGAATATATGATCCATTATCTAATGGACAAGTCATTGACAAAGGTCAGAGTTCATCGACAAGGTCGGAGTTCGACAGCGGCTTTTGAGAGCTACGATTGCCAGTTAGGTTTTGAAGTCATACTCAATAATATTTTTAGACTTATCCAAGTGGGAGACTGTTGGATTAGTGTCTAATTCCATAACTATAATTGGTATGTACATGACCCGACTTGGCATGGTCCATTTGGGTTGCATGGCATCAGAACATTTGGATAGACCGTTTGTGAGAAGAGGACATTTGTGACATAATAATATATTTTAAGTTCTAATATATTAATATGAAATCATGGTATTTAATTAGTATTGATCAAGAATAATTTGGACTTAATTTAGTGATCAAAAGAGACTAATTAAATATATGGGGATTGATTATGTAAATCATTCATTCTTATATATGTGGGCTTATGATCCAAGATTCCTTATGTTGAGTTTAACCCATGTGGTGATCCATGGATACTCCATGGATGTTAATGTTGGAATAGTGTCTAAGGCTGCAACTATATTAGGCAAGTATTTGACCCGGTTGTGCATGGTCCTTTTGGGTTGCCTTCACCATAGCAACTTGACATGATGATTTATTATGAGAGAATAAATATTATTAATATATTATGAGAATAATATAAGGAATAATAATATTATTATTTGATTAATATAAGTCATAAATTAATTAGGAATTAATTTGGCGACTTAAAGAGATTAATTAAATAAAGGGGTATAAACTGTCAATTGTATGATAGTTTGACTTTGGGCTATAAATCCCTTAAGGATAAGGGGGGACGAATTCTAGGGCTTTGGATAGGCTTAGATTTCGTCCAAGGGCTTATCTATTAGGGTATTGGATTGCTTAGGGCCTAAGTTATCCAATTAGGGTTTAAGGATGAAACCCTAGGAGCCTTACAAGTATAAATAGACCCTAAGGGTTAAGGAAATCAGCACTTGTGCTTAGAGAAGAAACCCTGGCCGATTTCTCTTCCCTCTCCTCTCTCCTAAATCATCTCCTTGCTAGTTGGTGTTTGTAAGCCATTAGAGGAGTGATAATTGTGACTCTAAAGCTCCAAGAACAAGAAGATCAAGCAAGTGATTCAAGGTAAACTTCTAATTCTGATTTCATATTGCTATTATAGTCTATTATCCATTAGAAGTCTTGGATTGAATGCAAATTTAATTAGAGAAACCTAGATCCAAGCATTAGGGTTGCATGTGCACATAGGAATGTTCATATGGCCAAAACCCATCAGTGGTATCAGAGCCTAGATTGGTTTCTATTGAATTGATGCATTGGTTGCTTGTTTGATGCCTTCAAATTCGATTTTTATGTTTCTGTCTGATGGACTCGACGAGTCCCATAGTGGACTCGGCGAGTAGGCTCGACTCGGCGAGTCCATTGGGGTACTCGGCGACTCCAAGCGTCAGAAAGAGGAAACTTCGGGATTTCTTGTTGTTTATCTTTAAGATACTTGCCTTAATCATACTAGATCTATATAAATCTGATTTTATGATATATATGAGTATATTCTTGACCTAATTGAAGATATTTATCAATTAATTAAATATTTATTTCCTTATATGATAATTGATTAATTATTTTAATTTAATTGGTAAATTGTTTTGCAAGAAATCATTAAATAAATCAAATATGGATAATTATGTGATTAATTGTTAATTTAGATTATTTGTTATTTGATCCCCTATGTTTTGAAAAAGTTTGAAACTTGCCCTCAAGTTTTGAAATTTATGTTTTGTGATTAAAAGTTTAATTTAGACAATTTAAATTTCAAACCCTAGAATATTACAAGTTTAAAATTCAACCCTATACTAATATAATATTACAAGATTAATATATATATATATATATATATATATATATATATATATATATATATATATATATATATATTAAAATGCTAGTCTTACCGTTAGTAGGCCTCATTCACAAAGTCGGTCTATAAGGTGGGTATAAGGTTGCTGCCTATAAAATGACGCTTAATGGGTGTACACTCACACCCATCGCTAGCTTGATCGGTGGAGGGTCGTTAGCCGAACGGGTTGGATAGGGCAACCTCATCTCTTCATTAAAAGTATAATATGAAATACAAAGTAACTACATGTTTTTTTCAAAAATTTCCCAATCTTAGTTACTTTAGGAAAAGTGAATTGATGCAATCCCATGAAATTACACTTTGCACCCTTGCTAAGAAGTTAGTGGAGTGTGTGTGGTTTACCAGCACACTAATTGGTTCTAAGCAAAGGTGGCAAAGGGTGATTTATTGTTTATCATAGTTCGATGGAGCGTGTGTGGTTTACCGGCACATCGAATAGGTGATTGTTACAATGAAGGCACCATGTGAATTTGCATGGTAATTCACACCCACTTTGTGATCCTCGGTATCCCAGTCACAAACGAGAGGGGAATATCGAGATTTAAACATTCCATTGAAAAGTTTCAATGAATCTCATCCAAACCTAGGAATTCTCAATACATTTAGAACTTAAAGTTATGTTTTCATGGCGGAGAATTAGTGAATCGTCATTCACTTACCTTCATATTATTTGCATGTTGGATTACGGCATCTCTTTTCTAATATGTAAATATTGTTGTTGGATAAGATACATTCGCACAATTGCTCGCTATGAGGACAAGGAGTATGTCCTAGATGAGAAGCTCGAGAAAATCAACCCAGAAATCGCTACTCCGGCTGAAATGACTGCTTTTGAAACTCATGAACGTGATGCAACGAAGGTACATTGCATCATGATAGCCACCATGAATGCCGAATTCCAAAAGTCCTATTAGGACATGTATCCATACGAAATGCACCAAGACTTCTTGGAGAGATACCACCAAAACGCGAGGCAAGAGCGTTATGAGATTTTCAGTAACATGATTTCTGCCAAAATGGGTCATGGAGAATCTCTTACCGTGCACCTGCAAAAGATGCAAAGGTATGTCGACCGTCTTCGCAAGTTGAATGTTGACTTTGGGGAAGACTTGGCGATCGACATGGTGCTTCACTCTTTGCCTCCGTGTTACAATAAATTTAGGATGACCTACCACATGAATAAATAAGAGGTCACCCTAAGTAAGCTCCAAGGTCTCCTTAGGGTTGCTGAAAGCAACCTCAAGGACAAGTCTGTTGCACCCACTCCCAATCCACCCGCTGCTCCTGTTTTGGCCATTGGGCAAGGAAGAGGCAAGAAGAGGAAGGCTCCGTCTAAGAGCCACCGCAAGGGAAAGTCTCGAGATGGTTCCTCTTCTAGTGGGACCAAAGTTGATCCTGCTAAACCCTGTCCTAACCCTAAGGAGGCAGAGTGCCATCATTTCCATAAAATAGGGCATTGGAAGAGAAGCTGCCCAGACTACCTGCAAGTCATCAGGGAAGGAAAGATCAAGCCATCTTTCGCAGGTATATATACAATTAAATCTAATGACTCATCTCATGCTATTTCTTGGGTCCTTGATACCGGTTGTGGTTACCACATTTGTTCTGAATTGCAGGGACTAAGAAGAAATAGGGATGTGGAGCATGGAAGAATAAATCTAATCATGGGGAACAGAAGATCGTCGCCTGTGACCAAGATTGGAGTGTATTCTTTAGTGATTAGGAATGGTTTATCTTTATATTTGAACAATTGTTGCTGTTCGCCAGAAATGGCTAGAAACATCATTTCATTTCATGGTTTGTTTAGACAAGGTTTTAGATTTTTCTTTTAATAATGAGAATGGTTCTATTCTTGCTTATCTAAATGGTGTGTGTAATGGAATTTATGAAACTGTTATGATTGTAGATAACTTAGGAAATGATGTTTTATGCATGGATTCTTCCAATGGTATGGATAGAGCATCCTTGTGGCATTGTCGTCTTGGACATGTCAACAAGAAGCGCATAGCCCAACTCCAAAAGGATGGAGTGTTGGAGTCATTTGACCTTAGGGAAGATGACACATGCGAGTCTTGTTTGCTTGGAAAGATGACTAAGTCGCCCTTCACAAGTACGTGTGAAAGGGGTGAGGGTCTATTGGACCTAATACATACCGATGTATGTGGACCGTTTAGATCAACCACGAAGGATGAGAATCACTTCTATGTGACTTTTACCGATGACTATAGTAGATATGGGTATATCTACTTAATCAAGCAAAAGTCAGAAACTTTTGAAAAGTTCAAAGAGTTCAAAAATGAAGTGGAGAATCAATTGGGCAGGAAAATCAAGATGCTTCGATCCGATCGAGGAGGAGAGTACCTAAGTCTTGAATTCCACGACTATCTCAAGGAGTGTGAAATAGTTTCACAATTGACGCCACCTAGGACACCGCAGTTAAATGGTGTGGCAGAAAGGCGTAATCGAACCTTGTTGGACATGGTTCACTCTATGATGAGTCGTGCTTCACTACCTATCTCTTTTTGGGGGTATGCCTTAGAGACTGCCGCCCATATCCTTAACCGAGTCCCTACTAAGAAGGTTGCCAAAACACCTCACGAGATGTGGACAGGGAAAGCTCCCTCATTGGCACATATCAAGGTTTGGGGTTGTGAGGCTTTCGTAAGACGAGATACTCACGACAAGCTCGAACCTCGTAGTGAGCGATGTATTTTCATCGGCTACCCGCAGAAATCCTTTGGATATCTCTTCTATAGACGGAAGGACAATGTTGTCTTTGTTGCGAGGATAGGAGTTTTCTGAGAGCGAGAAATCATAAGCCAAGGAGACAGTGGGAGGAAAATCGAGCTTGAAGAGATTCAAGAGTCGATAGATGAAGGAACCTCTACCGCTGGCACTCAACCCAAGGAGGAAACTCCGGTTGAGCCGATTGACGAGTCCTTACCTCTTAGACGTTCCGAAAGAGTTAGAGTTCAACCCCAGTTTTATGGTTTTCATATTACTACCGAAGGGGATACGTATATTAGTGATGGTACACTAATAAATCTAGATGAACCTAATAGCTATAAGGAAGCCATGGCAGGCTCGGAGTCTGTGAAATGGAAAGAGGCAATGGACAGCAAGATCCAGTCCATGTATGACAACCAAGTTTGGAATTTGGTTGATAATGTGCCCGGACCTAAGACAGTTGGGTGCAAATGGATCTTCAAGAAGAAGACCGACGTGGATGGAAAAGTACACACATATAAGGCGCGATTGGTTGCGAAGGGCTTTACTCAAACTCCCGGAGTTGACTATGATGAGACCTTCTCACCAGTTGCGAAGATAAAGTCTATTAGAGTGATGCTAGCCATTGTCGCATTTCATGATTATGAGATTTGGCAAATGGATGTCAAGACCGCTTTCCTTAATGGGAAGTTGGATGAGGATGTTTACATGGCTCAGCCAGAGGGATTTGTGGATCCGAAGCATCCGAATAGAGTGTGTAAGCTTGAGAAGTCCATTTACGGACTTAAGCAAGCGTCTCGCAGATGGAATCTTTGCTTCGATGAGAAAGTCAAAGAGTTTGGATTTGTACGAAGCGAAGATGAATGGTGTGTATATGTCAAAGCCAGTGGGAGTATAGTAAGCTTCCTTGTTCTGCATGTCGATGACATACTACTCATAGGAAACGACGTCCCGACTCTGCAGGAGGTTAAATCCTGGCTCGGGAGGTGCTTCGCTATGAAGAACCTCGGAGAGGCTTCCTATATTTTGGGAATAAGGATAGTAAGAGAACTAAGTAAGAGACTAATTGGACTTAGTCAGAACACTTACTTAGATAAGGTACTAAAACGTTTTAGTATGGAAAACTCGAAGAAGGGAGAATTACCGATACAAAGTAATGCCAAATCGAGTAAGACTCAAAGTCCGAGTACTGAAGCTGAAATAGCAGAAATGAGCCGAGTACCATACGCTTCCGCAGTTGGCTCAATCATGTATGCTATGACTTGCACTCGCCCTGATGTAGCCTTTGCTTTGAGCATGGTTAGCAGATATCAAGGGAACCATGGCAGAGCCCATTGGATTGTGGTTAAAAATATCCTTAAGTACCTTCGGAGGACGAAGGAATGGTTCTTAGTCCTCAGAGGAAGTGATGACTTGAAGGTGTGTGGGTATAGTGACGCCAGCTTTCAGACCGACAGGGACAACTACCGTTCGCAGTCGGGCTAGGTCTTTACCCTGAATGGAGGAGCAGTGACTTGGAAAAGTTCCAAGCAGGAAACCGTAGCTGATTCAACATGCGAATCAGAGTACATTGCAGAGAGCGAAGCGTCGAAGGAGGCAATATGGTTAAAGAACTTCATCAGTGATCTTGGAGTTGTACCTGCCATAAAGGAGCCCATGGAGATTTTCTGTGATAATGAAGGAGCGGTTGCCTTGACTAAGGAACCGAGTGATCATGGTAGATCTCAACATATCGAAAGAAAATATCTCTTTATTAGACATCGTGTAGAAGAAGGACAACTCGTAGTGAAGAGGATATCATCAGAAGATAACCCAGCAGATCCGCTTACGAAGGGACTGAGTAGGGTTAAGCACTTGCAGCATGCTAGGAGTATTGGGCTGAAGGATGATATTAGAATAGATTAGATAGTAGTAGAAACGTGTAATAGATAAATGTAATTAACATTTGATGATTAAATAAAAGAGTATTATTTATGAGTAATGTTACTGTCTTATGTTAATTGTTTAACTATTGTTTCATTTTGCATGTTTTGACTTCCAAAATAATTGAGTTTACTAAGAATAATCGAATTGTTCAAATTGTCCACAATCGTTCATATGTTGGAAGTAGATATGATTGAAGATTGTCATGAATTGGTGTGTAGATTGTCTAAATGGTATTAGACATAGCAAAAGTTTGCTGCAACATTCATGAGTGCTTATGAACTAGTTTTGAGCATTGGAACAAACCCACGCTTGCTGGAATCACCTTATGGAATGTGATAAAAAGGGTGATCGCAAGACGATAATATCATATGGTCTTAAAACCTAGATATATGGTTTGTTATTTGTTATTTGGTTGTACATTGATAATGCGAAACCGCATCAGTAACTTGATGTTATAAAACGCATTGTTGTGTATAATTGATTAATGAATAAGTAAATGCATATAAGTCGAAGTTTATTTGTTACTTTTATCCTAAGAAGGTAAAAGCGATATCTCGGCCGCTCGATGATTTGATTTGACTTATGTGCCGGGCCCGGTCAGAACTAAATTGATGTGTTCGATTAAGTTCTATGTCAAATAAATCGGAGATCGAGAAACCAAATGCTAGACAAATTACTTCCATAGAACTGTCAGCATGATATCTAAACAGAGGACTGTACGATCCCTTATCTGAAGGACAAGATTGATTAGATCAGAGTTTGACAACGTCTTTGAGAGCTACGATTGCTAATCGGAATATACTTGTATATAGTTACTAGACTTATCCAAGTGAGAGACTGTTGGAATAGTGTCTACGGCTGCAACTATATTAGGCAAGTATTTGACCCGGTTGTGCATGGTCCTTTTGGGTTGCCTTCACCATAGCAACTTGACAGGATGATTTATTATGAGAGAAGAAATATTATTAATATATTATGAGACTAACATAAGGAATAATAATATTATTATTTGATTAATATAAGTCATAAATTAATTAGGAATTAATTTGGTGACTTAAAGAGATTAATTAAATAAAGGGGTATAAACTGTCAATTGTATGATAGTTTGACTTTGGGCTATAAATCCCTTAAGGATAAGGGGGCACGAATTCTAGGGCTTTAGATAGGCTTAGATTTCGTCCAAGGGCATATCTATTAGGGTATTGGATTGCTTAGGGCCTAAGTTATCCAATTAGGGTTTAAGGATGAAACCCTAGGAGCCTCACAAGTATAAATAGACCCCAAGGGTTAAGGAAATCAGCACTTGTGCTTAGAGAAGAAACCCTGGCTGATTTCTCTTCCCTCTCCTCTCTCCTAAATCATCTCCTTGCTAGTTGGTGTTTGTAAGCCATTAGAGGAGTGATAATTGTGACTCTAAAGCTCCAAGAACAAGAAGATCAAGCAAGTGATTCAAGGTAAACTTCTAATTCTGATTTCATATTGCTATTATAGTCTATTAACCATTAGAAGTCTTGGATTGAATGCATGTTTAATTAGAGAAACCTAGATCCAAGCATTAGGGTTGCATGTGCACACATGAATGTTCATATGGCCAAAACCCATCAGTTAAAACCCATGGAGCATAAGGAATGGGTAAAGTCATGAGTTACATGGTGTAACCCTAATGTGCACACTATATAAGGACCCTTTTGGCTCATGAAATTGGCACTAGTGATACATATATGAGGGCTAGCCAATTTGAGCATGAAGTGTCTTATTCTCATGGTTATTCCATGTGTTGGTGATGTTGTGTGAACCATTTGAGGTGTCATATTTGGGGCACTAGGCTCTCGAGCTTCATGGAGTCAAGCTACATCAACAAGGTATGTATTCTATCCATTTTATTACCCAAGTATGAAAAGATTGTATGCTAGTTAGGGTAATACCTTGGAATATTCATATCTGCATGTATAATAGAGAAAACATAGATCCAAGGTATTTAGGGTTGCATGTACACTTAAGAGTGTTAGAATGATCATAACCCAACATTATCTTCCTAATCTGCTTGATGGTGTTATTTATAGTAATTATCCAGTATTGATTCTGTTAGATTTCGAATTTTGGACACTGCAGTTAAACTTAGATAGTTATGTAATCATGTATGGAATAAATATAGCCTAATCAACTATATTTATTTGAGACACAACCAACATGTTTGGGAGTGACTGTGGTGTTGCAGCAAGCCTAAAACTTACCAAACTCTATACAAAAAGGGAATAATAAAACGGAACACACGACCTAAAATATTATAGAAGTATTTTATCTAGAGCCAAACTCAGTGTAAAGATTCAATCCAAGTGTTGCTACTTATTTCTTTTCTAGCGATAGTTTACTTGTAATGATAGCCTTCCTTTGTATATCGCTTAGTAGAACACTTTATCTATCAAGTTGAGATATATCTTGTTCAATATCACCTGAATCAGAACCATCCTCGTCTCCTTTATTATTTTAGAGAAAGATGCCTCCGAAGAAGAGACCCAACAGAAAGAACAACAATCCTCCGACAAATCCACCGCCACCACCTCCTTACTATGATCCAGTTGTTTTTCAAGCAGCAGTGACAACCGTGTGGCTGCCGATATGCCCTAACTCAACACCAGTGGTACAAGTGGGGCGGGTAGTGGTGCCACTACATCCAACCTCGGTGACAGTCATGGTCACACAAAAGAGTGTACGTACAAGGATTTCACAAATGCCAAGCAGCGTTCTTTCGATGGCATTGGAGGTGCCATTGCCTTAACTCGATGGTTTGAGAAGACCGAATCAATCTTTGAGATATGTGCTTGCACGGAATCTAGCAAGGTGAAGTTTGCAGTGTGCACCTTCACCGACAGAGCACTAACTTGGTGGAATCGCCAAGTCAAATCCGTAACTCTTCTGATGGCTAATGCCATGATTTGGAATGATCTGAAAGAACTGATGCTCATTGAGTACTTCCCACAGGGTGAGATGAAAAAGTTGGAGCAGGAGCTCTAGAGCCTAAAGATGAAGGGCTCCGACATTGTTGCTTACACTGAGAGGTTCGGTGATCTTGCTCTTCTCTGCCCGGGGATGGTCACCCCAGAGAGCAAGAAGGTAGAGAGATTCATATGGGAATTAACACCCCCAAATCAAAGGAATATGATGGTCACCAATCAGCTAACTTTTGATAGTTCCAAACGATTGGCACAGACATTGATTGACCATGGGGATCATCAAGATCCTGAGCCAGCTGCCCACGAACCACCCAAGGAGAATGGTGGGAAGAAAAAGTTCTGGAACAAGCGCAAGGGCAAGTCTTCGCAGGAGCCCTCCAAGAAGCAACAAATAGTGGCAGTTCATGTTGCTACCACTCCTGTTGCTGCCCCCACAACTCAAGCACCTACCAGTAGATATGCTGGAACCCTCCCAAGGCGCGACAAGTGTAACTTCCACCATCACGGACAATGCCGTGATATGAAATTCAACATCTGTGGCAAAAGGGGCATACAACCCATTTTTGCAAGACCCAAGTCCAACCAACCAATCAGGCTCCTGGAGCTATAGTAAGCCAAGCCTGTTATGGATGTGGTGAAATCCGACACTTCAAGAGGAATTGACCAAAAGCAACGACAGCTGGCAACACAGGGAGAGTGCTAGTTATGGGCCAGGAGGAGGCAGTTGCTGATCCTACCGTAGTAACGGGTACGTTCCTCCTCGACAACTCTTATGCATGCATTCTTTTTTATAGTGGTGCGGAGAGGAGTTTTGTTAGTCATGTATTGAAGCACCTACTCATGCATAAATTCGAACCTCTAACCGAAACATTCACCGTCGAGATGGCTAACAGAAAGAAAGAGAGCACTAACGACGTATTCATAGGTTGTACCCTTAGCTTGAAAGATTATTCCTTTCTCATCGATCTTATGCCGGTCTCCATTAAGAGTTTCGATGTCATCATCGGCATGGACTGGTTAAGTCTTCATCGTGCGGATATTCTTTGTTTCGAAAAAGTCATTCGCCTCAATCTGCCAAATGGCGAAGCCCTCATCATCTATGGCGATAAACTCAGCACAAACCTTTGTATCATTTCATGCATCAAAGCCTAAAAATATATGCGAAAGGAGTGTCAGGCATTCCTATGCCATGTTGTTAATGAAAAGCAGGAAGTTAAAGACCTCGAGAGCATCCCCGAAGTCTGCAACTTTAATGATATCTTCCCCGAAGATCTTCCAGGAATTCCTCCCGAATGCCAAGTCGAGTTCCGAATCGACTTAATCCCCGGAGCTACCCCTATAGCCAAATCCCCATACAGTCTAGCGCTAGTAGAAATGCAAGAGTTATCCAGCCAGCTCAATGAACTACTCAACAAGGGATTCATTAGACCAAGCTTCTCACCCTGGGGAGCCCCAGTCTTATTTGTGAAAAAGAAGGATGCATCCTTCCGAATGTGTATAGATTACCGTGAACTAAACAAGCTTACTATCAAGAATCGCTACCCTCTTCCCCGAATCGACGACCTCTTAGATCAACTCCAAGGAGCCAGCTACTACTCAAAGATAGACCTGAGATCAGGGTACCATCAATTACGAGTCCATGAGGGTGAAATTCCTAAGACAACATTTCAGACTCGATATGGTCACTACGAGTTTGTAGGGATGCCCTCTGGTCTAACCAACGCACCTTGGTATTCATGGATCCGATGAATCGGGTGTGCCCCCTTCTTAGACAAGTTCGTGATAGTATTCATAGATGATATACTTGTCTATTCTCGGAGTAAGGAATATCATAGATACCACTTGAGGCAAGTGCTAGAAACTTTAAGGGCGGAGAAACTATATGAAAAATTCTCAAAGTGTGAGTTCTGGATCAGAAAAGTAACTTTCCTCGATCACGTGGTTAGCGAAGAAGGCATTCACATGGACCCTTCCAAATTAAAGCGATCGAGAATTGGTCAGCACCGAAGACACCCACAAAAATCCATCAATTTTTGGGTCTTGCTGGCTACAATCGTAGGTTTATCCAGAATTTCTCCAGAATTGATAAGCCTCTTACCACCCTGACTCAGAAAGATGTAACCTTTAGTTGGGGAGAAAAACAAGACACTCCGTTCCAAACATTGAAGCATGCCTTATGCAGCGCACCTATCTTGTCTCTTCCAGAAGGGATGGAGGACTTCGTTGTCTACTACGATGCATCCAATCAGGTCCTAGGCTGTGTGCTCATGCAACGGGGAAAAGTTATTGCTTATGCCTCGAGACAGCTGAAGGCACACTAAGTCAATTATACAACTCACGATCTGGAGTTGGGAGAAGTGGTCTTCGCATTAAAGATATAGAGACATTACCTCTACGGAACCAAGTGCACCATCTTCACCGACCACAAAAGCCTCCAGCATATTTTTGATCAGAAGGAGCTAAACATGAGGTAACAACGATGGGTAGAGTGACTCAATGATTAAGAGTGTGAAATACGCTATCATCATGGTAAGGCCAATGTGGTAGCGAATGATCTCAGCCGGAAAGAGTACTCAGGTCGCAGAGTGAAGGCACTGACAATGACAATCCATTCCCATCTATCCGCCCAAATCAGAGAGGCTCAGCTAGAAGAATTGAAACTAGGGAGCATGTAGGATGAAGCCTTGATAGGAATGGAAAAGAACTTAGAGATCAAGGGAGACAAAGTTTACTATTTCATGAACCAGAGCTGGACCCCAAAGCTCGGTGGTTAGAGGGAGGTTGTCATCAACGAAGCTCATAGGAGTCGATACTCCGTTCACCCAGGTTCATATAAGATGTATATGGATCTCAAGAAGCTCTAGTGGTGGCCAAACATGAAAGCCGAAATTGCTACCTTCATGGGCAAGTGACTGACTTGTGCCCAGGTGAAGGTGGAGTATCAAAAGCCCTCAGGTCTATGTCAACAACCATAAATACCTAAGTGGAAGTGGGAACGAATTACGATGGACTTCATCACCAAATTACCATAGACCCCAAGTAGCTATGAGATTATCTGGGTAATCGTCGATAGACTGACTTAGTCTGCCCACTTCCTGCCAATCAAAAAAACATTCAAGATGGAGAGACTGACCCGAACCTACATCTAAGAGATAGTTCGACTGCACGGTGTGCCTGTGTCTATTATCTCGGATAGAGATAATAGATTCATCTTGAGATTTTAGCAGTCACTGCAGAAGGCCCTTGAAACTAAGCTGGATATGAGCACAATTTACCATCCACAAACCGACGGGAAGTGTGAGAGGACCATTCAGAAGTTGGAAGACATGTTGAAAGCATGTGTTATAGACTTTGGCAAGTCGTGGGACACCCATTTGCCCGTGGTTGAGTTTTCTTACAACAACAACTATCATACCAGTATCGAGGCTGCTCCATTTGAAGCCCTCTATGGTCGTAAGTGCAGATCCCCTTTTGTGTTGGGGTGAAGTAGGTGACACGCAGCTAGCTAAGGGACAAATCCCCGACAGCACTCTCACTGGCCCATAAATCATTCAATAAACCACCGAAAAGATCGTACAAATCCGAGAACGACTAAAAGCCTCCAGAGATTGAAAAAAGAGCTATGCCGACAGAAGATGAAAATCCTTGGAATTCCAGGCGGGTGACCGCATTCTATTGAAGGTCTCACCATGGAAGGGCATGATACGCTTCGGAGAGCGTGGAAAGCTGAATCCGAGATACATTGGACCATTCGAGATCCTCGCTAGGATCGGTCCCGTAGCTTACAAACTCTGGTTACCCCAAGAACTTAGCAACATTCATCCCGTCTTCCATGTGTCGAACCTTAAAAAGTGCCTATCCGATGAAACCCTTGTGATCCCACTCGATGAAATCGAGATTAATGAGAATCTTAACTTTGTGGAAGAACCAATCGAAATCATGGATCGGGAAGTCAAACGAATGAAACAAAGTCGCATATCGATAGTGAAGGTTTGCTGGAATGCCAAGCGGGGACCTGAATTCACTTGGGAGCAAGAAGACCAAATGCAATAGAAGTACCCGCATCTTTTTCCTAGTCCATGATTGTATTCTATAAATAGAATTTCGGGACAAAATTCCATCTATCGGGCGGATGATGTGACAACCCAAACCTTTTTCAGTCAACGAAAGTCAAATCCCGTTAAATAAAATTTTGAATTTTATTTGTTCTGTTAAATTCTTGTGGGTTAGAAATCATTTAAATAAAGTATATATAAGAGTCGGAACCAAAAACACGCGAAAAACCCAAGTTTTCCTTCAAAAATCAGCAAAATCCCGTCCAACCTTGCGTTTACGGCCGCAAACCCCTGACCGTAAACCCTGGGCGGTAAACCCATTTACGGCCGAGAACTCATTTCCTGACCGTAAACCCAACCGGTATAAAGGTTTTTCCCGGAGAGATTTCTCATTTTTCATCTTTTTCACCCAAAAACTCTCCCAAGTGCTCCCAAGAACATTCATATCATCAAGATCAAACCCTCAAATCTTCAAGTTTTTCACCAAGAACACCAAGAACAGCCTTCAAATCTTCAAAGGCTGCACACCATTCACAGCCGAAAACCGTTCACGGCCGCAAACCCTGTTCACGGCCGTAACTCGAGATTTCAACTACAAACAGCTTTGAACCGTGAACCTTAGCTGAAAACCCACTTTTACCATTTCAAACAAGTATCAGTAACATTCCTAAACCAAAAACAAGTGTTTTCCAACACTATAACTAATGGTTTCACTAATTAAAATACAATCATCTATTTAATTATCATTAGGATACTGTTAATACCGCGTACTACAATTCAAGGATCACCTTTCCGGTTTTGCTGTTGAGCACATGCACACAATCAACTGTGAGTTCATACCCCTATGCTTTTACTGTTTTTAACGTTTTCAGGGGGAATACAAGCCAAATACAAAGAATTTTTGTGTTCTTATACAAAGGATTTCAATTAAATTAAAACTTATGTGATTGTGTAACACCCCAAAACCAACAACGGCGGAAACGTTCTGGGGCGGAGGACGTCATGTAAAGTATCACAACAATGCTGCAAAGTAGTAAACAAGCAACAACATCATCCATTACGTTAATAGTATAATTTTAAGTACAAGTGTGTTCTTTCATAGAATAAAACAACATAATGAATAATCAAAATAAAAGACGAGTCTTGACTGCTCCGTCTTCACAAAACCTGGTCGTCGTACCTGTCTACTGATGACCTGAGAATACAAGTTATTTTGAAAGCGAGTATTAGCTTAAAGCTGGTGAATTCATAAGTATTTTAGTGTCATTGATTTGTAAAAACTTGTAATAAAAGACCTGTAATAGTTTGAGAAAAAGATGTGTATAAGTATGAAAAACCCTAGAAAATCCCATATTTACTATTAGTATAAAAAGTAGTCTTCTACCAAGACTCGACTGTTTTGTAAGTATGCATTATTGTAAAAATGACGTTTTTTCCCTTGTATAACTATTATTATAAAAATATAGTCTACCTCTTCGTTTATGTGAATGTGTTACAAAGTAAAGGTAATAAGGAAAATTGTATAATCCTTATGAATGTATCCATTTGCATAGGATAAATACGGCGTGGTAACTTACCGAACAGTACAACCGAGAACATCCGTAGATGGACACACCTTCTGTTGCAAGCAGCCAAGTGTAGGATGGTCAGTCCCGTATCGTATGTAATAGTATCTATGAACTAGTATCTATGTAATAGTATCTATGTGTACAGTATGTATTAGTGTCTCTTCCTACAATATGTATTAGTGTCTCATCCTATAGTATGTATTAGTGTCTCTTCCTACAGTATGTATTAGTGTAGTGTATGTATTAGTGTAGTGTATGCATTAGTGTAGTGTATGTAATGTTTATAGTATGCATTGACTCATGTATGAACTTGACTCTTTGTGTGATTTATTGTACTAGGAATAGAAATTAGTATCTCCTAACTATACCTATTATAGTTACTAGTAATATATGTGTATAACTGAAAGTAAGCCTTTGCTACCCAAAGGTACTGAATTGACTGATAGAACCTTTATGTCTATATATGTATACATAATATATAACTAATATTTAGATGACATTCGGACGAATACGCAATACCCTAGGGACACATCCAAACAAGGAAAAGGAATTAAAGTGAGCTAGCAGTCCTAAGTCCTTTAAACATTACATATATAACTATACATATATAGGCATGCATTTGACAATATAAAAGTTGAAAAGAAGTTTTGTAAAACATTTGAACAGTTTAATATTAAGAATTGATGACTTGATGTCAAACCATAAAACGGTTTAAAAGCAGTTTAATTGATATAAAAAGTTTAAAGTATAAGAAATCTTTTGTCTGAAACACAGTTTGAAATACATGAAAACCTTTGTTTGAAACTGTTGGTTTTTGAGCATTCTAACACTCCTATGGTGTACATGCAACCCTATAAACCTTGGATCTATGTTTTCTCTATAATACATGCAAATAAGAACTTTCCAAGGCTTTAATCCTAACTAGCATATTATGAAGTTCTTATACTACAAAGTACTAGTTAGATGACATACCTTTTGATGTAGCTTGATGTCCTCAAGCTTTAAGAGCTTAGCCCCAATAGTGTGGAAGCCTCAAATGGAATCACAAATCACCAAAACACCTTGGAAGACTTTAGAGAATATGGATACTTGGTTCTCTCTTGTGAAATCGGCTAGCCCTTCTTAGTGTACCCACTCTAGTGCCAATTTCACCAACCAAGGACATATTTACATAGTGTGGAGGATTAGGGTTAAACCCTAATACCCATGACCTTTCATTTCCTAGGATCCATGGGTTAAACACTCCATGGACTATCCATGAAAGCTTAGCCCAACCTAAATGAACTTGGCCCATTCCATATATATAAGAGTCCATATTTAATTAGCTCCTTTTGATCACTTAATTAATTATAAATTAATTCTTGATCAATACTAATTAAATAATATGATTCCATATTAATATATTAGAACTTATAATATATTAATATTAATCATAAACATACTATTCTCAAAAGATTATCCATATAAATTGTGTCGGTGAAGTGCAACCCAAATGGACCATGCCGGGTCGGGTCAAGTACATACCAAATATAGTTATGGACTTAGACATTAATCCAACAGTCTCCCACTTGGATAAGTCTAAAACTATTATTGCGTATGACTTCAAACCTAACTAGCAATCATAGCTCTTAAAGCCGCTTTTGAACTCTGATCTTGTCAACGAACTTGTCCATTAGATAAGGGATCATATATTCCTCCATTCTAGATATCATATGGACTGAGACATGGATTATAATCATTCTCTCTGTCCATTTGTTGTTTCCCGATTTCCGATTTATGACGACTGACTAATTGAACAAATCAAATCAGTCCTGGCCCGGCCGAGCACTTCCATTTGTCATCATCAAATCATCGAGGGGCCCATAAATATCGCTTTTATCCCGAAGTTAAAAGGAATGGATAAACTTCGACTCATATGGCTTGTTCTACTATTTGTTGAATCATACACAAAGGCACATTTTATAACACCGAGTTACCAAATGCGTTTTCGTGCAATCAATGTACTATCAACTCATAGTAACAACTCATATCTCTAGGTTTGAAGAACATAAGATATTATCGTCTCATGATCACTCATGATAAAATCCATGAAGTGATTCCAATGAGCGCGGGTTGAATCCAATACTCAGAGCTTATGAGCACTCATGAGTGTTGTAGCCCTTTGTCCAACACCTTAGACCTCTACAAGCCAACCCATGACAGTCTTAATTCATGTCTACTTCCAACATATGACCGACTGTGGATGGTTTGAATAACTTAGTCATTCCGGAAGATCAACCTAGTTTATTCGGGAAGTCAAAACATGCAAAATGAAACACAAGAATAATTGAATCCAATATGGTATCAAAACCTATGAACATAAATAAAACACCTTTTATTTATCACCATATGATTACACATTATTCATTGTATACTGTTTCAGCTATCAACTTTATTCTTGAATTTAAAACAATAGTTGTCCCATGCTCCAAGCATGTACACTATGTTTTCTAAACACTAGTCATGCCACACACCAAGTATGCATACTATGTTTGTCTATGATCTTTACTTTGTGAACTAGTTCAATTGGACATAACTTCAATGATTCTCTTTTCACACTCCCAAATCCTTACTGCAAATGCAAGAATTCCAAATTCATGCCATTTACTGAAATCCGTCAGATTCTAAACTTATATGCATTGAACCTCTTGTAATGATTATGCACAAAGTCAGAAGGACTTGACAACAACCATTACAGACCATTCCAAAGGAGACCAGCTCCTTGGGAACATCCTTCTTGCATTAAGTTTCCTAATCTTAAACAGATTGAAAATTCTAACTTGGAAACATTTCCAGATTCCATTTTGACTATCACTTCTGAACAAGAGTTGCATCCTTACAGATTATGTCAATATGTGTGACAACTCGAAATTTCCATTCTGAACAACCCATATCAAGACAATAGAGCTTAGCACAGTTTTAGGGAAATTCTAGACTTCGGGTATAAGTTTGGCAGTTTTCAGGATTTACACTTAAGGAGATATCAGGAGAGTGGTTGCACTAGGGTTTTGTGCAACACTGTTATTCCAACACTCTGTTATATGAGAAATCATTTCAGGAATAAAAATATTTTCTGCCAAAAATATCTCAGGACTATAAATAGAATTCTGAACCAAATTCATTCATTATTCGCATTTCCAACTAGAGAAAAGCCATTTTCTCTCTCACGGATCTTCGGGTTTTTATCCCAAATCGCGAGTACCCCTCTCTAGTAGTGTTATATAGCTTTAAATGTGTTCATAACATAGATTTCATAGCTAAATCACTAGATTTAGGAGTTTACTCCCCAAGGTGTTCTTGGGCGGTAAACTCCCGAAACCGAGCCTAGCTTGTTCCTTGTGTTATGCTACTGCCTTAGACTCAATTGTAGGTGTATTAAGGACAAGAAAACAATCAAAGAACACAACCAAATGATAGTTTACGGCCCAAGTGTATCTTAGGCCGTAAACTCCATAGAAATGGACCAAAGGGTGTTTTTACGACACCTAAAGCCCTAGACCTTTACACGAAATTGATCCCCACTTAATTGAAGGACCAAATCACATCAAAATCACTTATCAAAGTGAGTTTACGGCCAAGACTTTGTTCTTGGGCCGTAAACATGAAAGAATGGCACCAAAGTGTGACTAATGCCTTCATATGCTTGGAATAAAAGCCTAGAACCTATACCACATGTGCAAGAGACTTGAAAGCATCAAAATCACCTCTTGAAGTGAGTTTACGGCCTTGGTAATGCTCCTAGGCCGTAAATACCCAACAAGGGCACCAAAGTCTGCCTAGGGTCCCCAATTGCTTTAAACAAATGTCTAGAACCTATCCTTCAAACGCATGAGGTTTGAAAACAACAAGAACACCATTCCAATGGAGTTTACGGCCGTAAACTCCAAAGGAAATGTCCTTAGGGCCGTAAACTCCTAATTGGAGTATTTCTAGACCTTAAACCCTTTCAAGAATTGAACCACCAAGTTGGAGTAATTCTAGGAATCAATTGGAACTTCAAAACACACCAAACACACATAGTTGGGAGTTTACGGCCGTAAACTCAAGAGTTTACAATCGTAAACTCCATGTGTGTTGGTATATGAGGAGTAAACTCATATATGGGATCCTTTGGAACCCTAAACTTAAGTACCTTGTCCCAAAATATCTTAGATGCAATCCTTAGGGCTTAAAACACTTATATAAAGTGTTTATTATGTCTAGGATGTCTTAGCTTTATCAATTAGTAATTTAAGACTAATTGAGTGCATATATGTATGATTATATGTTCATTAGGATCGTAGTGTGTGTACAAGTCCTCATTTGACACCTAGCTATCCTACGCCGTCCAGTTCGTCCGAACTACCAACAACAGGTGAGTTCATACCCCTTAATCAATGCTTTAAATGATTTTAAATGTTTTAATGGGGGGGGGGGGGGGATACAAGTAGAAAACAATATGTTATTAAATAAATCTTATGTATTTTACAATTGTGTTTTCACTCAGTAGGTTTCACAGATTTCAAAAGGTGACACATGAAGTGGTTTTCTATCTTAAAATACCTTGATAACAAAAGTATTAGTTTTGAAATGTTTATTAAAATGACATCAAGTCATTCTTAATTATTGTTCAAAACTCCTAGATATCTTGCAAAACCATTATTTTACCTTCTTGAATCAAACTATACTTATGCGCATATGTTCATATATATGTTAGAGATTATAGTTTTCACCCTTCATTTAGTTTCCAATACTCTTGGGTAGCAAGAGTGCATAAACCTACGTAAACAACCAATTACCTTCCAGTTAGCTATCATAGGGATAGTCAGAAGATATCAAACATTATTACTATTACAAGGAATCACACAAGAGTCAGTTCATTCATGAGTCTATACCAATACCGTACATGATACATGAGTACACTTACTTAGGATTACCTGATACATGAATATGTTTACATATACTTACCTGTTACATGAACACACTTACATGAATACCATACAGGAAGACTGTTACTTAGGTGCATTATCCTGTATTTACTTACCTGGATACTTGTACTTAGAACTACGAGGATGATTTATTAGTATTTACTGTGTAAATTATCTTTCCTACCCCAGTTCAATGGGATAATTCGGCGGGACTTACCATTTCGAATCCCACTGATTAGAACCAGTGGTCGATGAACGTCTACGGATGTCTAAGGTTGTCACTTATTTAGTAGTCAGTGACGGGACTAACCATCCCTCTGTCCACTGTTGCAACAGTGGATGAGATGTGAATCTTCGGAGGATCATTAGGTTGATGATCTGTATTAAGAGATCGATACGGGGACTAACCCTCCCTCCACCCTGCTGCCGCTACAGAGGATGAGGGGACACTCTTTGAATGTTCCATAGGGTCTATCTTTCGCTTCGGCGATGTCGTGTTTGTCCTGGTAACCCAAGATAATAACACTTACATGATTATATTTTTTTCCTGTTTACTTTATTTTGTGATATATTCACATAAACGATGAGTTAGACTAAGTACTCTTAGTACTAGTCAATAGAAGGGAAAACCTATCATTTTACTTGGTCATAACAAAACATTCGGGTCTTGGTAGAAGACCGCATTTCATACTTATATCAACTATTCTATTTAAGGATTTATACGACATACTTGACAAGATTCCAAAACAGGACAATATCACATAAATACTTATGAATTCACCAGCTTTAAAGCTGATACTCCCTTTCAAAATAACTTGTATTCTCAGGTCATCAGTTAGACAGGTGCGGTGGTCAGGTTTTTGAGAAGATGGAGCACAGACAAGACTCGCCTTATTTTGATTATTCATTTTATTGTTGTACATTATGAAAGAACACACATGTATTGAAACTCTACTTATAATGCCATGGATGATGTTGTTGCTTGTTTATTATATTACACTGTTGTGATACTATACATGACGTCCTCCACCCCTGAACGTTTCCGCCGTTCGTGGTTTTGGGGTGTGACAGATTGGTATCAGAGCATTGTTTATAGTGAATATAGTATATCAACCCATAAAAGATATACTAACTATAAATACATCGGGATTAAAACACTCTGTTTAAGAGTTATACTTCTAAATAATAAAATATTTAAGTAAGTATACGTGCCTGCATTCATACTAAAATCAGTGTCACAATGACAAGAACAAAAGTGTTACGATTGTTGAATATCACAAGTAAGCCTGGGGATATATGGTCAGTCTTGGGAATGGCATAGCCTGATCAACTATGCTGGTCCGAGGAGTGATTAGCATATGCCCAAGAATGGTTGTGATATGGCAACAAGTCTAGAAACTTACCAACACAACCATAAAGAAATACCATATGGGTATTTGGTCTTACTGTAATTATCTTAGTCAGTTCGTCTATGTAGCTATTTCTTATATCCCCAAATTCTCGGGTAGATAACATGGCTGAATTTCATCCCCACGACGACCTGTTCCTTCCAAATGCAGTTATTGCTGGATGGTTTGGAGAAGAACCAATTAATGATCATCCAATCCCTCTGAATGATCACCATGCTGAAGACCTTTCAGACGATGCCATCTCCGAACCCGAGGTTGAGAACCTACCCCAGACAGCTCCCTTTCCAATTCCTAACCCTCGTCCGGCTCTTCATGGCCCGACGCCTGAGTGGGTGGAATGTTTGGAAACGTGGAGCCAAGGACAAGATCAGCCCATTCCATTTAATGGTGACCGAAGCCTCTATGACCTGAGAAATGGGGGCTCAGCATACAGAAGCATGCCAATTCTGATCCGAAGAGTTGCCCGAAATGAAATTCAGGGCAGGACAGCTCTACAACGTATCGCAAAAGTTGATACAAATGGAGGAATGCAAATGTTTCGCACCAGTCGCCTTGAACATGCTCATGAGAGGTCTGAGAGAGACCATGAAACCCTGCTGCAAGCACTGGCTGAACTGAGAGTTCACCAGAGGGGTGACCGTCGCTAGTAGTAGATGCGTTACGTTATATTCCTTGCTAGAAAGGAATCGTGTTCCTGTCTATGCCCGATGTGGCATTTTCTATGAAACTATCTTGTACTGTAAGTACTATGGTTAGGTCTTTTTACTGTCAGGAACTATCTTCTCTGGTTATGATGTAAGACCTTTTTACAAGGTCATTTTCCCGAACCTGTACGTCATGAATATCAAAGATATTGACAGTCGGCTAACTTCTGTGTTGTTCTTTATTCGAATACTCCTATCAGACTTTCTTTAGAGTCTATTTGAAACATGCTCTAGTCAAGTCATTGGACTATAGCCATTTAACTCCGGAGACATCTCCAAGTCTCTGGTAATGGTTGAATCATGTTATTCACCAACCAACAAATACCTCGGCTCGAACAACAAACATATTGAGACCATTGTAAGAACTTACTTCCGATCTTTGCTAGGACTGCATCATAGGGATGTAGGTCAAACCTTCGTGAACATACTTCCATTCCGTACTAGGACTGCATCATAGGGATGTAGATCGAACCTTAGAGAACATACTTCTATTCTTTAAATGAGCGATCGAGCTACGTTTAGATTCAACCATTTTCGCTCACAAATTCATTTTCTTTCAGTAACAGAATCATGGCTCCCAAGAAGAACGATCAGCCCATCAACCAAACACCAACTCTTCATATTGATGCAGCTACCTTTCAAGCTGCAGTCTCGGCTGCCGTGTCAGCTATTCTGACCCACCTGAATGCTAACGACGCATGTGTTAGCAGGATTGTTAACAATCATTCCAATCCAAGTATCAAGCGAAAGTCTTGGACTAACTCTAAGGACAAGTCGCTTCGAAGGGCGAACAAGAAACAACCACCAGTAACAACCTTCACAGCCACTGCATCAGCACCTCCAACTACCATCCCTTCGGGCGTCCCAATGGTCCCCAAACCAGCCAAACTTTATGCTGGAAAACTCCCAAAATGCATCAAATGCAATTATCACCACCATGGACCTTGTAGGGAGATGCAGTGCTCACACTGCAACAGGAATGGACATACTGCTAGTCACTGCAGGATCCAGATCCAACACATTTCTTCAACCACCAATGTCCAAACCTCTCAAATATGCCATCTATGTGGCGTCATGGGACACTTCAAGAGGGACTATCCATCGGAGAAGGACAACGGCAAATCCGGATGAGTTTGTCCTCAGAATGCGAAAAGACAGTTAAGGAACCTAATATAGTATAGGTTCCCTCCAAATCGTCAGTATTTATTATGTACAAAAGCATGTTTAAAACTAGTGCAACTAGAGGCTTATCTTTTGCGAGATTCCGTCCGTTAAGGGACTCTCGTGCTGCGTATACTTGTCTTTTGTACTATACCTTGTTTCACAGCAATAATCTTGTAATAAATCCTAAGTACAGTAACTCTGTTAATGGTTGCACTGTTGTGTTTTGTCTGTAACGCCTTATGCTCAAATCTAATGTCTTTAAGTTTCTGTATGATTCCAACATTATCATACGACTCGAGTAAATTAATCCTCGAAATACCAGCTCCATACGTACATCTCTTTCTCAGTAAACGTCTTTTAGCGAAGCCGTCATATCAGAACACCGAAGTACTCATACCAGGAGTACCTTATAGTTCTTTTCCTTTCCGAAGGAATCCCCACATTATTGCTCATGCAGTACGTCAAGTTTAATTCCAGGATTCATACGGGTGATCTATCACTGAAGAATGTATACATGAGAGTGATATATAATCAATGTTCTACAGGTTTAGAATTGATGATTCCACTTTAACTTCTTTTCCTTCGATAGGATGTGAGATTAAGGAAGAATCAGTTATTCGACTACCTTTTCAGTCTTAATTATATACGACTCGTATACACGAAATTGTGATCATTGAATCACGTATGAATTCTAATATGAACTTCAGGACGGAGACTGTCCAGGAGTACGAGTAATTGCATTGGCGTAGGAACAAACTTAGAACCCAGTTTGACTCTTATAACCAGATCACCTTCAGTCTAAACACCTACGGAAGATACAAGAACAACCCGGACAACACAACGAACTACTCAACAATAGAATTATAAGACTAGGCTTCTCACCCTTGAGAGCTCCAGTCTTATTCTTACCAGAAGTCGACGGAGTGCATTTTATGTACCTCGACAACCGGAGACTTCATTTAGATTTCCTTTAGAAATCGTTGTCTCTGCCTCGTATAGACGAATTGATTGGGAAAACACAGGGAAAGAATTTCTTCAGAAATGGACCTGAGATCCGAATATCACCAGTTCGAGTGTTAGGGAAGGATGTCCTAAAGACTACTCTCCGAACTCGATGCGGACACTTCGAGTCCGTAGTGATACCCCTCGGATAGGACCAATACGCCCATAGTATTCATGAGTTGAATAAGTAGAGTACGCCTTTCTTACTGGGATCAGTTCGTCATTTCTCCATATAATGACTACTTATCCACCCTCGTAGTAAGAAAGAACCCATAGAAACATTACCCTCGGAGATACTTTCTGCAAAGTTCTCTGAACAAGAGTTTTGGAATTTGGAGTCAAATTTCCTGAGACACACTTTTAGTGTTGTGGGAATTCTTGAGTACTTTGTCAAATTATCCAAAACCGTTGGGAATTTGTCAGCACCATAGTCACCGACGGAAAATTCGCCAAATTCTAGGTCTTACAGACCTACTATCATAGTCCATTCGGAACTCCCCGTAAACTTCAGGGACCCTTTCGAATTTGACCCAGCAAGGGATGGCCCTTGACTGGGAAGTAAGCGAGAGGAAGAACATTTGGAATTCCAAGTGAGAGACCAAATTCTTTAGGAAACCTCACTCTGGGAACGGCTTAATACGCTTCGTAAAGCGTGGAAAGCTAAAATCCAATATAGTTAGGACCCCCAAGATTCTTACCAGAATCGGTCCTGCATCTCACAAACTAGACCTACTCCGCGAACTCAGTAACGTACATTTTTCCCCTTCGCGCCTCGAACTTGAAACAGTATCCTTCCATTAGGACTTTCGTAATCCCTCTCGACGAGATCGAAATCTACGAGATCCTTGCCTTCGTATTAGAACCGTAGTGACCCTCGACCGAGTGCCCAAGCGGACGAAGCAACGCCGTCGCCTATTAGTGAAAGTTCGTTGAAATACCAACTGAGAACCTGATTTCACTTGGAAGCGCGGGAGCAAATCGATTAGGAAGTTTTCACCTAACGACTCGATCATTTATACCTACTTCCTTATCTAAATTCTAATTTCGAGACGAAATTCCCTTTAACAGGGGGATGATGTGACAACCCGAAATTTCCATTCTGAACAACCCATATCAAGACAATAGAGCTTAGAACAGTTTCAGGGAAATTCCAGACTTCGGGTATAAGTTTGGCAGTTTTCAGGATTTACACTTAAGGAGATACCAGGAGAGTGGTTGCACTAGGGTTTTGTGCAACACTGTTATTCCAACACTCTGTTATATGAGAAATCATTTCAGGAATAAAAATATTTTCTGCCAAAAATATCTCAGGACTATAAATAACATTCTAAACCAAATTCATTCTTTATTCGCATTTCCAACTAGAGAAAAGCCATTTTCTCTCTCACGGATCTTCGGGTTTTTATCCCAAATCATGAGTACCCCTCTCTAGTAGTGTTATATAGCTTTAAATGTGTTCATAACATAGATTTCATAGTTAAATCACTAGATTTAGGAGTTTACTCCCCAAGGTGTTCTTGGGCGGTAAACTCCCGAAACCGAGCCTAGCTTGTTCCTTGTGTTATGCTACTGCCTTAGACTCAATTGTAGGTATATTAAGGACAAGAAAACAATCAAAGAACACAACCAAATGATAGTTTACGGCCCAAGTGTATCTTAGGCCGTAAACTCCATAGAAATGGACCAAAGGGTGTTTTTAAGACACCTAAAGCCCTAGACCTTTACATGAAATTGATTCCCACTTAATTGAAGGACCAAAGCACATCAAAATCACTTATCAAAGTGAGTTTACGGCCAAGACTTTGTTCTTGGGTCGTAAACATGAAAGAATGGCACCAAAGTGTGCCTAATGCCTTCATATGCTTGGAATAAAAGCCTAGAACCTATACCACATGTGCAAGAGACTTGAAAGCATCAAAATCACCTCTTGAAGTGAGTTTACGGCCTTGGTAATGCTCCTAGGCCGTAAACACCCAACAAGGGCACCAAAGTCTGCCTAGGGTCCCCAATTGCTTTAAACAAATGTCTAGAACTTATCCTTCAAATGCATGAGGCTTGAAAACAACAAGAACACCATTCCAATGGAGTTTACGGCCATAAAATCCAAAGGAAATAGCCTTAGGGCCGTAAAATCCTAATTGGAGTATTTCTAGACCTTAAACCCTTTCAAGAATTGAACCACCAAGTTGGAGTAATTCTAGGAATCAATTGGAACTTCAAAACACACCAAACACACATGGTTGGGAGTTTAAGGCCGTAAACTCAAGAGTTTACAACCGTAAACTCCATGTGTGTTGGTATATGAGGAGTAAACTCATATATGGGATCCTTTGGAACCCTAAACCCAAGTACCTTGCCCCACAATAGCTTAGATGCAATCCTTAGGGCTTAAAACACTTATATAAAGTGTTTATTATGTCTAGGATGTCTTAGCTTTATCAATTAGTAATTTAAGACTAATTGAGTGCATATATGTATGATTATATGTTCATTAGGATCGTAGTGTGTGTACAAGTCCTCACTTGACACGTAGCCATCCTACACCGTCCAGTTTGTCCAATCTAGGACTAGGAAGGGAAGGCAACTACCCGAGTTCAGGGTCTATTGGTTTAGAAGTTCTATATTGAAGTTTCGTAGTGAGATATTGTCGATTCCTAACCTTAAGAGCTTATTCAAAAAGTCATTTTATAGAGTAAGACCGTTACTAAGAAGGAAAAAAGCCCCCCCCCCCCCATCTCGTTCGACAACAAGCCCAAGCCCTTCTCCTCAAAGAGCACTAGTTGCCTTTCAAATTCTAAAAAATCCAAAAGGTGTTCTCCAAGCCACTTCTTATATGCTTTGATTTGATTCAAAAGAACTTCGCTTTCTCTGCTCTTCAAAAAACACAAATATAGGGTCTTTACTTTAATTCATCACGCTCTTTCCTTTCTTCGGTGCTACCTTTTTCTTTCCAAGGGACGGGGTTGGGGTGTATAAGAACCTTTTTTTTAGTATGCCCGGGAACAACTCCTACGAAAATTCAGGAAAAAAATGTTGGAACCTCACGACTAAGGATAAGGTAATGGAATTGATAGAGAAATTCATAGACCTAGGTGGGATAGGAGAATTAATAAAGGGAATAGAGATGAGGATAGAGATCATACTGAGGAACAGAAGAATTCCGTACGGGTACAACTTTTATTTGAACGAAGTGAAAAAAAATGCGATCTTTGTTGTCTAATAGAACAAAGACTAATACCTTAATTGAGTCGGTCAAGATCAAATCTGTTTATCAAAGTGCTTCTTCGATTGCTCAAGATATCTCTTTTCAACCGAGGAACAAAACAAGAAGGTGTAGAAATAGCTAGAACTGAATGCGGAAAGTATGGAAAAACATCTAGTAATGTATTTAACCAGAAAATAGATTATGCTCCTGCGGAAGTATCTACTCGTTACGGAATCTCAGGTGGTTACAGTAACAGTGAACCTTCCGGGTCTTGACTAGGAGGCTCTGCGAAGACGCTTCTTTGGTGTTCTTCCGGCAGATGAAAACCAACCAGCCAACCAGAAAAAGGCTTCTGTCCTCAGAACTCAAGCTGGTTCTATTCCGGACAAGAAAGCAAAGTCGGGTCTCTAGGTTGGCATCGAGGGAGTGATCCCTAGATCATGAGACTTGGTTAGTCTCGTGGATGAGGTCCGGGACCTTTATTCTATTGTAAGTCCCATAAAGGTACAGAAAGCATCAAAGCAGAGGAATAGCTATCTTTGATAAAGAAGAAGAGCAGCAAAGCAGCTAAGCAGGAATGAACCTTGTCTAATAGTATACCTTCTTCGATCTCCCGAGGAAAGACTCCCAGGTAGTAGTAGGCAAGTAGTTAATCATATCCCATTCTCTAACTATAACTCCGAGTGAGCTTTTCAAGGCTATGACGAGGTGCGAAGTGAAGCAAGGGTCCCAATTCTCCTGCAGTTTCGGAAGTTGGCTTCCTTTACCGAGGTTAGTTAGTTTTCTAGGATTTGCATCCGGGTTTTTTGTTTTAACCCTACGACATAGACGGAATAGGAAAAGGACTTATAGAAATCTTTTAAATTTAAAACGGATCAGTCGGCCGGGTCTACGAATCTATTCTAACTATCAAAGAATTCCTAGAAACCCTATTTGTTCCATGATCTATGGGTCTACTGGAGCTACCCACTTTGATCAATTAGCCAAGATTTTGACCGGATACGAAATCACTGGTGCTTGATCTAGTGGTATTTTTATGGGGATTCTCTCTATCGCTGTAGGATCCCTATTCAAGATCACTGCAGTTCCTTTTCGGGCGGCTGTAGGACGGACGACCGCCTATAGGTGGTAGGGTAGGGTGGGTGGTACCGCTCAGATTCCGGCCAATCTTCCTAACCGCGCGCAGGCCGGGCTTAGAGCGCATGAAACTCATCACTACCTCGTAAGGGCGTTGAGACCATAACATGTTACACGAAAGCCCCGCTTTCTCTGTAGTATTGTCACATAGCTGCCCGCCTAGAAGAGCCACTCGCTCTGTAGTGTTGTCACACAAGATAAGCATGCCGCCCGCCTGCTGGCCGGGCGAATCTAAGTTCTCTTCCGGTCAACTGTCCACCCAGTCAAGTGCAAAAAAAACACAGTAGAGAATCACGAACTACCAACAACAGGTGAGTTCATACCCCTTAATCAATGTTTTAAATGATTTTAAATGTTTTAATGGGGGGAGGGGATACAAGTAGAAAACAGTATGTTATTAAATAAATCTTATGTATTTTATAACTGTGTTTTCACTCAGTAGGTTTCATAGATTTCAAAAGGTGACACATGAAGTGGTTTTCTATCTTAAAATACCTTGATAACAAAAGTATTAGTTTTGAAATGTTTATTAAAATGACATCAAGTCATTCTTAATTATTGTTCAAAACTCCTAGATATCTTGCAAAACCATTATTTTACCTTCTTGAATAAAACTATACTTATGCGCATATGTTCATATATATGTTAGAGATTATAGTTTTCACCCTTCATTTAGATTCCAATACTCTTGGGTAGCAAGAGTGCATAAACCTACGTAAACAACCAATTACCTTCCAGTTAGCTATCATAGGGATAGTCAGAAGATATCAAACATTATTACTATTACAAGGAATCACACAAGAGTCAGTTCATTCATGATTCTATACCAATACCTTACATGATACATGAGTACACTTACTTAGGATTACCTGATACATGAATATGTTTACATATACTTACCTGTTACATGAACACACTTACATGAATACCATACAGGAAGACTGTTACTTAGGTGCATTATCCTGTATTTACTTACCTGGATACTTGTACTTAGAACTACAAGGATGATTTATTAGTATTTACTGTGTAAATTATCTTTCCTATCCCAGTTCAATGGGATAATTCGGCGGGACTTACCATTCCGAATCCCACTGATTAGCACCAGTGGTCGATGAACGTCTACGGATGTCTAAGGTTGTCACTTATTTAGTAGTCAGTGACGGGACTAACCATCCCTCTGTCCACTGTTGAAACAGTGGATGAGATGTGAATCTTCGGAGGATCATTAGGTTGACGATCTGTATTAAGAGATCAATACGGGGACTAACCCTCCCTCCACCCTGCTGCCGCTACAGAGGATGAGGGGACACTCTTCGGATGTTCCATAGGGTCTATCTTTCGCTTCGGCGATGTCGTGTTTGTCCTGGTAACCCAAGATAATAACACTTACATGATTATATTTTTTTTCCTGTTTACTTTATTTTGTGATACTTTCACATAAACGATGAGTTAGACTAAGTACTCTAGTACTAGTCAATAGAAAGGAAAAGCTATCATATTACTTACAGAACATTCGAGTCTTGGTAGAAGACTACTTAGTCATAACAAAACATTCGAGTTTTGGTAGAAGACTACTTAGTCATAACAGAACATTAGGGTCTTGGTAGAAGACTATCATATCATTTTCCTATTTTACTTTATTTTGTGATATATTCACATAAACGATGAGTTAGACTAAGTACTCTTAGTACTAGTCAATAGAAGGGAAAACCTATCATTTTACTTGGTCATAACAAAACATTCGGGTCTTGGTAGAAGACCACATTTCATACTTTTATCAACTGTTCTATTTAAGGATTTATACGACATACTTAACAACCTTCCAAAACAGGACAATATCACATAAATACTTATGAATTCACCAGCTTTAAAGCTGATACTTGCTTTCAAAATAACTTGTATTCTCAGGTCATCAGTTAGACAGGTGCGGTGGTCAGGTTTTTGAGAAGATGGAGCACAGACAAGACGCGCCTTATTTTGATTATTCATTTTATTGTTGTACATTATGAAAGAACACACATGTATTGAAGCTCTACTTATAATGCAATGGATGATGTTGTTGCTTTTTTATTATATTACATTGTTGTGATACTGTACATGACGTCCTCCACCCCTGAACATTTCCGCCGTTCGTGGTTTTGGGGTGTGACAATATGGTCCTTCCAGAATTATCACTATACTTCCAACTGTCCTTGAGAAACCAATCTTTGGTAAACCTTAGATTGCCCCCGACAATTGTTTAATCATTTTAGTCATATCCAGTTCTAAACCTTTTCCCTTCTTAATGCCCAGACATTTGGAAAATTTTAGAAAGGATGAATATAGCACATATAATCGATCCTATATCCGAAGCATATGGGAAACGATTTATGATGTCTCACATAAAGACTGAACCGGTCTTTTGCTATACAATTGCCATTTCAATTTGCCAAGTTCTCATAATTCAGATTATGAAAAGGGATGCCGTAATCATAATCGAATTTTAGAACGCAAATAATGGACCCATATACAGAATTTCCTTATGTTGAGCCATTCCAACATGAAATTCATATATATATATATATATATCCTTGACTAAATGATTAAAACCTCACGATCTAAGGTTATAGATTTGAGATGAAGTATACTTTCCTCTCCCTTAATTATAGCAAAACAACCTTTTTCCCAATTGAAACCTTTTGTTTTCTACAATCAACATTGCTAACTTGCAACCTTTATCATAATTATCATGCTCCCACTTACATGATGATTATTCGCATAACACTTATGCTCCCACTAGCTTTGACATGTACTCAGAAATCAGCTGACTTTCTTACCAAAGTTTAGATTTCTGATACTAGATTGTTTTTATAAAACTTTATCAAAATCATACACCTTCCCTTAGATAGCACACTTGTGTGTCTAAACAATTATGAAGAGGGATGTCGTAATCATAATGGTTAGACCTTTTTGCCACTTCTCACAAGTCCAAGTTAGTGTGCCGATAAACCACACATGCTCCAGTAACGACTTTGAGAATGCAAATATCACAATTGCTATCTAAGCTAAAATATACTTAATGAAAGTGTTTCCTCACCATCATTTTCATGAATCAGAGAGAAAACTTATGACACTTAGATTTAATGGTGTATGTGTTCTTATCCATGTGAATTATCAAAACCATAGTCGCAAGATAAGGATAATGACAAATCCAAACTCATATAGACTGAACTCAAGGGCCTGCCATTGCTTCCAAGTTGTTGTGCAACAAATTGAGAACTCTAAGAACTCATATGCAAAGCCAACTTTAACTGGAATGGGCACAGAATATGTCAACACGATAGGTTATAAACCTCAAGTTGTGTGCTAGTGAAGAACTTCAGGTTTTATTCTTGATTAGTTCCTGAGACTTTCAAGACCTTTAAGACTCCCACTGTCCTCTTGACATATAAGACTCCCTTGTCAAACATTCAAGAGATAGTGCGGATTCTAATCAAGACAAACACTTCACACAATTGGCCTTAGTTGGTCTTTGTTTTATCCTAAACATCACAACTTACCAATTTCAAATGTACAAGAGTAGAAAACTTTTACTCTTACATTTAACAAGTGTTTTAAACCTTCTTTTAGACATGTCACTCAAGTTACAATCTTAGAGTATAACTCTAAGAATTGTTTTTGGAATGAAGTATGAATCATCTTCTTGATTTAACCACTTCAACAATTCAAGTTCCTCTTCTTAGCTATAAGAAGGCTCTTAGAGGATGAATTGTGATAAGGTCTCTAAATCATTAAGATGATCACAAAATTGATACGAAAGTACTCTCTCCCATCTTTTCAGATTTGAGAAACTTTTATCCTTCTGCCTAATTTGATTCTTCTTATTCGCTCTGCCATACATTGGAACCTTTTCCAATGTCTCAAAATTACACTTAAGCTTGTAAGTATAACCATATTTACTGAGCTATAATAAATTATGACGAATAATCTTATCGATCTTTTATGGTGGACTTAATCAGTGCACAAGACCGTGTACTCGATCCCTTAGTCCCTCAATTGACTCACACATCCATGTGAACAAGTAATTAGTCTTAATTTTCCAATTCTTGAAAGTTCTCATTCATCATGCTATACAACTTGCATGATTCCAAGTTCCGGTCCAATTGAAACTTGGGTGATGAGAATCTTTTCTTATTTGGTAAATTTAGACATTACCACAAATGAAAGAATCAATTTCATATTTCCACTCTTGCTATTAATGGAATCATATAAGAAACAATTTTTTTTTTCCTCAAATGCCATTGTAAGGATATTTTAAAATAAATAAAATCAAAATTTTCTTTTCTTTTAAAACTATGCGGAAAAACTTATCCTTACAATCCATATGAAAACTTGTTGTTATCTATTCCTAAGCAATATCTCATAACTCCTAAGAAGTAGCTCAAGAATCCGATCTTCAAACTATGCGATAGAAATCCATCTACGCCATCAGATTCAGCATATTCTTTCTTTAAGTTTCTTCACTTTTCTTTGATTCTTAAAACATCACCATGTAACCCAGTCACATCATGTATCAAGAATCTCAGAATAGAAACTTAGCAGAGTTAGATAGTGGACTTTACCTGAAGTAGAGTCAAACTTATTGACTTTAACATCCTTAGGTAAATTTAGCAGCTTCGCAATCAA
This sequence comes from Lactuca serriola, assembly GCF_051521515.1. Lineage (NCBI taxonomy): Eukaryota > Viridiplantae > Streptophyta > Magnoliopsida > Asterales > Asteraceae > Lactuca > Lactuca serriola. The sequence continues at coordinate 189,423,860 of NC_136408.1, read as the reverse complement.
TGCCCCTTTCTTTGGCAATATAAACATATGGACCCTTTGATAATGGTACACGGGACTATCACAGAATTAGCTTTTCTCTTTACCATTTGGTCAACCGAGTTGACTATGGCCGATCCCTTTCCATTGGGAAGAGAATGCTTTTATGGATTTCCTGTGTCATTATTGTCAATGTCCATCAAGTTTTAAGGAAGTTGATCTTAACAAATAGATAAGATCATTAAGGGTCTTGTCATAGTCTGTTTCATAGGTGTCCCAAAGGAACTCACTATGTGACTTAGAAAGTGATTGAATCACCAACTTTCTCAAGACTTTGAAACTCAACTCTCCCGGCTTGTCAATATGTGACTACACCTCCAAGATGTGACCACACCGAGACCTTGCCTTGCCAATAGGGCTTGAGTGACCTTAAACTTTTCAAGAACTTGTGGGTTAGGGAGAATAATTGGAGGAGGTGAAAGAAGTATGATTTCCAAGGGACATCATCTTCATTTAGGAAAGCTTGTTTCAAGAGATTTGGGAAGATCATAAATGTCTAAACTAGACATGTTTTTGGGAGATATTCAAGATAGTTGATTTAAAGTCCTTAATATGAAATATTAAGGCTAGGACCCAACAAACTATTTTATAACTTAGAAGAGGGATGCCGTAATCCAAGATATAAAATATTTGAAGGTAGGTGAATGACGATTCACCAATTTCCACCATGAAAAACGAAATAATAATTAGGTTTTTAATTGGTTTTGAAACTCCTAGATCTTTGAGATTCATTGAACTGTTCAATTGCATGTTTCAATCTTGAGTGTGCCCTTCATGTTTTGTGACTAGGATGCCGAGGATCACAAAACAAGGTGTGAAGTAACCATGCAAATTACTTGGTACCCTTAAGTGTTTACCCCTCAATCGATGTGTCGGTTAACCACACACGCTCCATCGATACTATGATAAACATTAAGTTACCCTTTGCCTACCTTGTTAAATACAAGTTAGTGTGCCGGTTAACCACACACGCTCCACTAACCGACTTAAACAAAGTGCAAAGTGTAATTTCATGGATTAGCGCCTTATTCACATTTTCATAAGTAACTAAGATTGGGTATTATTAAGAGTTTAGTTACTTAGTATTTATCATTAATACTTTTAATGAAGGGAGAATTATAGTCCTGTCAAACCCGTTCAGCTAACGACCCTCCACCAGTCAAGCAAGCGGTGGTTGAGAGTGGACACCCATTAAGTTGCCATTTTATAAGCAACAACCTTATACCCACCTTATAGACCGGCTTCGTGAATGAGGCGTACTAGCAGTAAGACTGACTTTACTCTTATATATATATATATATATATATATATATATATATATATATATATATATTATTAACTTATAATATTATAAAGTATAAGGGTTGAATTTTAACTCTTTAAAATTCTAAGGGCTAACTTGGAATTAAAGTATTCATAAGTGAAAACTTTTCAAATTCCAAAACTTGAGGGCAAGTTTTGAAACTATTCAAAACTAATTAATTCCATAACTTATGTGTTTAAAGTAGTTTTAATCCAAAAAGTCTTCAAGTTCCATAACTTGAGGACAAGTTATGGAAGACTTTAAACTAATAAAAGAATTAACTTTTCTTTATTTTATAACTTACGGAATTAATTAAGGTTACATTTTTTTTTATTTATTTATTATTTAATGAAGAGACTCTTGGTCCTCCATAACTTGAGGACAAGTTATGGAGTCATAAAACCATTTAATTAGAACCAGACTCTTCATTTTTGTAACCTTTGCCAAATTTTTATGAGTTTTATGAAACTTAAATGTGACTTTTCATATAACTTGAGGACAAGTTACAAAAACACATTTTAGAATCAACTCTTAGATTAATTTGGATTAAAAACAACTATTTCACTCAACTTTTCTATTAATCTAAGCAACTCATAAGAACAAGATAATTCAAATCAAACTTTTTCGTGTAATTAGTCTAAACCTTAAACTAATACAAAACATGAATCTATTGACAATTATCTTTTGAAATTGGATTAGCATGAACATTACCACATCAAAAACAAGTTTATAAGTCCAAAAACATCTTAGGGTAATGTTCCTAGTCTAATTCCAGCCAAAAAAGTCGAATTTATGCTGTTTGGGGGTCCAGCTTGTCGAGTGCACGAACCAACTCGGCGAGTTGGATGCATTTTGCCTTGGACTCGGCGAGTCCATTCATGGACTCGGTGAGTCTGCTGGGCAGACAACATCAAAACTCGATTTTTGAGCTCCTTTTGCAAGTATAACAAGAAAACAAGCCTAGGCTCTGATACCACTGTTGGTTTTTGAGCATTCTAACACTCCTATGGTGTACATGCAACCCTATAAACCTTGGATCTATGTTTTCTCTATAATACATGCAAATAAGAACTTTCCAAGGCTTTAATCCAAACTAGCATATTATGAAGTTCTTATACTACAAAGTAGTAGTTAGATGACATACCTTATGATGTAGCTTGATGTCTTCAAGATTTAAGAGCTTAGCACCAATAGTGTGGAAGCCTCAAATGGAATCACAAATCACCAAAACACCTTGGAAGACTTTAGAGAATATGGATACTTGTTTCTCTCTTGTGAAATCGGCTAGCCCTTCTTAGTGTACCTACTCTAGTGCCAATTTCACCAACCAAGGACATCTTTATATAGTGTGGAGGATTAGGGTTAAACCCTAATACCCATGACCTTTCATTTCCTAGGATCCATGGGTTAAACACTCCATGGACTATCCATGGAAGCTTAGCCCAACCTAAAAGAACTTGGCCCATTCCATATATATAAGAGTCCATATTTAATTAGTTCCTTTTGATCACTTAATTAATTATAAATTAATTCTTGATCAATACTAATTAAATAATATGATTCCATATTAATATATTAGAACTTATAATATATTAATATTAATCATAAGCATACTATTCTCAAAAGATTAGCCATATAAATTGTGTCGGTGAAGTGCAACCCAAATGGAGCATGCCGGGTCGGGTCAAGTACATACCAAATATAGTTATGGACTTAGACATTAATCCAACAGAAACACAGTTGTAACGGAGTTTGAAAAGGAAAGATATAGTATGTAACACAGTTTAATAAAGAGTTTAACATGTGAAAACGTTTGAGAAAGTCATTTGAAGTAATATGTTTGGTAAAACAGCTAAAAGCGTAGTAAAATCCATTTGTGTACTAGTTATTAATCACATGTGATTGATATAATAACTAGTATGATTCAACTTGTATCCCCCCCATAAAAGCATTTAAAAACATTTAAAAGGTTAATTAAGGGGGTATGAACTCACCTGTAGTGAGTGGATCGTAAGGAAGTGTCGGACAAGAGCTAGCTAGGTGTCAAGTGAAGACTTGAACACACACAATGATCCTAATAACATATAAAGATATATATATGTATACAATTAATGATTATAACACTAATTAGACAAGTAAAAACACCCTAATGTGTGGAAAATACTGTGGTCAAAGTGTTAGGAGGTCATTGGGTTGCAACAAAGGAGTGTAAAGCATGGCTATTGAGTTTATGGCCCAAGGACCACACTCAATGGAGTTTACGGCCCAGGGGAGTTTACTCTTGGCCGTAAACTCTCTAAAGGGTCATATTTAGAGGCTTAAAGGTATGGAGTCTCAAGTGGTTAAGTGTTCCAAGGTTAAACAAGAGGCTATATGAGCTTAAGGTCCAAGAATTGACCTTAACATGAGTTTATGGCCCATGGACCATTCCTCATGGGTTTATGGCCGTAAAATCTATATGTACATGGTCTTTTTGGTGTTTAAGGTCCCTAGTTCAATGGTGATTGGTTCTAGGCTAAGTTCTAGGCATAAGGAAGGAAATTAGGGCAACATTTCACCCTTATAGGGAGTTTACGACCTTGGGAGATCCTTGGTCGTAAACGCTCATCCAATCCTTGATTCTTAATGTTTAAGGTCCTTAACACTTCAAGGATGTGATCTAGGCTAGGGTCCAAGGACAAAGAAGGGACTAGGGTGCATTTTGCCCCACTTATAAGGGTTTACGGGCCAAGAACATGTCTTGGCCGTAAACACCTTTGATCTTGTGTTTCTTTGTGATTTCTAAGTGCAAACAAGTCCCACTCAAGTGTATAACAAGCTAGGATAAGTGTACTTACAATCTAGAAGCTTGATTAGGTATTTAAGATCCAAGAACACTAGTTTGTGTTCTTGGTGTTCTTGGTGAAACTAAGAACACTAGAAGATCTACACAAATGGAATGATTTTACGGATGAAATCATGTAAGATCACTAGATCAAGTAAGATATCAACTAGTTAGGGCAAGAAAAACTTACAAATTTGAAGATCAAGAAGGAAAATCGGATGATACTTGAGAGGATTTTGATGTTCTAGTTCTTGAAAGTGAGAAAAAATGATAAGTATGACTAAGTGTCATATTTATACCCCTTGGGGTTTACGGCCGTAAACACCATGTTTCGGCCGTAAACTCCAAACTCATGGAGTTTTGAGACCTTATTGTTGCACAATAAACCCTAGGGCATCCTCTCTCCTGTTATCTCTTGAAGTACTAGGCTTTAGAACACTCAAACTGACTCCAAAACTGCTAATTAAAATTTAGCAATTGAAAGATTGACTTTGATTGAATGCAGGGATTGTTATAAGATAGACATTTCGAGTTGTCACAGATTGATACAACCAAGAGATCACTACATTTTATAAAATATTTAGATACTTTATCTCTTTTGTAACATGCTGAGCATAAGGGAAGTTTTCAACATAAAACCATAATTGCAAAGTTTTTAGTACAATACATGAATAGAGTACATAATATACATGCGAACTATAATAGGTATAGTTTGGGATTCATTACACAGTTTTACTAATTCATAGCTTATACATTAATAATCGTATAAACTATGGTAGATATAGTTTATGGTATACATTACTACTTTCTGAACGCAAGAGTACAACACTAAATAATTATTTAAGTATAATTATTTTTACTCTACAAGTATACATATAGTTTCAAGTGCAAAAGAACAATACAACACTACACGTAAACTAGTTAATACATGGTTGTGAGGCACTACTTCAGTTGTACCCTTTGGGGTGCGGGCTAAATCCTACCATAGTATAACGAGAGTCTCCTGGAGGGAGAGCGTGAGATTTGTGAATAAATCTATTCGGGAATGACAATCCCACACTTAAACTGCTAGCTACAGTTAGGCGGGCATGCCAGGGGTGAAAAATATCATACCATTCGACGTCTGGAGAACGTCGTAGAGGTTACTAGGTCATATCAAGCATGGTTATACCAAACTCACAACAATATAAAATAACCATCGGTTTACAGGATTTCATTCTTCATTAGTTTTATTTTAATTAATAGGACTACTTTACATTACACTGGAGAATTCCAGGGGATACAATGCATGGTTTTATTTTAAGTAATAAAACTACTATACATCACTGGTGGTAGCCAGGGTTTTCATACATAACGTACTCTACATACTAGTGGTTGCCAGGGTTTTCATACAAGGGTTTTTCATAAAAAAAAAACAACGTTATACAATACAGTTGGTGGTAACCAGACATACAAACTAACATTTTCTTACACTACTACATAACACAGTAACAAACACACATTTTGGCCTTAGGGTTTAAGTCTACTTTTCATTTCTAAAGAAATATTGGATTTTCTTGAGAAACATACAAACATTTTCACAGATTCAATGGTAGGTTTTCATTACAAAAACATTCTTATGAACTCACCAAATTAAATGTTGATGCAATTTCAAAATCGCTTGTATTCTCAGGGAATCAGTAGACAGGTACTTCCGCGAGATTTTGAGAAGACGAAGCACATAGAGTCACGTCTTTTACTCTTTTCTCATATTTTGATGTATACAAACTATGTATCAAACAAATGTATATACCTTTTATATATATATATATATATATATATATATATATATATATATATATATATATATATATATATATATTCAATGTAATGTTTGTGTTAACTTTGATTACTATGATGCAATTGTTGTGATACTATACATGACGTCCTCCACCCCCAAACGTTTCCGTCGTTTCGGTTTGGGAGTGTGACACTTGAGATAAAAGACCATTGTGCCCCAGGCCTAACTAGTCCATGACTAAGGCCCAAATACACACAAAAAGGCCCAATTACTAGTTAGCCTTCCCAAGCCCACTAGTGGCCCAATTTTCTAAATTGGGTCCAACCCCTCTAATAGGCCTTACCCTAAAGTCCAAACATATTATTAGCCAAAAATATCTGATTTTTGATGGCCCACTAAGGACCAAGGTAAAAAGTCAAAGGAATAGCCCAAACCGAGGCCCAAAACAAAACCTAGCCCACTGTCTGAGTGCGTGTGGCATACTCAGTTGTATGCAGCGCGTATTGGAGTTGTGACTTGCAAGCTACGCGTACCAGTTTGTACGCCCATCGTACTCCTTTGTTAAGTCCTTTTTGCTATTAAGCACTTAATGCTACAAACAAATGGTCCATATTAGAGATCCAAGTCCTCTTCAACGACTTAATCCATAAAGTCACTGACTTGGTGACTTTGCATGCCCCAAATAAGCCTAAACTCCAAAATGGCATCTTAGTTCCATGAAAATGGCCTGAACTCTTGTATGGGTGGATTTCAACCCCAAAAATGACAACTTTATGATTCTAAGTCCCAAATAACACTGAGAGGGGCAACCCTAAGTTCCGAAAATGACATCCTCAAGGGTCTTCATCAATAGGACCAAAAGAGTCCATAAACTCAATCCAAAAGGGATCTAAGAAAATAACCATCAAGTTTAAGACTTTATACCTCAAATGAGAGCCAAAAGCTGATGAGGTTCTGGATCTAAAAGCTTAATCTTCTCCAATAAATCTTCAAGAATGAACACCTTCTTCAAAAACACCAAAATGCTCTTCTAATGGCCTTCTAAGCTCCAAGAACGAACAAAGAAGGATTAGGGTTTCATGGGAGCTGCTTAAGGGTGAGAGGGAGGTTGGTCTTAAGGACATAATGTTCTTTATATAGTGCTCAACCCTCAAAATTAGGGTTTGGGGACTCTGAACGTACGATGGGCATACGCCACCCACACCCGCGTCCACTTATCCCTTCTACGTTGGGCATACCCCAACTTACGCTGGGCGTACTCTCGCACATGACACCTTGCATGCATGGGATTTCCTTGCCACTTATCTCCATTAGGGACCACTATTGCCAATAACTTCAAAGTGTCATAGCTTCCTCATCCAAGGTCTGTTGCCAATGAACCTTATATCCATGAAAAGGTGGCGAGAAGCCCTATGCTCCTAACAACACGCCCAAGCCTTAAAACCTTCTGAATAAAACCCTAAACCCATAAAATATTGAATCATCAGATTATGATTATACCATTGGCCTTCGAAGACACAATCGAACACTTGAACCACTTATACCCTAACCCCCACATCTGAAATGGGACAACTCGTTCCTTTCCTAAGGCCCTAAAACCTTATGACAACTGATAATTGGGTCGCAAACCTGAGTAACAAAGCACTTTCAAAATCGGGTGTTACACTCTATCTTTCTGGGAGACTCCTGATCCTTTTTAACCTAGGATACAGACTTTAATATAACTACCATAACAAACCGATGGGCCACGCTCTAATGGCCTCCTATCATATTATGTAATAGCTAGACTCGGGTCTTTTTAAGCCAGATTCGGAATGGGAGGTACCTTCCTTCATATACTAATGTGATGTAATCACATCATAACATGTAACATTTCTAGCTACAGGTTTCTTAGTTTCTAACAGTGGCTACGATACTAAAGTCGGACACTACAATGAACAAGGTTCTCATAAATGCATAACTAGCTTTGTATACTTATTCTTAAATTGAACTCAATGACCACTATGGTGGGAATATCAATTGTCTTATTAGTCATCACCGAATCGACGACAATGAAAAAAATCAATAAAATAGACTCAGATTTCTAGTGCCTCAACAACCTTGTGACTTTCTCTGATCCAAGTGCGAGTCCTATGCTTCGGGTAGTATATGACTCTACTACCCTTCACACTTACTCATACTCGTCCCAAAAATTGTCTCGCAGTTCTCAGGTCACCGTACATGAAAGAATCACACAACCATTTAACACATTGACAAATATAACATAACTAGGGATTTTATAATTTCTGAAAATAATTACCATCATATTCGAAGTCTATTACAATTTATGCCTTTATTAGGCTACATACTACAAATCTATCTATGTGAAACGACCACTTCATGTCTTGAACTCCTATAAGTAACTTCCTTTTATTGACTTCCTCGAGTTACATATGCTACCTCTTTTATAGCTCAGGGATAAAAGAGGAAGCATATCCCTGAGTGTAACGCCCGTAGATCAGGGCTAGTCAGTTTAGAGACGATAAGCATCAAAAATGACTTTTTGATGGAAGATTATTTAGAAGGATTAATCTTAACTAAGTTATAGTATATGTTACAAGGGTAGATGAAATAGTGTCAACTATGAGACGTAGTGCCTATTGAGTAAAGCCTTGGTGACGATGCGACTTCGTGCCTATTGAGTAAGCTTTGGTGACGATGCGACTTCGTGCCTATTTGATAAACCTTGGTGACGATGTGACTTCGTGCCTATTGAGTAAACCCTGGCGACTATGTGACTTAGTGCCTATTGATAAACCTTGGTGACGATGTGACTTCGTGCCTATTGTATAAACCTTGGCGACTATGGAGTTAGCGCATGTTGAGTAAACCTTGGCGACTATGGAGTTAGCGCTTGTTAAATAAATCGTGGTGACTATGGAGTTAGCGCCTGATAGCTATGGATTTAGTATCTGATAGATAAACTTTGGCAGTAATGGATTTCGTGCCAATTGCTTAGGTAAATCCTTAAGAATGAATGAATGAAGGATAGTGGATTCTTAGGGTAAACCCTTGAGAAAATAAAGGAGATATGGGGATGGATATTTGGGTTGATTGTTTGATAATTGAATATAATAAATGTATTATTGTGGGTTGAAAACCCTATATGCTCACCAGGCTCCCAAGCCTGACCCACTCAGTTTTCTTTGCATTACAGGTAATGGCACAAGGGTATAAGTTGGTGGACTTGACAAGAGATTTTGGATTATAGATCAGTAGTTAAAAATAACTGTTGTAAGGTCTATTTTATACTGTTTATGCTTTTGGTCTGTATCGGAACATGACATCCCGAGATTTTGTTATTTAATGAAAATACATTTCTTTAAAGAAATGTTTTGATAAATTCTTATCACATTTTGTTTTGGGAACAAATTCCGCAACTGTTTTCTTTAAAAGATTACTCTGATTTTAAAACAAAGCATAAACGAATCGGTCTTTTCTGGCCGTGATTTTGGGGATGTCACACTGAGCAACAAGGCTTGTTTTGTTTGGAATAATGACTCTCATCAACTTTATTTCTAAATACGCACCTAGTTCCAACAACTTTATGATTTTTGGGTTTGGGAACTAGAGTCCAGACCTTGTTTCTTTTGAACTCTGCTAATCCTTCTTGCATTCCCATGATCCAGTCAGATTCATCAAAGGCTTGTTCAGTCATGTTAAGTATAACTTGGATAGATAGGCAACAAAGTGGCATTCTTCTTGATTATATTTTGTGGAAAAAGTTTGCATATCTGCATTTGGAGTACCAGTGATTTGATTGGGTGGGTGATCCTGTTATCTTTTCTATGTAACTAAACACATGATCATGACGCAACAAAAACAAATCAAAATCCTATGTGTTCATGCAACCTAAGGATCTAAGTTTCATGTAATTACCATTACCCTATTAAAACATAAAGATGGAAGAACTACATACCTCTCTTGGAACTAGTGACCTCCTTGCTTGAGATCTTGTGCGTGCCACCTTGTTTTAATATAAAGATCCAAACAAGAATCACTCTCTTGGTTCACACCCAATGGACAAAGAGTAAAATAAGATTAACTAGGAAGAGAGTCAATTTCATAAACCCTAGGAAGGAGAGGTAATCGTCCATTATAGAGGGAGGAATAGAACTAGTAATTTGTCAAGCCAAGGTGAAAGGAATTATGAGATACCTAGAGCCATATTTAAATCCTCGGATACTTTCCTTAGTTTCATCTCTCATCCCATGTGGGATGGAGGTCAAGTTCGAAATTCCCTATCCTTTTAAGGATTATAGAATATTCCAATTAGTTAACATTTAAGTAATTAATACTAAACCCTTTTAATTAATTAAAACTATTTAATTAATTACAAGTAGTTCCTAAACCATAATAATTAATGAACTAATTTCTCATTTATTTATTCTTCTCAATTTGGGTTATGAGGGCAACCCAAGAGGACCATGCTATTATTAGAAATATTACCAATAGTTAATGATCTTGGACTATCTTTCTAACATTCTCCCACTTGGACAGGTCATCAACTATATGAGGTCTAATACTTTTATAATAATCAACATATAGAGTGTCATCCAATTCACATGTCGAACACTGATCTAGTCAAGATTCATCCCTCACATGAGTGATCAACTATTCCTGTGTTCTATATGATATTTATATGAATCTAAGACATGAATAAGGGTCAATCTCATAATTCAATATTATGTATCCTGATGAAGATTTGTGATTACTACATCTGACCACTAAATTGAACACATCTATTTCAGTCAGGACCCCACCAGGTACTTTAAGATGTCTACAACAAATCATCAAGGTACCTATAAATATCATTTCTCCTATTAAGGTTGAAGCAACAAATAAACTCCGACTACCAAGTGTTTGTCTACTTCATCATATCACACATGGACATACCCTTTATTTCTACTAGTTATAGATAGCGTTGGAGTAAACCAATGCATAACATAATTATAGAGCAAAATCCGACTTGTATCTTGGTTTGAAGAATATAAGATATCATCTTAGAATTACTCGTGACTATATCCTTGAAGTAATATCTAAGTGCGGGATGTTCTATCACTTAAATCTAATTAAGTACTAATGAGTGTTAGCGCAATCTCTATGTTATGCCAAATCACTGTGGATAATCAACTAATACTCATGACAGATCTTCATGCTTCTTTACATTGCCCTTCTTTGACTTTAAAGGAAGTATGGACCTTACTACAACATGTGAAAGTATATAAAGAGATGAATGACTAGTTATTTGGTTATTTCTTCTTCTTATTTTTCTCTTTAAAGGCTAAGAGATATATGATCCATATTCTTCTTCTCTCTTGAAGTGTGTAGTGTAGATTTTAAGTCCTTATAAATGCTTATTCTTAAGGATTACACTTGCTTGGTGGATACATATAGAGGAGCTATACGTTGGGTCTCTATTGCCATCTTCTATAACTTGCAAGCCTCCCCTTGAGGAATCAATCTACAAATCTTTTTATTCTTTCTTTTCATTTTGTGGTTGGAATATTCTTTGTATGAATTCAAAAGTATCCTTGGTGGATTGAAATAGTTTTGTGTTTATTTGAATCATAATAAAGCTTCCATTGTCGTTTTTAGGATTTTAGAAAACAATTTTTTAATGAAACCCAATATTTTATCTATTTGCATGCCTCAAACAACTAAACACTAAAACCTTAGATCTAAAGAGACCAAAATGCTAATAACATCTTGCATGACACAAAAGGGGAGATAATAATCCATTATAAGCACCATAATGGGTCCAAAAGACCCCAAGACACCATCATGAACAAGCAGTTTTCCAAACTCTAGTCCAATAACAAGAGGGGACACAAATAAGCTAACAACCATAGATCTACAAACCAAATAGAATAAAGCAAGGAACTTGAGTACTCACAAGAATTTAGAAGGCTAGGAAATGTTTGAGTGACTTTGGAACTTGCTACACCATGCACCAATGAGATTGCTTCTTCCTCAAGAACCATCAAATCACCAATCATTAAGGAAATAACGCAATGAAGGCTATGGTTTCTCTTGAGATGAATGTTGGGGAAATGAAAAACCTTAAAAGTTAATTTCCTTGTATAAGGCTCAAGGCTAGATATTAGGGTTTGGGTTTATTGCAGCTTTGCGACGCGACCTAAAATTATCCGCATCGCAACTCATGGCGTGGAATACGTCGTGAATTTCCTAATGCTCACGTCGCAAATTAGGGTTTTTCCCCAAAACCTTATTCTTAAATTCCTTGAAAAAATCAGAATAATTACATCCGAAAAACAAGTGTTACACATGTACTTAATAAATACCATTTCATTCGAAAGCTTGTGTAAATAAATGTAACACCCATAAAATCAGGCCAATTTAAAACTTTTTAAAACATTTCAAAGCCAATAAGTATTACACTTGTATTTCAAAAATGGTTTATTATCAGAGTTTCCCAGAGACCATAAGTGCAAAACACGAGGATGTGTACGATCACGCCTTCGCCTTGCCGAGACATCTGAAGCACCTGAAGCAATAAACTGAAACTGTAAGCACAAAGCTTAGTGAGTTTCCCCCAAAATACCAACACCATACAAATATATCCATATCATATAACAATTCCAAAACAACATGCATAATGACCCGTCAGCTTGACTGGATCGCCTTATAGGCCTTCAGTCTATCTAGACTATTCTCCAAGCCTTCGGCACGTCTGGACCGCCTCACAGGGCCTACAGCCTATCCGGACCGCTCATCGGGCCTTCGGTCTTACTTAATCCCTTTACAGGGCCTACGGTTTATCCGGACCGCCCTGGGTATGTTGGCCTTCAGCACAAAGCAGGACTGCCTCAACCCAACCCCAAATCAAACAAACACGTGTACATAAATATCATACACTTTCATATATATATATATATATATATATATATATATATATATATATATATATAGGGTTAAGTTCAAATGAGAACACTATTTAATGTGAGAACACTACTTTATGTTGGTATTCTACTATGAATTTTGTATATACAACGATATGAATTTATTTATCAACAAATATACGAACAATCACACATTAATATTCACATTAAAGTTTTGTATGTACAACTTTATGACATTATTAATCACCGAATATATAAACAATCACATATTTAACATTCACATTAGAATTTATTGAATTACTACAAATGTATATAAATTTTATGGTAGAATAGTAATATAAAATTGAATATATTCATATTATAGTTACTACAATACTATACATATTAAATTCATAGTAGAATAGTAACATAAAGTAGTGTTCTCACGTTCTCACATTAAATAGTGTTCTCATTTGAACTTAACCCTATATATATATATATATATATATATATATATATATATATATATATATATATATATATATATATATATATATATATATATATATAACAGTCATACCAATCTAAGATATCATCAATCATAGCAACATCCTATAACCAGGATACCGACCTAACCAGGCCACTAAAGTAGCATCATCCTATATACCAGGATACCGATCTAACTGATCATCATAACATAACAACATCCTATCTACCAGGATACCGATCTAACAAATCATAGCAGCATACAACATCCTAACTTCCAAGATACCTATCTAACAGTTCATAGCAACATACAACATCCTATCTACCAGGATATCGATCTAACAGATCATAATAACATACAACATTCATTCTATCTACCAGAATACCGATCTAACAAATCATGATAGCATACAACATCCTATCTACCAGGATACCGATCTAACATATCATAACATCATACAAGCATACTATAACCAAAATAACAATCTAAAGGGCCGACCTTCGTGCCTTAGACCCTGTTGATATAGTGAGGATAACTCACATGACACTGCTGAAGTCCCGCCGATAAAACTCCAGCTGCTAGTTGACAGATTCCCAAACTGTCAACATCAAACAACACCTAATTAATAATTGGGTTCCAAGCCCAAGGTCTAACTCACACTACAAATCCCAAAAGTCAAATAATGGGCTTAAAGCCCAACATATGGCCCAATTTTCCAAATTGGGCCTAGACCTCTACATGGTCTTTCTTTAAGGCCCATCCCATTATTCCAATCCAATTCCCATGATCCAATATCACATAATCACGAAGGCCCAATCATGGCCTAACTTTCCAAATTGGGCCCAAGTCCTCACATGGGCCTTACCCTAAAGCCCATCTAATTACTTTAGTCCATTAATCGTCTCTTGGATGGCCCACCAATAGTCCAATCGCCAAAGCCCAACAGGAAGGCCCAATTCAAGGCCCAAGTGAGATTAGGGCTTTCACATTAAATGATGATTATTTTTAAGTATTCCTACTTAACCCATTAAGGACTTAATGCATTAAGTCCAATATTGCTTTTCGGTTAATTTTGTCAATGATTATTATTTAATATTTCAAGTTATTAAATAATCTCGTGTGTGTCTTGATTAATTCTCAAAATTAGGGTCTTATACCATTAGGGTTTTCCAAACCCTAATTAAGGTTTTCCAACCCAATACTAGCCCATTAATCAATGGTTGGGCTTTTAAGTCACTTTGGGCCTCATTGGGCCCATTAAGGTCTCATTGGGCCCACTAGGGTTTCTTTGGACCCATTAGGATTTCATTGGTCCCACATTGTCCAAACATCCCCCAAACAGGGTCCAAACGCAATCAAAGCACACCGCCACCCAACACGGCGGCCGGTGGCAGCAACCACCACCCTACGGTGGTGGTGACGGATTTTCTTTTCCATTATTCCATTTTGTTACAACTTACAACACCATCCAATTAACACACACTCACACATATTAATAAACACACAGACAACCTTAGCCACCTAATGGCGACAGGCGGCTGTTTATGGTGGCAGCAACTTTTACGTGAACTCCAGCCAAACAGTAAACCATACACGACCAACATCAAAAGCCGAAGAGCCCTACACTTGCATCTTGCTCGAACAACAAACCCACACCCTCCTGTGGTGGGCGGCGATGGTGGGAGTGAAATAACTGGCAACAACGAAAGAATCCGGTAGCGGAATCAGCTTACAGCGGCAAAGGCCAACCTATCCTCACTTTCTACCTCCCACCGCCCATCTTCCCCATCAGCCACGACAGAAGCAACGACAACTGATGGCAGCGGCGGCTTCCTACAGTTCCTGGACCAGCAGCGACAACAACAGAACCGAGAGTAAAGGAGATGCGACTCTCCACTGAGGGAAATGACTGAAACCAACGTGTTTCTTCCGTCTCGACACCAGCTAACGATGGCAGAGCTAGGTGGCGATGAAACCCGGAAGCGAGAATGACAGCAGGACGAATGACAACTCGGAGGGACGAGGGAACGGTGGTCGCGAAAGAAACAGAAGCAGCCACACTATCGAGATTCAACCCCATCGTTGGAGTTGTGATGGGAGCCGATCGGTGGTTCAACGCAGCGACAAAGTGGTTGGCAGCGGCTGGGAGAGGGGGTATAAGGATGGTGAAGTTGGCGGCTAGAGGTTTTGTGGCATCTAGGGTTAGGTTACCAGGTGGGTAACGTTTAAATACCCCGCCATTCATAGACATTTTCCCATAATTACAAGACCAGCCCCTCCAACCTCCTTTCTTTCAAATTAAATCCAAATGTTACCATTTTAACCCTGGCTTCAAGAATCTTTTCCAAATCTAATCCGTAATTTACACAACAGCCCCTCACTCAACAAATCCTTTCAACATAGGTCCAGAATTTACTCTTTTAACCCTAATCATTCAAGATCCTTTCAAATTAAGTCCACTATTATTCTTTAACCCCCGAAACTAACATTCCAATATTTATTATTTGATTTTTGGGCTAAGATAATATGAAATAATAATAATTACTCTTCTTAAAACGGGATGTTACAACTCTCCCCCACTTAAATTTGATTTCGTCCTCGAAATCGTTTCTTATCATTCTTACACGCCAAACAACTTGAACTACTTGGCTATAATCCCGAGTGAAACTCTAGCCTCTCCATGGCAACCATGTCCAACCCTCGCAGGGTCCTAAAACCGGGAAAATTAATGAATCCCTTACAATATGATCACACTTACTCCATCCGGAATTTAGAGTCTCAAAATGGTTTGGCGTCCTGACAGACCGCCCATACTGGATCATTGTCAAGTTCTTTGCGCTTTTCTCCCAACTAGCTACTCAAATGCTAATAACCCGGGTTCCCACCCGAAATAGAATCGCAATTCCCACACTGCTACCTATAACTCTTTCCTCGACAAGAGATTAGGTACTCCTTTTAGAGAAATTCGGTCTGATAACTAATCCCTAGCGATATAATGAACAACGAGATGTAAACTGGGTGATGACCCTCTTGGATCAACATAATAATGTTTCCTTTGGTTCCTGAATCACATACATATAATGACCGGCTCACAAGCTCAAACACTCATACCTGGGCCAATCAGCCTCGGGCTGGAATACCAGGCATGCCCACAACGGGTCCTTGCGTCAAATCCTGACGTCACCAAATCCAAGGCTAAAAGTGATTGCTACATGACCAACAGTAGACTTATATCTCAAATGGCCTTAAGCAATCAATTGCTTCCCTAATCTCGTAACTATAGTGACGTTCCTACAGTCTTATTACTGGCTCAACCAGATCTAATTCTTCTGGGTAATTTCCGAAATCCACTCCGTGGATTTCCATATCCTCACTGTTGTACCCGAACTGGTGGGTACTACCATTCCTTCAGTGTTCTAACAACACGCTCATGCCATCCACTAACCTAGTGAATGCTACAGCTACACCCGTAGTCTCACGACACTCTATCACTATCTGACCGCTAGTGAATGTTACGGCTACCACGCAGTCTTACAACACCTTACATGCTAACTGATCGCTAGTGAATGCTACGACTACCTCCGCAATCTTACAACACTTTCCAACCGGGTCAAACACGCACTCGACCTAACACACAACTGAACTTATTTCATGGCTAATATTCCAACCTGATTTCCCAAACTCTGCTATCAAGCACTGAGATGACGCGATTCCCATGCTGGGGAGTTTTATTGTGACAACCCGAAATTTCCATTGTACGAACATCATCTATTCAATAGAAGCTAGTTCAGTTTCAGTGATTTTCAAGCTTTTCTGAGCAAGTTTGTGTACATTAGGGTTTATGTTTTAGATGATATCAGGAGAGTGGATACTCCTGGTTTTGTGAAACTTGGGCATTTCAAGTTTCATACTGTTACAGTCCAACATCAGGAATAAAAAGATTTTCTGCCAAAATATTCCAGGACTATAAATAGTTTTCTGAATTAAAATAATTCATTATTCACAATTCCAAATAGAGAAAAGCCATATTCCCTCTGACGGATCTTCGGGTTTTCATCCCATATTGTGAGATTACTTTTCTATATGTGTTTCAATACTTGTTTAATGCTTGTTAACAACAATAACATGTTTAGATTACAAGATCCGGGAGTTTACCGCCCAAGATCGTTCTTGGGGAGTAAACTCCAAAATGGAACATTTTGGCTTCCTAGTCCCGATTCCTTGTTAGACAACTTGTTTAGGAGATAGGGTATGATCTTTATAGGCCAAAAAGCATCCAAGAAACACAAGTTCTAGGAGTTTACGGCCAAGGAACTCCCTTGGGCCGTAAACCCCTTTTTAAGGGCAATTAGTGCCCTAAACTCCCCCTAATGCTTAAAGACCTTTACCCTAAATTGCTTGTGCTTATTTTAGGCATCAAAAGACATCAAAATCATAAGTTTCTAGGAGTTTACGGCCAAGGAACTCCCTTGGGCCGTAAACCCCTTTTCAAGGGCTTGAATGCCCTAAAACTTTCCCCAAATGCTTAAGGACTTTAACTACTAGTACTTGTGCTTGTTTAGAACACCAAAAGCTCATCAAAATCACAAGTTAGTAGGAGTTTATGGCCAAGAACCCCTCTTGGGCCGTAAACCCCTTTATGTGGGACAAAAATCATTCCAAGCAACCCTTAAGCCTTTAGACAATTTACCTAGCACCTTTGGGACTAGAATGGAGAGTAGAACACATCTAAACCACTCCTTGAAAGGAGTTTACGGCCAAGGAACATGACTTGGGCCGTAAACTCCAAGTGAAGGCACCAAAGTGTGCCTCTTGCCCCCATTAGCCTTAGATAAATTCATGGATGCCATTCTTGATGTTTAAGTGCCCCAAATCAATTAAATTCCTAGAGTTTACGGCCGTAAACTCTAAGGTGAAGGACCTTAGGCCTTAAACTCCCATATGGAGTGTTCTAAAGCCTTAAACTACTTCATGTGTTATTCCAATAAAGCTAGGAGTGTTCTAGGATCAAGATAGCACCACAAAACACCCAAAAACACCATTTGAGGAGTTCACGGCCATAAACCCATGAGTTTACGGCCGTAAACTCCAAGGTGTGGGGTTTGTTGGGTGGTGAACTCCTATACAAGGCCCTTTGATGTTTCAAACCCTTTTGCCTTGTCCCGTAGCAACTTAGATGCAACCATTTGAACCTTAAACACTCATAAAAGTGTTTAAATGTTTTCTAAGTGTTTTAACTTATTTATTTAAGTTATTATATGTCTAATTAGTTATATATATGTTTATTATATGATAACTAGGCTCGTGCGTGTAAACCAGTCTCCGTTTGCCACCTAGCACGGTGTCCGACACTACAATTCAAACGACTCACCACAAGTGAGTTCATACCCCTTGAATCAACCTTTGAAATGATTTTAAGTGTTTTAAATACTTTTGGGGGGGGGGGGGGGAATACAAGACAAATACTTATAGTTATTACTTCAATCACATGTGATTGCATTTAATCACATGTGATTAATAACCAGGAAAACAACGATTTTTACCACTGTTCAAACCGTTTATCAAACTACTTTACTTTGAAATGCTTACAAACTGTTTTACTATCCAAACTTATTTATAGACTGTGATTCAACAAATTCTTCTTATACTTAAACTGTGTTATCAACTTATGCCTTCAAAATGTTTTATAGATCGACATCAAGTCGATCTTCTCTTGAAATTATATTTATGCTTCAAATGTTTTATGAAAACTTATTTATGCTTTTATATATCCAATTGCATGCCCATATATGTATAGATATACAAATAATGTTTAAAGGGCTTAGGAAGGCCATCCGCCCTATTTCCTTTTCCTCGATTTGGATGTGGTCTGGTGGGATTTCGGGTGACCATCCGAAGGTCGTTTCCATATTACTTATATATCATATATACATGTATAGACATAAAGGTACTTCCATATTCATACTCATCAGTACATCATTAGCTGGTTACCATCGGGGTAACGCAGGATCAATACATATACATATATACTAGAAACAATACATATACAGATATACTAGAAACAATACATATACAGAAATACTAGAAACAATACATATACAGATATACTAGAAACAATACATATACAGATATACTAGAAACAATACATATACAGATATACTAGAAACAATACATATACAGAAATACTAGAAACAATACATATACAGAAATACTAGAAACGATACATATACAGAAATGCTAGAAACAATACATATACAGAAATACTAGAAACAATACATATACAGATATATGAGAAACAATACATATACATGAATACTTAACAATTGTGATCCACTGTATCGGGCATGCCTTAAATGTCATGGCCCGAGTTGTAGCCAGAATTCTCTTGGAGGGAGAGCGTGAGTTTGCGTATAGATCTATACTGGATTGACTATCCTACACCTTGCTGCTAGCTATAGCCGGACCTGCAGGTCTGCGGGTGCCAAACGTCATTTCTTATTACGACCGTTCATTATGTCGTTGATTATCAGTCGATAGCATGGTGCAATTAATCACAATAAACCTTAATATAAATCCGGTTTAAGGTAGTAGTATTTAGTACAGCAGTAGTCTTATTATACAAAGCTACAATACTACAATGATTTACCCATTACATATTTTAGTGATAACCTCACTTAAGCATTAATGTACAAACTATATTTTTAACAAATGATAGTTATATTTGGGTAATCACACACTTTTACAACAGAAAGGTTTACAAAACAGCCTAGCCTTGGTAGAAGGTTACTTTTATAGAAAATATAGGATTTTCTAAGTGATTCAAACTTTTACAAACACTTTCAAACATTTACGTACATTTTTACAACTTATACATTGAGACAGGTTCAAACGTTTTTACAAGAAACATTGACACTAAAATACTTATGAACTCACCAGCTTAATGCTGATAAACTCTTTCAAAATAACTTGTATTCTCAGGTCATCAGTAGACAGGTACCGAGGCCAGCTTTTGAGAAGATGGAGTGCATTCAAGACTCATCTCATATTATTTTGTGTTTCATTATTTTTGGTGTCTATAACTGTACATAACACACTTGTATTGAAATTATATATTTAATGCAATGGGTGATCTTGTTTGCTTATTTACATTTACTGTGTTGTGATACTGTACATGACGTCCTCCGCCCCGGAACGTTTCCGCCGTTCTTGGTTTTGGGGTGTGACAGATTGGTATCAGAGCATTGTTTATAGTGAATCATGTATATCAACCCATAAAAGATATACTAATCTATAAACCCAAAAGGGACTAAAACACTCTGGCCAAGAGTCTATACTTTAAATAATGAAATATTTAATTAAGTATACTAGTCTGCATTCATACTAAAATCAGTGTCACAATGACAAGAACAAAAGTATTACGATTGTTGAATATCACAAGTGAGCTCGGGGATGTATGGTCGGTCCTAGGAATGACATAGCCTGATCAACTATGCTGGTCCTAGGAGTGATTAGCATATGCCCTAGAATGGTTGTGATATGTTAGCAAGTCTAAAAACCTACCAACAATACCACATGAAGATCAGTAGAACTTAGAACTTAAAATACTATAGGAGTATTTTGTACTATTAGTTACACGTATACTATATTCTTATACCTCTCTTCTCGCGTAGATCTAAATGGCTGGAATTCATCATGGTGACCCGTACTTCCCCAATGAAGGCAATGTCGGGTGGATCGATGAGGAGCCTGAAGATGATCATCCAATCCCTTTGGATGATCACCTCGCAGAAGGCTTTTCGGATGGATCCGACTCCGAGCCTGAAGTTAACAACCTACCGCTAGTAGGTCAAGCCCCGAACAACAACCCTCGACCAGCGTTTCTAGGTCCTACTCCCATGTGGGCAAACAATCTAAATCGCTGGAGTGATGAGCAGGGTCAGCCCTTACCATACTTTGGGGACCGAACCTTTTACAACATTAGCGATGGTGGCTCTGCTGACAGAGCTCTGCCGGTAATCATCCGTAGAATAGCTCGTAATGTCGAGCAAGGTCGAGCAGCCATCGACCGGGTCATGGAGATTGATGCCAATTCAGGCGTCAATACAGTCCGCATTCGCCGTCTTGAAGAAGACATGGAACGGACCCGGAGAACCAACGAAACTTTGCAGCAACAGCTGGCTGCCTCCCGTGCTGAAGTCTTAGAACTTCGAGCTCGTCAAAGAGCTCAGGACCGACACCTTCAGGAGGTGTTTCGCCAAGTGTCCGACCTCAGGGATCGCCCGAGGAATTCCCATCGCTATTAGATGATGTCTAGTACATCTCTGTCTTTTGATTTAGGGATAGCCTTGAACTTATGTGCTTTAAGTAGCACTTGTCTGTAAAATATTCCTAACTTTCGGTACTCTAATTAGGAATCTAGGACGGTCAGTATTGTCCTTATGGTATGATGTAAGACCTACTGTAGGTCGATTTTTCCTTGAACTTATTACATCAGTAATACCCGTACTATTGAAATCTATCTAATCTGTGGGAAAAATTTGTACACTTGTGTATTCCTACTAATATTTCTTATTGTGATTTCAAACACTCATTCAATGGTTGGGCTATGGTTATTTAGTCCATGGGTCACTCTCACTTTGCTTACAAATTGATTCTTATCATCCTTCTTGTTTTTATAAACTTCCAGCTGAAGGATGCCTCCTCGCAAATCTCCCCGGAATAGGAATAATCCTGTACCTCCACCGCCTCCACCACCTGCAGTCATCGATACTGCAGCCCTGAATGCTGCCGTAGCTGCAGCAGTGGCAACTGCCATGGCTCAGTATCACTCATCGGATGCTAGCAGAGGTGGAACCCCTGTTGAATCTATCCCAGTTGAAATCCCTGTGCGCTCGAGGGAGTGCTCTTACAAGGATTTTACAAACTGCAAGCCGAAGCCTTTCTATGGCACCGGCGGAGTCATTGCTCTCTCGCAATGGTTCGAGAAGACTGAATCAGTCTTCGAAATCTGTTCGTGCCCTGCAGCATTCAAAGTAAAATATGCCGCGTGCACCTTCGAGGATAAAGCCCTAACGTGGTGGAACGGCCACGTCAAAGCCCTAACTCTCGTCGTGGCTAACGACATGGGCTGGGCAACGATGAAGGACCTCATGACTGAGGAGTACTGCCCTAGGGGCGAAGTCCAGAAGTTGGAACATGAACTCTGGAATCTGACCATGAAGGGCACCAACGTAATCGCTTACACTGCCCGCTTTAGCGAATTGGTGGCCCTATGCCCCAACATGGTTCCCACTGAAGGGAAAAAGATTGAACGGTATGTATGGGGGCTAGTGCCTCCGTACCAGGGGAACGTCTTAGCATCCAACCCTGCTACTTTCGACAGTGCCAAGCGATTGGCACAAAGACTTATTGACCATGGAGTCAAGATCCCTGCAACTACAACCACCCTAGCCATCCCAGAACCCTCCAAACCCGCTGGCAACAAGCGGAAGTTTTGGGATGAGAAGAAGAAGCAGCGTGCTTCAAAGAAACAACAAATCGTAGCAGTACATGCTGCGGTAGCCCCTACTGCTGTTACTGCTCCGGGGAAGCAGTATTCTGGAAGTTTGCCGAAGTGCAATAAATGCAGCTTCCACCACAACGGCGCCTGCCGAGAGATGCAGTGTAACAACTGCCACAGAAAAGGACACACTGTCCGATTCTGTAAGTTCCCGGCGCAACCGATCTCCCAAGTTCTTGGCTCAGGCGCGAGCCCAACTTGCTATGGATGTGGCGAAACAGGCCACTTTAAAAGGGACTGCCCTAAGGCGAGGAATACTGGAGGAGCAGGGAGGGTACTAGCAATAGGCCACGGGGAAGCAGTCGCTGACCCGACAGTGGTGACTGGTACGTTCCTCCTTGATAACTCCTATGCATGCATTCTGTTCGATAGTGGAGCGGAGCGAAGCTTCGTAAACCACAAATTTGCTCGCATGCTTAAGCAACAACCACACGCACTTAATGAACAATTCACAGTAGAAATGGCCAATGGGAAAACTGAAAGTACTAATAGCATATACTTAGGTTGTCATCTAACCCTAGATAACCATTCATTCCCAATTGACCTTATGCCGGTCTCAATTAAAAGTTTCGACGTTATTATCGGCATGGATTGGTTAAGTCTTCATCGCGCCGACGTCATGTGCTATGAGAAAGCAGTCCGTTTAAACCTCCCATCTGGCGAAACTCTTATAGTCTACGGCGACAAACCGGGTGCGAGTCTTCGTATTATTTCTAGTATTCAGGCACAAAAATATCTGCGAAAAGAATACCACGCATTCCTTGCTCACGTCGTCGAAACGAACCTAGAAGCGAAAGAACTAAAGAACCTCCCAGTAGTGAGCGACTTTCCCGACATTTTCCCAGAAGAACTACCTGGGTTACCTCCGCAACGACAAGTCGAGTTCAGAATCGACTTGGTCCCAGGAGCTACCCCAGTAGCCAAGTCGCCCTACCGTTTAGCACCAGCAGAGATGCAAGAACTCTCTGGTCAACTTAACGAACTACTCAGCAAGGGTTTTATAAGACCAAGTTTCTCACCTTGGGGAGCACCGGTCTTGTTCGTTAAGAAGAAAGACGGATCATTCCGTATGTGTATTGACTACAGGGAACTCAACAAATTGACGATAAAGAATCGTTACCCTCTGCCGCGCATAGACGATCTATTCGACCAACTGCAAGGGGCGAGCTATTTTTCCAAGATTGATCTGAGATCCGGATATCACCAGTTACGAGTGCTCGATGAGGATGTCCCAAAGACAGCCTTCCGAACTCGTTACGGACACTACGAGTTCGTGGTGATGCCATTTGGATTGACCAATGCGCCCGCAGTCTTCATGGATCTGATGAATAGAGTATGTCGACCTTACTTAGATCAGTTCGTCATCGTTTTCATTGACGACATCCTGATCTACTCCCGAAGTAAGAAAGAACATGGTGATCATCTGCGACAAATTCTAGAGACCTTACGAAAGGAGAAACTTTATGCGAAGTTCTCGAAATGTGAATTTTGGATCCGCAGAGTCGAATTCTTAGGACACGTGGTGAGCGAAGAAGGAATCCACGTGGACCCATCCAAAATAAAAGCCATTGAGAACTGGTCAGCACCAAAGACACCTACAGAAATTCGCCAATTTCTAGGTCTCGCTGGCTACTACCGCAGGTTCATTCAGAACTTCTCCCGAATAGCAAAGCCACTTACGACCCTGACCCAGAAAGGCGTGGCCTTTGACTGGGAAGAGAAGCAAGAAAGAGCGTTCCAAACGCTCAAACGAGCCTTGTGCACCGCACCAATACTATCCCTTCCGGAAGGAATAGAAGACTTTGTAGTCTATTGCGATGCATCCAATCAAGGACTCGGATGTGTTCTGATGCAGCGAGGTAAGGTCATCGCCTACGCCTCGAGACAGTTGAAGACACACGAGGTTAACTATACAACCCACGATCTTGAACTAGGAGCAATAGTGTTTGCTCTGAAGATCTGGAGACATTACTTGTATGGAACGAAGAGCACTATCTTTACCGACCACAAGAGTTTACAACACATTTTCGATCAGAAGGAGCTCAACATGAGACAACGACGATGGGTCGAACTACTCAGTGACTACGAATGCGATATTCGTTATCATCCGGGTAAAGCCAACGTAGTAGCAGACGCCCTAAGTCGGAAAGAATATTCTGGTCGCAAGGTCAAGTCATTATCCATAACCATCCATTCACACTTGACTAAGCAAATTCAGGCGGCTCAGCTTGAGGCCATGGAACCTGAAAATGTGTCGAGTGAATCCCTTAGGGGAATGGACAAGAACTTCGAAGCCAAGGGTGACGGAGCTTTATATTTCATGAACCGGATCTGGACACCGAAACACGGTGGTTTCCGAGACTTGGTCATGACCGAGGCGCACAACACTCGGTATTCCGTCCACCCAGGTTCAGATAAGATGTATCTGGATCTTAAAAAGCTATACTGGTGGCCTAATATGAAAGCAGAGATTGCTACCTTCGTGAGTAAATGCCTTACTTGCGTGAAGGTTAAGATCGAGTACCAGAAGCCCTCTGGTTTACTGCAACAACCAGAGATCCCAGAGTGGAAGTGGGAGCGGATCACTATGGATTTCATAACCAAGTTACCCAAGACGACGGGTGGACTTGACACCATATGGGTCATCGTTGATAGACTGACCAAGTCTGCACACTTCCTGCCTATCAAAGAAACCGACAAGATGGAGAAACTTACGAGAACATACATTAGGGAAATTGTACGGTTGCATGGTGTACCTATTTCCATTATCTCCGATAGAGATAGTAGGTTCACTTCCAGATTTTGGCAATCCCTACAACATTCCCTAGGAACGAGGCTGGATATGAGCACAACCTACCATCCACAGACCGACGGACAGAGTGAGAGGACCATCCAAACACTGGAAGATATGTTGCGAGCCTGTGTGATTGTTTTTGGGAAGGCATGGGATACTCATTTACCCCTTGTCGAATTTTCCTATAATAACAGTTATCACACCAGCATCAAGGCTGCTCCGTTCGAAGCTCTCTACGGCCGCAAGTGCAGATCCCCTCTGTGCTGGGCTGAGGTTGGTGATACCCAATTAGCGAGAGGGCAAACTTCCGACAGTACTCTCACTGGTCCAGAAATCATTCGGGAAACGACAGAGAAAATCGTTCAAATCCGTGAACGATTGAAAGCCTCTAGAGACCGACAGAAGAGCTACGCCGATAAACGAAGAAAACCTTTGGAATTTCAGGTGGGAGACCGAGTCCTTCTCAAAGTCTCACCCTGGAAAGGCTTGATACGCTTCGGCAAGCGTGGGAAGCTTAATCCGAGGTACATAGGGCCTTTCGAGATTCTTGCCAGAGTCGGCCCCG
Source organism: Lactuca serriola (assembly GCF_051521515.1). Lineage (NCBI taxonomy): Eukaryota > Viridiplantae > Streptophyta > Magnoliopsida > Asterales > Asteraceae > Lactuca > Lactuca serriola. The sequence goes on along the minus strand of NC_136408.1, from coordinate 189,397,631 downwards.
TAGCTTACAAACTTGATCTACCCGACACACTGCATAACGTACATTCTACATTCCACGTATCTAACTTGAAAAAGTGTCTGTCCGACGAGACTCTCGTAATCCCACTCGACGAGATCGAGATCAACGAGAGCCTCAACTTCGTGGAAGAACCTGTAGAAATCATGGACCGTGAGGTCAAGCAGACGAAACAAAGCCGTATCCCTATTGTGAAGGTTCGCTGGAACGCCAAGCGAGGACCGGAATTCACTTGGGAACGCGAAGATCAGATGAAGTTGAAATACCCTCATCTTTTCGCTTAATTGTTTGTAACTTTTATTTGCTTAAACTCTAATTTCGGGATGAAATTCCCTCTAACAGGGGGATGATGTGACAACCCGAAATTTCCATTATACGAACATCATCTATTCAATAGAAGCTAGTTCAGTTTCAGTGATTTTCAAGCTTTTCTGAGCAAGTTTGTGTACATTAGGGTTTATGTTTTAGATGATATCAGGAGAGTGGATACTCCTAGTTTTGTGAAACTTGGGCATTTCAAGTTTCATACTGTTACAGTCCAACATCAGGAATAAAAAGATTTTCTGCCAAAATATTCCAGGACTATAAATAGTTTTCTGAATTAAAATAATTCATTATTCACAATTCCAAATAGAGAAAATCCATATTCCCTCTGACGGATCTTCGGGTTTTCATCCCATATTGTGAGATTACTTTTCTATATGTGTTTCAATACTTGTTTAATGCTTGTTAACAACAATAACATGTTTAGATTACAAGATCCGGGAGTTTACCGCCCAAGATCGTTCTTGGGGAGTAAACTCCAAAATGGAACATTTTGGCTTCCTAGTCCCGATTCCTTGTTAGACAACTTGTTTAGGAGATAGGGTATGATCTTTATAGGCCAAAAAGCATCCAAGAAACACAAGTTCTAGGAGTTTACGGCCAAGGAACTCCCTTGGGCCGTAAACCCCTTTTTAAGGGCAATTAGTGCCCTAAACTCCCCCTAATGCTTAAAGACCTTTACCCTAAATTGCTTGTGCTTATTTTAGGCATCAAAAGACATCAAAATCATAAGTTTCTAGGAGTTTACGGCCAAGGAACTCCCTTGGGCCGTAAACCCCTTTTCAAGGGCTTGAATGCCCTAAAACTTTCCCCAAATGCTTAAGGACTTTAACTACTAGTACTTGTGCTTGTTTAGAACACCAAAAGCTCATCAAAATCACAAGTTAGTAGGAGTTTATGGCCAAGAACCCCTCTTGGGCCGTAAACCCCTTTATGTGGGACAAAAATCATTCCAAGCAACCCTTAAGCCTTTAGACAATTTACCTTGCACCTTTGGGACTAGAATGGAGAATAGAACACATCTAAACCACTCCTTGAAAGGAGTTTACGGCCAAGGAACATGACTTGGGCCGTAAACTCCAAGTAAAGCCACCAAAGTGTGCCTCTTGCCCCCATTAGCCTTAGATAAATTCATGGATGCCATTCTTGATGTTTAAGTGCCCCAAATCAATTAAATTCCTAGAGTTTACGGCCGTAAACTCTAAGGTGAAGGACCTTAGGCCGTAAACTCCCATATGGAGTGTTCTAAAGCCTTAAACTACTTCATGTGTTATTCCAATAAAGCTAGGAGTGTTCTAGGATCAAGATAGCACCACAAAACACCCAAAAACACCATTTGAGGAGTTCACGGCCATAAACCCATGAGTTTACGGCCGTAAACTCCAAGGTGTGGGGTTTGTTGGGTGGTGAACTCCTATACAAGGCCCTTTGATGTTTCAAACCCTTTTGCCTTGTCCCGTAGCAACTTAGATGCAACCATTTGAACCTTAAACACTCATAAAAGTGTTTAAATGTTTTCTAAGTGTTTTAACTTATTTATTTAAGTTATTATATGTCTAATTAGTTATATATATGTTTATTATATGATAACTAGGCTCGTGCGTGTAAACCAGTCTCCGTTTGCCACCTAGCACGGTGTCCGACACTACAATTCAAACGACTCACCACAAGTGAGTTCATACCCCTTGAATCAACCTTTGAAATGATTTTAAGTGTTTTAAATACTTTTGGGGGGGGGGAATACAAGACAAATACTTATAGTTATTACTTCAATCACATGTGATTGCATTTAATCACATGTGATTAATAACCAGGAAAACAACGATTTTTACCACTGTTCAAACCGTTTATCAAACTACTTTACTTTGAAATGCTTACAAACTGTTTTACTATCCAAACTTATTTATAGACTGTGATTCAACAAATTCTTCTTATACTTAAATTGTGTTATCAACTTATGCCTTCAAAATGTTTTATAGATCGACATCAAGTCGATCTTCTCTTGAAATTATATTTATGCTTCAAATGTTTTATGAAAACTTATTTATGCTTTTATATATCCAATTGCATGCCCATATATGTATAGATATACAAATAATGTTTAAAGGGCTTAGGAAGGCCATCCGCCCTATTTCCTTTTCCTCGATTTGGATGTGGTCTGGTGGGATTTCGGGTGACCATCCGAAGGTCGTTTCCATATTACTTATATATCATATATACATGTATAGACATAAAGGTACTTCCATATTCATACTCATCAGTACATCATTAGCTGGTTACCATCGGGGTAACGCAGGATCAATACATATACAGATATACTAGAAACAATACATATACAGATATACTAGAAACAATACATATACAGAAATACTAGAAACAATACATATACAGATATACTAGAAACAATACATATACAGATATACTAGAAACAATACATATACAGATATACTAGAAACAATACATATACAGAAATACTAGAAACAATACATATACAGAAATACTAGAAACGATACATATACAGAAATGCTAGAAACAATACATATACAGAAATACTAGAAACAATACATATACAGATATACGAGAAACAATACATATACATGAATACTTAACAATTGTGATCCACTGTATCGGGCATGCCTTAAATGTCATGGCCCGAGTTGTAGCCAGAATTCTCTTGGAGGGAGAGCGTGAGTTTGCGTATAGATCTATACTGGATTGACTATCCTACACCTTGCTGCTAGCTATAGCCGGACCTACAGGTCTGCGGGTGCCAAACGTCATTTCTTATTACGACCGTTCATTATGTCGTTGATTATCAGTCGATAGCATGGTGCAATTAATCACAATAAACCTTAATATAAATCCGGTTTAAGGTAGTAGTATTTAGTACAGCAGTAGTCTTATTATACAAAGCTACAATACTACAATGATTTACCCATTACATATTTTAGTGATAACCTCACTTAAGCATTAATGTACAAACTATATTTTTAACAAATGATAGTTATATTTGGGTAATCACACACTTTTACAACAGAAAGGTTTACAAAACAGCCTAGCCTTGGTAGAAGGTTACTTTTATAGAAAATATAGGATTTTCTAAGTGATTCAAACTTTTACAAACACTTTCAAACATTTACGTACATTTTTACAACTTATACATTGAGACAGGTTCAAACGTTTTTACAAGAAACATTGACACTAAAATACTTATGAACTCACCAGCTTAATGCTGATAAACTCTTTCAAAATAACTTGTATTCTCAGGTCATCAGTAGACAGGTACCGAGGCCAGCTTTTGAGAAGATGGAGTGCATTCAAGACTCATCTCATATTATTTTGTGTTTCATTATTTTTGGTGTCTATAACTGTACAGAACACACTTGTATTGAAATTATATATTTAATGCAATGGGTGATGTTGTTTGCTTATTTACATTTACTGTGTTGTGATACTGTACATGACGTCCTCCGCCCCGGAACGTTTCCGCCGTTCTTGGTTTTGGGGTGTGACATTTATCCAACTCCCAACTCACACAACCCTCAAACCTAACAGTCACTTGGGTGGTCTTCCTTCATGACCACGATGCGAAACTTATCCCATTCTCAAACCGCTCCTTCTTTCAAATCCCACGATAATTCCCCCCCACTTAGATTCGACTAAGTCCTCACAATACATGAAAGTTGGAGAATTTTCCAATCCTTCACACTTTCCAATGATCGATCTAATGGCGACCAACTCTTTCATTACCAGCCGATCACAAGTGATCACACACTTCTATAAACTAGTTGAATACTTCTTGAATCACAAGGAAACCAACAGTCCCTAAAACTTGAATGATCCCACACTGAAATCTTGAAGTCCAAAAGTTAGATGCTCCAACTAGCATCTAAGCAACGAGCTACTTCCCTTGGCGTTTTCCTCTGCTATCCAATAACGGTTACTGAACTACTGAATTCTGACGATGTTGAATAACCATCATGTGGGACCCTGTCCGCAGACTTCCCACATAATACCCCTCTTCCCAAAGTGTTTCAACAATTTTACCGCTTTGGCTCCAGGAATCATATCATTCAGGGCCTCCCACCCTTACTTACTCACCAACTCGATCATCCACAGCTGAACCGTAATAGCTGAAACAACCCTTGTCCTAAATAGGGCTACAACTACTCCCAAAACATAGTCTACAATCCCAAAAGTGCAATAGATTGCACAATCAATCCTTACAGCCTGACACAAGTCATCAAAGGCGAATCGAACCTCGCAAAATACTTATGTCACCTCGACCCATCTGCGTTCCCCAGCACTGAACTACTGTTGCCAATTCCGGAGACCAACTGAACCCTAGCTGGAATACAACCGGATTCTGGGGTCACAAGCTTGCTGATTCCTTTGCGTTTGCAAAGCTGAAAAGGGCACAACCCTTTCCCTAGGAAATGACATTCCTATCCATTAATTATTCCTTCTGCTTCCAGATGCGAAACTCCAGCTGATCATAATCATCACTCCCTTCCGGAGTCCCTGCAACTCAAATCCCGGCCTCGAACAAGACCCCCAAAACCTCAAATCTAGAAACTCATGTGCTAGACTCTCCCGCTCAACCCGCGCGATGTAACGAGTACAAAAAATCTCCCTGATCCCAAGTAACTGCAGCCCTCTGCTCATCAGAATATGTCCTAGCAACAAGTTCCCACCAGTCCTTCGCCCCGAACCTCAGCAGGTTCAAAGCGTGCCTGACCTTCTAGTCAGTAGGACATGAACATGTGAAGCAACATCCATCCATATCATATGGCCACCTCATGGCTATAACCGGGTCCTAAACCCTACCGAAGGTCGGGGCTTCGCGCTAACGAAGTCCCGATACTGGAAAGCCCGACTGGCTCTTCCCCCTGCCAACGTTACAGCTGTTGAAGTTGCTGCGGCTGCCGTCTCAACAATGGCTGCATAGCGCTCATCGAAATACTCAACCATGGCGGTCTTAATAGACCCACACATCTCCGGTAACTGTCCCCAGACAAACTCGATCACCTCCCCCCGGATGATCTCACTGACACGGTCCTTTGACAATGCTGGCCTACCCTGGCTGGTAGCTCCCGATCCTAACCTGGATTCGGTCTCTAGACGTCTCGTAACCACCATTTTGGTAAGACACCAGGAAGATCTCTGATAACCTATATAATGACAAAGAACCAATTCCAAACCAAACCCAAGGGGTTGTGACTTCCTTGCTACGCGTATGGGTCCTATGCTTTCAGTAGTACGGGCCCATACTACCTTCCACACCTACCCATATTTGTCTAAAGTATCATCACAATGCCCTAACGAGATACATAATCATAGCGAGCACTCAATCCTCACTCATAGAGGAATGCTAAATATCTCGTAACTGGCCTCCTACCTCACACAACCCATCCATCCATGAAACTTCCACCAACCCTGCAGCACTAGTGTATGCTAGCCATACATAACGCTGGACCCGATAGACTTTCGAATATCCGATCCTGCCCTAAGCCCCCAATCAAACAGGAACAAAACATAAGACTAAATCAAACATTCTCAGGCTATAAGATCTTAATTATGTATAACCGTGATGCATACACTAAGCAACTACAATAATGATGTCAATCTCATATAAAGGAAACCCTAGGCTAGCAAGCATCATGTAATCAGACAATTCTATCATGCAATTCCAGAAGATCCCTAGCCTAGCACTAGCATGTTGTTATATCATATCACATAATCAAATAATTGAATGGTATTTTGGGATCTACTTACTGGCTCCGGCTGATCGGACACTCTGCATCCTCCTTTACTTATTTTGAAAACCATTTTAGAAATCATTTTGAAAACCTTTCCTTGATTTGAGACTGAATTCACAAGAATGTTCTTCCAATTCACTCAAACCAAGGCTCTGATACCAACTTGTAACACCCATAAAATCAGGCTAATTTAAAACATTTCAAAACCAATAAGTATTACACTTGTATTTAAAAAATGGTTTATTATCAAATTTTCCCAAAGACCATAAGTGCAAAACACGAGGATGTGTACGATCACGCCTTCACCTTGCCGAGACATCTGAAGCACCTGAAACAATAAACTGAAACCGTAAGCACAAAGCTTAGTGAGTTTCCCCAAAAATACCAACACCATACAAATATATCGATATCATATAACAATTTCAAAACAACATGCATAATGAGCCATCAGCTTGACTGGACCGCCTTACATGCCTTCAGTCTATCTGGACTGTTCTCCGAGCCTTCGACATGTTTGGACCGCCTCACAGGGCCTACAGCCTATCCAGACCGCTCGTCCGGCCTTCAGTCTTACCGAATCCCTTTACAGGGCCTTCAGTTTATTCGGACTGCCCTGGGTATGTTGGCCTTCAGCACAAAGCAAGACTGCCTCAACCCAACCCCAAAATCAAATAAACACGTGTACATAAATAACATACACTTGCATATATATATATATATATATATATATATATATATATATATATATATATATATATATATATATATATATATATAACAATCATACCAATCTAACATATCATCAATCATAGCAACATCCTATAACCAGGATACCGACCTAACCAAGCCACTAACATATCATCATCCTATATACCAGGATACCGATCTAACTGATCATAATAACATAGCATCATCCTATATACCAGGATACCGATCTAACTGATCATAAAAACATAGCATCATCCTATATACCAGGATACCGATCTAACTGATCATAATAACATAACAACATCCTATCTACCAGGATACCGATCTAACAGATCATAGCAGCATACAACATCCTATCTTCCAGGATACCGATCTAACAGATCATAGCAGCATACAACATCCTATCTACCAGGATACCGATCTAATTAATCATAACAACATACAACATTCATTCTATCTACCAGAATACCGATCTAACAAATCATGATAGCATACAACATCCTATCTACCAGGATACCGATCTAACATATCATAACATCATACAAGCATAATATAACCAAAATAACAATCTAAAGGGCCGGCCTTCGTGCCTTAGACCCTGTTGATATAGTGAGGATAACTCACCTGACACTGCTGAAGTCCCGCCGATAAAACTCCAGCTGCTGGTTGACAGATTCCCAAACTGTTAACATCAAACAACACCCAATTAATAATTGGGTTCCAAGCCCAAGGACTAACTCACACTACAAATCCCAAAAGTCAAAATAATGGGCTTAAAGCCCAACATATGGCCTAATTTTCCAAATTGGGCCTAGACCTCTACATGGTCTTTCTTTAAGGCCCATCCCAGTATTCCAATCCAATTCCCATGATCCAATATCACATAATCATGAAGGCCCAATCATGGCCCAACTTTCCAAATTGGGCCCAAGTCCTCACATGGGCCTTACCCTAAAGCCCATCTAATTACTTTGGTCCATTAACCGTCTCTTGGATGGCCCACCAATAGTCCAATCGCCAAAGCCCAACAAGAAGGCCCAATTCAAGGCCCAAGTGAGATTAGGGCTTTCACATGATGGCAGCGGCGACTTCCTTCAGTTCCTGGTCCAGCAGCGACAACAATAGAACCGAGAGTAAAGGAGATGCAACTCTCCATCGAGGGAAATGACTGAAACCAACGTGTTTCTTCCGTCCCGACACCGGCTAACGATGGCAGAGCTAGGTGGCGACGAAACCCGGCAGCGAGAATGACAGCAGGACGAATGACAACTCGGAGGGACGAGGGAACGGTGGTCGCGAAAGAAACAGCAGCAGCCACACAATCGAGATTCAACCCCATCGTTGGAGATGTGATGGGAGCCGATAGGTGGTTCAAGGCAGCGACAAAGTGGTTGGCAGCGGCTGGGAGAAGGGGTATAAGGATGGTTAAGTTGGCGGCTGGAGGTTTTGGGGCATCTAGGGTTAGGTTACTGGGTGGGTAACGTTTAAATACCCCGCCATTCATAGACATTTTCCCATAATTACAAGACCAGCCCCTCCAACCTCCTTTCTTTCAAATCTAATCCAAATGTTACCATTTTAACCCTGGCTTCAAGAATCTTTTCCAAATCTAATCCATAATTTACACAACAGCCCCTCAACATAGGTCCTGAATTTACTCTTTTAACCCCAATCATTCAAGATCCTTTCAAATTAAGTCCGATATTATTCTTTAACCCCCGAAACTAACATTCCAATATTTCTTATTTGATTTTTGGGTTACGATAATACGAAATAATAATAATTACTCTTCTTAAAATGGGATGTTACAAGAAAAGACATCATAATTTATAGAGTAATATCAGAAGAGAATCTTGTTGATGCATTCACTAAGACATTATGACAAAGCAAACATGATTTTTTTTTTAGATTTTTATTCAAAAATCCGGTTTCACAACCAGTAAAATTGACAATGGAAACTTTAAAAATGTTGAATAAAACTAAAACTATTTTACCCACCAAAATCATTTTGCAAGAGTTAGAAAGATTAAAACAACCATTGAAGGGAAAGCATAACAATCTTTGAAGACTTTAATCCTCATGGGAGGTTGGAAGTTGATGAAGTGTGACATGAAACTCTAAAGCAATAGTTCTCTACAAGTATCCACCAAGAAAGAGTAGAACCATGAAAACATGCTAGTATTCACTTGTAATTTGTTGTTCATAATCCTTTGAAATATATACCAAATATATGTTCAAAGGTGTAGCAATAGAGGGGATTTGTATATCATCAAAATGCAAGAGAATGGATTAGAAGAAAATCTTCAAATTCCAAAAATTTGGAATCCCTCATGGTGCTCTCCATTTTCGGTTCTATGAGAAAATGAGAGGAAAGAAGTTGCAAGCCATTCTCCCAAATGCCTTCCATGCCCATCCTTATATAATGACCAAAAAGTGAAGGGGAGGCAATAAAGCAAAAGTATGGACAACTTTGTTCCAAGAATGGCATGAATTGATTAAACAATTCAAAAGAAGACCATGCTTGGTCTCCACCCTTAATTTCGAGAAAAGCATGTCTCCCATTAGATAAAAGTTGTCTCATGGCTATATATATATATATATATATATATATATATATATATATATATATATATATATATATATATATATATATTATCTTTATAAAAATCAAGCATTTTTATATAGAACTCCCAACATATATATATATATATATATATATATATATATATATATATATATATATATATACATATCTTATTTTATATAAAACTATCCTTTTATATAAATTGGAACTAGCTTATTAAGATATGAATATATAAATATCTTATTTTATATAAAACTACCTTTTATATATAAATTGTAACTAGCATTTGCATGAAGAATTCCCAACACACACACACACACACACACATATATATATATATATATATATATATATAACTTATAAATAATCATACTTTATGATGTATTTCATAAGTTATTATTTCTCCAATAAATATTATTTCCACAAATAATAAATTCCCAATTAGCGAAATATTATTTCTATGAAATAATAATTTTCCAATTAAATACAAGTGTTGATATATTTATTGATAATCAAATTATACTAATAAATAATCAATGACGGTAACTTGTTATATGATGTGACCCTATAGGATCATATATTATTAACAATATCATTCTATAATGACTCTTGGGCATACTAGATATTTCAACCTCCCACTTGCACAAGACTCATCATAAATTGATATAGACAGTGGTGAACGTCTAACAACATTTCACTGCCCCCAATAACATATGACGAAGAATGTCATTCATCAGCATCCAATTCCGAAAAGCTCTAAGCTTCAATTGATGTATTAAGGTAATTTTATCAATCATCCCTTTTTTACCAACATCCTGTTGAACATGAGCCTTGGATCGCAATCAATCTCATTTGTAATTTAACTTTGGGTAATGCGTGTTAGATGTCTAACTCTAACACATAAGAGGAACAAATCCCATCTTGGCTACATAAGCCTCTTGCATAGTTCACATGTAACATCCCGAAATTCAGGTACAACTATTTAACCCTTCTCTTTTGTCAAGTTATCAAAATTAGCCCTTGAGTGGAAAGTGTTGTAAATGAGTACGCAGGGCGTACTGGATAGTACGTTGCGCGTACTCATGCGCTTAAGTTAGACGCGGACTAGCCTAGGTACGCTGGGCGTACCCAGGGTTACGTTGGGCGTAGCGGTCCCAGATGCAAACCCTAAATTTTGGCTGGTGCACTATAAAAGGAATGATAAGGCCTTATCCTCAGCCACCATATCAGAGAGTGAAACCCTAAGAGAGGATTTCTTCGTCCTAAAGCTTGTGTGTGAGTGATTTGAGCTAAAAGTGCCTTTGTGTGTTAGTAAAGAAGAAGGGGAGGTGCTTGTGGAGGCTAGGGTTTGAAGTTCAAGCTTAGATCTGAGTTCTTCAAGGGGAGGAGCTTCACTTAGAGGTAAAAAGTTCAGAAGTTTCCTCTTTATTTTGGTTTGGTGTTGCATGGTCCATTTTTAGGGTTAAAGTCCCAAAGGTGGAGACTTTATGAGCATAAGGGACTCCATGGACCTAGATCTGTCCCATTTCAGTAATATATGTGTTGTAGATCCATAAAAATCCCAACTTGGTCGTTATTATGGAGTCATGCTTGAGTTATGGCCTTTTAAGTGTTGGAAATGGAATGTTATGGGTGTTGGTGACTTTTACAGCCATGCAAAGGCTTAAAGTCACCAACTTTATGGATTAAGAGGCTTAGGGACAGTCATATCTGAAAGTTAGACGTGTGTATTAACCGTTTAAGACCCAAAATCAAAAGTAGTCTGAAACTAGGAGTTACGCGGGGCATAATCCTAGTACGCGCAGCGTAAGGGGTCGCGTTGCCCAATTCTGTGAAGCCGCTGGGTACGCCCAACGTACAGATTTGGTACACGTAGCTTAACCCGGAGGCTTGACTTTCGTTGAGTTTTAGGGTTTTGGTCAACATTTGGACTTTTGGGTCAGGGAGGGGTAAAAAGGTCATTTACCCTTCTGTGGGATTATAGGAGTGGATTTAATCTAGCCTTTGAGAGCCATTATTTATTAGTATTGTTTATGTGATTAGGCAGGGGCAAGATCAGTGTTCTCGTGTGAGAGATTATTCGAGATACCTGAGGTGAGCCTTCTCACTATACTGTACTTGGAAGGGTACCTACGTGTGACCGGAAGGTCTTATATGCTATGAGATGTATGTGCTATATGCTGATATGTGATATGTATGCGTTATGTATGCTATGTATGATAAGGACCGGAAGGTCAAGATGATGTGGACCGGATGGTCAAGAGGACATGGACCGGAAGGTTAGGATGTTACGGACCGGAAGGTCGATACGGGTAGGACCGGAAAGTCTACCGGGATTCGGGACGGAAGTCCCCTGAGACACTTGGACCGGAGGGTCCCATAGAGTTATGGCCTGGAAAGGCGTATGTGTTGTATGTGGTATTTTGGGGAACTCACTAAGCATTTATGCTTACAGTTGTTGTCTTGTGTGTTTCAGATACTAGCGAGGACCGTGGGAAGGCACCGACATAATCCGTACACACTGAGAGGATTTTATGTATTTGAGATCTTTTGAGATTCCAGGATTTGTTTGATACGATGAAATTGGATACAGTTTGTTTGATAATGTTTTGATGATTGAAAATATGATTTAAAAATGAAAAATTGTTTTGAAAATTTACGTCGTTACAAGTTGGTATCAGAGCCTTGGTTTGAGGGATTCGGATGCAACTTCGGATGTATCTGAACTCAAACTGAGGAATTTCGAAAGTTTTTCATAAAATAAACAATTTTTCTAAGTGAGTAAAAGATTTTGAAAAAGGCAGAACGGAGCAGTGTGTACGATCAGCCAGCACTCGAACGGTGATTTCCCAAAATATCCTTACATTATGTGTTATGAGATATGTTATGATATGATATGCATGCTAGAGTACGCGAGGTATTCATATTAGGACTAGATTGGCCTGATTTGTGATGCCTTAGCCTAGGAAGATTTCTGCTGCTATTAGATGCTTGAGAGTGAGTAGGTAGCAGTGAGGAGCTTATGGGAGGTCTACCGAAGGGTAGCCTATTCTAGCAAGATGTAGAGTACTTGTGATATGTGATCCAAGGAGGAGGACTTGGGGTGAATACCGATGCAGTGTGGACGGTAGTATAAAGGCCTGTACTACCGAAGACACCGTATCAGTGCGCAGTCCAAGTAAGAATCCTTAGGGTACTAGGGAACAAGTAGGGTTGTGTTATCGAGTGCGAGTATGCCCAAGGGGATCTCTAATATTTTATGTTGTATTTCAGAGAGACATCATGGTTGGGACACGCCGCACACCTGAGAGCAGTAGTGTTAGTGATGAGGAGATTCGCAGGTTGATTCATGAGGAGGTGGCTGCTGCCATCCGAGCCGAGATTCCAGAGATGTTTGGGTGTATCAAGACCACATTGATTGAGACTTTTGATGAGCGGTACGTAGCAGTGACTGAGGCTGCGGCTGCTGCAGCTATGGCTGTTGCCAGGCCTCAGGGAGGTGACTCGTTGTTGTTTTGGGAGTTTAGCAACACGAAGCCACCAGTGTTTGATGGGACGTAGGATCCAGTCGATGCGATGAGATGGATTTCTAATATCGAGGGATGCTTCTACACTTGTTCATGTTCGGAGCATCTGAGGGTACAGTTCACGCTGAACCAGCTTCGCTTGGGAGCGAAGAACTGGTGGAAGTTCTTGACGACAAGCTTCACTCCTGCAGAGATTTCAGAGGTGACCTGGGAGAGGTTCACCACCATGTTCAGAGACGAGTATGTTCCCTTAGTGGAGAGGGAACGATTGGCTCAAGAATTCGTAACCCTCAAGTAGGGTACAAATTCTGTTATTGTGGTTACCAGGAAGTTTCATGAGAGGGCGATCTTCTGCCCTGAGCAGGTGTCTACTGAGCAGGCACGCATGACCCGGTATTTGGGCATTTTGAGGAGGGATATTCGGGAGTTTGTATCGAACTTGACTTACTGGACATTTGCCAAGCTCCAGGAAAATGCCCGGAAAGGGGAGATTGAGTTGGAGACTCGGGCCACGGAGGAGGTCGAGTCTCGGGTGGTGGATCGGCGGCCGACACAATCTCAGCCGGCAGCCAAACGGGCAAAGCCCGCCGATTCGAGATCTGGAGGCCAGAAGGGCCGCACTTGCGGAAAGTGCGGCAATGGATATGAGGGGGTTTGTCGGTCGGGTGCTTGCTACAAATGTGGCAAGGAGGGGCATATAGCCAAGGATTGCCCCAAGGGATTCATGGTTTGCATTCATTGCAACCAGACGGGCCATCGGAAGGCCGAGTGTCCGTAGCTGTGGGGGACAACACAGGGAGCACAACAGGGATCTGCCCCTGTCGCTGTGCGAGCTACTGAGGTTCGGCCGGTGAAGACCGAGGCACCGAAGGCTCGAGGGAGAGCCTTCCAGTTGACAGCGGAGGAGGTCCGCGCAGCGCCCGATGTCATGGTTGGTATGTATTCTTTCATTTATTTATGTTGAGTTTGAGGTGTTATGCTTATATTATGATATGGGTAGGTACTTTTCTTGTGAATTCTGTACCTGCTTTGGTGTTATTTGACTCGGGTGCAAGTCGGTCATTTGTTTCCTTAGCATTTAGTCAGCACATCAGTATCTGACGAGAGGCGTTGAGTTGACCTCTGCGAGTTTCTATAGCTGATGAGCGGGCGGTGTATGCTACGAATGTGAATTGAGGATATGTACTTGAGATCTTCGGTGTGGAGTTCTCGATAGATCTAGTCCCGATTGCGATGGGGGATGTGTGTGTCATAGTGGGCATGGATTGGTTGAGCCGATTTGGGGTTGTTATAGACTACGAGCGATAGTTGGTGACGATACGAGACCCTCATGGGGGAGTACTTACGGTGTACGGTGAGGGTACCCGATGTGGGTCATCGTTTTGTTCGACTGCCAGAGCGAGACAGAGTTTACAACAGAGCTGCAATGGGTTTGTAGCCTATGTGATGGACACACGAGTGGCCTTTGGGAGGCCAAGTTCGATTGATGAAGTTCCGATAGTGCACGAGTTCCCAGATGTTTTTCCCGAGGAGTTGTTGGGTGTGCCTCCCGAGAGGCAGGTAGTGTTCCGTATCGATTTGGTGCCGGGGGCAGCGCGTATCGCCAAGGCGCCTTATCGCCTTGCGCCGTCAGAGATGTAGGAGTTATCCTCGCAGCTTCAGGAGCTGCTGGGGAAGGGTTTTATTAGACCGAGTAGCTCATCATGGGGAGCGCCGATCCTTTTTGTCAAGAAAAATGATTGTTCACACCGGATGTGCATTGATTAGCGGGAGTTGAACAAGTTGACAGTCAAGAACCGTTATCCTTTACCGAGGATCGACAATCTGTTCAATCAGTTGCAGGAAGCGTCTTGGTTATCCAAGATAGACTTGAGGTCGGGATATCATCAGATGAGAGTGCGGGATGAAGATATCCAGAAGACGGCGTTCAGAACTCGTTATGGGCAGTACAAGTTCGTGGTGATGCCTTTTGGGCTCACCAATGCACCGACAGTGTTCATGGATCTCATGAACAGGGTGTGCAGGCCGATGCTGGATCGGTCGGAGATCGTGTCCATTGATGATATTTTGGTGTATTTGAGATCAAGAGAGTAGCACGAGGAGCATCTAAGAGAGATTCTTGAGGTATTGAGGTCGGAGAGGCTTTTCGCCAAATTCTCCAAGTGTGATTTTTGGTTACGAGAGGTCCAGTTCTTGGGACACCTCATTAACCAAAATGGGATATTGGTCGATCCAGCCAAGATTAAGGCGGTTATGAGATGGGAGGTGCCTAGATAACCCACCGAGATCAGGAGTTTTCTAGGATTGGCCGGCTATTATCGGAGATTTATTAGGGATTTCTCCAAGATCGCCTTGCCTCTCACCAGGTTGACCCGGAAGGTGTTGCTTTTTCATGGGGTTCGGAGCAGCAGACTGCGTTTGAGACACTTCACCAGAGATTATGCAAAGCCCCAGCGTTAGCCATCCCGGAAGGGATGGAGGATTTTGTGGTGTTTTGTGACGCATCGATATCGGGGTTAGGTGCAGTACTCATGCAGAGGGGGCATGTGATATCATATGCATCGAGGCAGCTGAAGCCTCATGAGATGAGGTATCCCACCCACGATCTAGAGTTGGGGCAGTGGTGTTCGCCCTCAAGATCTGGCATCACTATTTGTATGGGGTTCGGTGTACCATATACACGGACCACAAGAGCTTGAAGTACTTGATGGATCAGCCCAATCTGAATATGCGCCAGAGGAGATGGTTGGACGTGGTAAATGATTACAATTGTGAGATCATGTACCACCCAGGCAAAGCTAATGTTGTAGCTGATGCCCTGAGCCGTAGGGCGGAGAGTGACCCGATTCGAGACATTTGTATGTGACTGACAGTGATGACCCCCGGTGTTGGACACTATTCGGGAGGCCCAGGCAAAGGTCGTGAGACCGGAGAACCGTAAGAGAGAGAGGGTGATTGGGCAAATACCTGAGTTCGTTACCGATAGTCGCATGCTTATGACCTTTCAGGGTCGGATTTGGGTGTCGTATGCAGGCAGGGCGTGCACCACCTTGATGGAGGAGGCGCATAGATCAAGATTATCGATCCATCCCGGAGCCATTAAGATATATTTGGATCTGAAGAAATATTATTGGTGGCCCTGTATGTCACACCCCAAAACCAAGAACGGCGGAAACGTTCTGGGGCGGAGGACATCATGTATAATATCAACAACAATGTAAAGTAGTAAACAAGCAACAACATCATCCATTAAATTAATAAAATAATTATTAACAATTGTATTCTGTCAAATTTTGATAAGCACTAAAGCATAAATCAAAATGAAAGATAAGTCTTGAATAAGCTCCATCTTCCTTTCTCCTTGCATCGGTACCTGTCTATGATGACCTGAGGATACAAGTAATTTTGAAAGCGAGTATCAGCTTTGAAGCTGGTGAGATCATAAGTATTTAGTGTCTTATTTTGTATGTAAGAATTTATAAGCCTTTGTAATTCAAGAATTTGTAAGTGTAAGTATTGTAAGTGTTTGAAAAACCCTGGAATCCCTATGATTCCTATTAGTATGAAGGTGTCTTCTACCAAGACCTAGTTGTTCTGTGTGTGTGTCTCTTGTAAGAGTATGTATTTTCCAAAGTATAACTATCATTATCCAAAAATATAGTTTGTACATTTATGTTTAAGTGAGGTTATCACTAAAAATATGTAATGGGAAAATAAATAGTACTATGGTGTAGTTTCGAACTACAACCGTACCTATTACCTTAAATCTAGGGTAATACTTCCAAGTACCATAGTATTTGAGATATATATATATATATATATATATATATATATATATATATATATATATATATATATATTTAATTATAAATCACTACATCGATACTCAACTTGCCTTATTTGAGGGATAAGGTATAATGTGATGTCTAGATCCCAGACTGTTACGCTCCCCTATCAAAGGGATTTTAGGACCTACCCACGACCCCTGCATGAATGAAAGCCTTGAGCATCCACATTACTAATGATCATGTATACTCGATATAACAATCACAATTGCGGTGTGATTTATCAGTATAGTTAGATCCTGAACTGGTTCTATGCTATAGCCCCTAATGACGTCTGTTCTATGTATATGTAAGCGTACTCATGTAAGTGTGATCATGTAATTGTACTCATGTAAGTGTGATCATGTAATTGTACTCATGTAAGTGTGATCATGTAATTGTACTATAATGTTCTAAGTGTGCTAGCTGTAATGTGTGTTCTCCCTATCTAGCAAGTATAGTAATGAAATCATTCTAGTATAGATGTATATGTAATGTACCGTAATGTTCTAGAAAGTATTGACTCATGAATGAACTGACTCATTGTATGATATCGCGTTCTAGTAATGGTTCTAGTATCTTCCTGAACTACCCATATGGTAGCTTACTAGTAATCTAAGTGGTACGTATGGACATGGATGTATACCCTTGCTACCCAAAGGCATAGGATGAATTGGAAGGACCTTTTATGACTATATATGTACACATGATATATAAGTATTATGGAAACGACCTTCGGATGGTCACCCGAAATCCCACCAGACCACATCCAAATCGAGGAAAAGGAAATAGGGCGGATGGCCTTCCTAAGCCCTTTGAACATTATTTATATAACTATACATATAGAGGCATGCAATTTATAATATAAAAGCATGAATAAGTTTTGTAAAACATTTGAAACAGAAATATTATTTTAAGAGAAGATCGACTTGATGTCAATCTATAAAACAATTTGAAGGCATAAGTATAATAAAACAGTTTTGAGTATAAAGAAACATTTGTTTGAAACACAGTTGTAAATAAATTTGAAGTATGATAAACAGAGTAAGAAGTACAGTGTAATAAGTAGTTTGAAAACATATAAAATGTTTATAAAAATCATTTAAAGGAAACTGTTTGGTAAAACGGCTAATGAGTAGCCAAATCTTTTGAATGTTGTATATTAATCACATGTGATTGATGTAATAAGTAATATAATCCTACTTACTAATCACATCTGATTGACATAAAAAGTAGCATGATTCTACTTGTATCCCCCCCATAAAACATTTAAAACAGTTTAAAACATTAGTTAAGGGGTATGAACTCACCTGCAGTATGTGACTGGAATTGAACGGCTGTTATCGTATGGAAGGATCGGACAAGTGCTTGGTGTCAAGTGATGACTTAGACACACACAATGATCCTAATTACATATGAAGACATATGTATATAAATAATTAGAGATTAAATCACTAATTATACAAGTATAAACATTTAAGCGCGAGGACAACACTTTTGATCAAGTGCTAGGAGGCTAATGGGTTGCAACAAAGAAGTGCAATGCCCCTAATGGAAGTTTAAGGTCAAAAGACCATATTCATTAGAGTTTACGGCCCAGGGGAGTAAGCTCCTGGCCGTAAACTCTCAAACAAGTCATGAATTGGAGTTTAGAAGTACTACAACCTTAGAGGGGAATTGTTTCAAGGCTAAACAAGAGTTTAAGGTACCATATTGACTCCTAAGGGGAGTTTACGGCCCAAAGACCCTTTTCCCTTGGAGTTTACGGCCGTAAACTCCCTTGGGAGGGTTCTTATTGTCCTTTCAAGTCTCTAACATTTCTAGGAACAAGTCTAGGCTTCAACACTTGGATCAAGGAAGGTTTAAGGCATTAAATGGAACCATTTGATGGAGTTTATGGCCATAGAACTCTTTGGGCCGTAAACTCCCTCACACATGAGGTCCTAAGAATTTTAACTAGTCCATAACTCATCTAGGTACTTGCCCTAAAAGTCTCTTGGCCTAAGGAAGTGTCTAGGGTGTCCTTTGACCCCTTTAAAGGAGTTTACGGCCCAAGAAATACTCTTGGCCGTAAAATCTTCAACACTTATGCTTTTCATGTGTTATCTAGGTCCTAAACACATTAAGGTACATGCCAAAAATGAAGACTAAGCCTTAGGAAGAGTTTGAAGGCATTTTGGCACTAAATCTTGGAGTTTACGACCTAAGGGGCATCTTGGCCGTAAACTCCCTTCCAAAGTGGGTTTCTAATTGTTTTGATGGCCTAAGACATGAGTTTAAGGCTTCTAGGTTCTTGTTCTAAGGCTAAAGGGTCACAAGGCACTCATTTATGCCCTTTACTTGGAGTTTACGGCCCAAGAGGTGGTTCCTTGGCCGTAAACTCCTCAAACTACTTGCTTTTGATTTGTTTCTAGCCTATAATGATCATACACTAAGTCCTTAGTTAGATGCCTAACTCGGAAATGGGACTAGGTGGCCTTTAGGCTTGATTTTGGAGTTTACTCCCCAAGAACGTTCTTGGGCGGTAAACTCCCGGATCTTGTGTTTTGGACATGTAAACAATGTTATAAAGCATATAACAAGTATTAAAACATATTTAGGGAAGTAGACTCACAATCTGGGATGAAAACCCGAAGATCCGTGAGAGAGTATTTGGCTTTTCTCTAATTGGAAATCAAATAGTGAACCAATTTGGTTCAGAATTCTATTTATAGTCCTGAGATTTTTGGCAGAAAATATTTCTATTCTCAGAATGCATTCTAATGACCTAGAGTAATGGAATTACAGTGTTGCACAAAATCCTAGTGCATCCATTCTCCTAATAACTCCTTAGGTGTAAAACCCTAAAACTGTCAAACTTATTCCATAAGTCTGAATTTTCACTGAAACTGCTCTACTTCCATTGGATTGATGTGGTTTGATTTAGAACAGAAATTTCGGGTTGTCACACTGTATGAAAAGGGATGTAGCATGGTTTGTTGAGAGGTGATTGACTTGTCGCAGGGTTAAGGCCGAGCACCAGTGTCCGCATGGTAAGTTGCAGCCACTTGAGGTTTCCCAATGGAAGTGGGAACATATTTCTATGGATTTCATCACAAAATTGTCGAGGACCGCGATGGGTGTCGATGCAATTTGGGTGATCGTTGACCGGCTGACAAAAAGCGCTCACTTTCTTGGTATCAGTGAGAGCTCTTCTGCAGAAAGGCTGGCAGAGTTGTATGTGAGGGAGGTGGTATCGCGACATGGAGTGCCGATCTTGATTGTGTCAAATCAGGATGTACGTCTCACTTCTAGGTTCTGGAAGAAGTTCCACGAGGAGTTGGGCACAAGGCTGCATTTCAGTACCGCTTACCACCCACAGACGGACGGACAGCGTGAGCGGACAATTCAGACGCTCGAGGACATGCTGCGGCATGTGTGTTGGACTTCAGAGGGAGTTGGGACACGTATTTTCCGTTGGCTGAGTTTTCCTATAACAATAGTCACCATTCAAGCATTGTTATGCCTCCCTTCAAGTTGTTGTATGGGAGGAGGTGTCAGACTCCCATCTATTGGGGAGAGGTAGGGCAGTGAGTGATGGGCAACACTGAGATAGTGCTTCAGATGACAGAGAAAATACACCAGGTCAGGCAGAGGTTGTTGGCAGCTCAGAGTCGCCAGAAGAGTTACGCGGATAGGCGACGATCCGAGCTTAAGTTTCAGGTCAAAGACTCCGTACTCCTGAAAGTGTCTCCTTGGAAAGGAGTGATTCGATTAAGGAAGAGGTGCAAGCTGGGGCCCCGGTATATTGGGTCGTTCAGGGTGACCGTGAGGGTGGGCAGGGTAGCATATCGGTTAGAGCTACCTGCGGAGTTGAGCCAGATACATGATACCTTCCACGTGTCTCAGCTGAGGAAGTGTATAGCCGACGAGTCGGCGGTGGTGCCGCTGGAAGATATTCTTGTGGATGCGGTCCTGAATTATGTTGAGCGACCGATTGCAATCTTGGATCGGAAGATCAAGGTTATGAGGAACAAGGAGGTGCCCCTGGTTCAGGTCCAGTGGCAACATTGGAGGGGGTTCGAGCTGACTTGGGAGCCGGAATCGGAGATGCGGGAGCAACATCCGAAGTTGTTTTCAGCATGAGACTTCGAGGGCGAAGTCTGGTTCTAGTGGGGGAGAATTGTAACATCCCGAAATTCAGATACAACTATTTAACCCTTCTCTTTTTTCAAGTTGTCAAAATTAGCCCTTGAGTGGAAAGTGTTGCAAATGAGTACGCTGGGCGTACTGGAGAGTACGTTGCGCATACTCATGCGCTTAAGTTGGATGTGGACTCACCTAGGTACGCTGGGGGTACCCAGGGTTACGCTGGGCGTAGCGGGCACAGCTGCAAAACCTAAATTGTGGCTGGTGCACTATAAAAGGAATGCTAAGGCCTTATCCTCAACCACCATATCAGAGAGTGAAACCCTAAGAGAGCATTTCCTTCGTCCTAAAGCTTGTGTGTGAGTGTTTTGAGCTAAAAGTGCCTTTGTGTGTTAGTAAAGAAGAAGGGGAGGTGCTTATGGAGGCTAGGGTTTGAAGTTCAAGCTTATATCTGAGTTCTTCAAGGGGAGGAGCTTCACTTAAAGGTAAAAAGCTCAGAACTTTCCTCTTTATTTTGGTTGGGTGTTGCATGGTCCATTTTTAGGGTTAAAGTCCCAAAGGTGGGGACTTTATGAGCATAAGGGACTCCATGGACCTAGATCTGTCCTATTTCAGTGATATATGTGTTGTAGATCCATAAAAATCCCAACTTGGTCGTTATTATGGAGTCATGCTTGAGTTATGGGCTTTTAAGTGTTGGAAATGGAATGTTATGGGTGTTGGTGACTTTTACAGCCATGCAAAGGCTTAAAGTCACCAACTTTATGGATTAAGAGGCTTAGGGACAGTCAGATCTGAAAGTTAGACGTGTGTCTTAACCGTTTAAGACCCGAAATCAAAAGGAGTCTGAAACTGGGAGTTACGCGGGGCGTAATCCTAGTACGCGCAGCGTAAGGGGTCGCATTCCCCAATTATGTGAAGCCGCTGGGCACACCCAACGTATAGATTTGGTACGCGCAGCTTAACCCGGAGGGAGGACTTTCGTTGAGTTTTAGGGTTTTGGTCAACATTTGGACTTTTGGGTCAAGGAGGGGTAAAAAGGTCATTTACCCTTCTGTAGGATTGTAGGAGTGGATTTAATCTAGCCTTTGAGAGACATTATTTATTAGTATTGTTTATGTGATTAGGCAGGGGCTAGATTAGTGTTCTCGTGTGAGAAATTATCCGAGATACCCGAGGTGAGCCTTCTCACTATACTATATCTGGACGGGTACCTACGTGTGACCGGAAGGTCTTATATGCTATGAGATGTATGTGCTATATGTTGATATGTGATATGTATGCATTATGTATGCTATGTATGATAAGGACCAGAAGGTCAAGATGATGTGGACCGGAAGGTCAAGAGGACATGGACCGGAAGGTCAAGAGGTTACAGACCGGAAGGTCAATACGGGTAGGACCGTAAGGTCTACCGGGATTCGGGACGGAAGTCCCCTGAGACACTTAGACCGGAGGGTCCCACAGAGTTATTGCCCGGAAAGGCGTATGTGTTGTATGTGGCATTTTGGGGAACTCACTAAGCATTTATGATTACACTTTTTGTGTTGTGTGTTTCAGGTACTAGCGAGAACCGTGGGAAGGCGCTGGCATGATCCGTACACACTGAGAGGATTTTATGTATTTGAGATCTTTTAAGATTCTAGGATTTTTTTGTTATGATGATATTGGATACAGTTTGTTTGATAATGTTTTGATGATTGAAAATATTATTTAAAAATGAAAAATTGTTTTGAAAATTTACGTCGTTACATCACACCATACCCGAATATGACTTGTATAACTGCCCAACCAAGGAACATCATTTGGTCATTGAAAAGCACAACACTCCTCCCACTATGTATCTCATGTGTTAAGGATACAAATATAGTACCTTTTAATCAAGTATCACTCATAACTGCGATCTATGAGATGATCTTGATGCAGGTCCTTCAGTACTAGTTCTCTAACAAGTACCTATGAAACTTGGTTACAACCACTTGCCTACTTTCATTTAGTGAGATTCAACCAATCTATTTCATATTAGTCTTAATTCATAATTGCTCCCATAACCATGACCGATTAGAACCTTTAGAATAATAAGATTATTCATGGATTAAACATGTTAATATAGAACACAACAAGTATTAATGTAATGATCATATCCTAGTATATCAAAACCTTATTTAATAGCTGTTGTTACAATGTTCCAATATCCAAATACTAAATTCAAATCAAAATCCCATTACTAGAATAATAAATGTCTTATTGCTGAAGTGTGACCACTCATAGTTAGCTTAAAAGGAAATAATTTATTAATGGGTTCGACTAAATTTAATTTGTGTGAATTCTACGAATACAATCATCTCCATATTTGACATTACTCTAAGTATAGTTAAATATTTCGGAGAATATAATTGGTTCTCTTATGTGACATAGAGTTTTTTAGCTTGACTAAGTACACTCTATTACTCACAAAATATAATTGGTTCTCTTATGTGACATAGAGTTCCCTAAATGGAAGGATTCAACCTAGTTTTTCAATGATCTAGTTCATCCAATTATATTTGATTTCAACATCTGAAAAGTAGTGTATTCTTATTTAGTAGATTGTGCTATTTTGTTTTGCTTGGATCTCATTCCAACTACACTTACTCTTCATTCATAATGAAGTCATAATACAATTATAATTCATAATTATCTATATTTATTTAGAAATCAAAATCATATGTAGCTCTTTACATTAAGATTTTATTCTAAACTAACTATCTCATATACATTCTCTTAGCTCTTCGTAAGTACTCTTAGAATGTTCTCACAGTCATCTAGTGACTTAACCATGTATTCAATTTTGTATCTCATGATATGACATAAATGATGGATTCATTTGCCAAGCAAATAGAATATAAATCATTTCATCTAGCTCAACCTATGTGCTAGGTCCATTTGATACAAACTCAAAAAATGGTGTCATGTGACAGTATCAAGAATCTCCCAAAGGAATCTTGCATCTTGACCTCTTCAAAGATATTGTCATTTCATGCAAAAAGAATTTTAAAACCTTTAACATTCATCTTTATCAATCTCTTATAGATTTTATATTCCAAGAATGTATCTTGTCATTCCTAAGTCTTTCATTTTAGAAGTACTTTTCGAGTCAAGGTGAAAACCATATTGCATAGTCAAAATGTCATTTCAAATGATTAAGTATGTTTCTTTCATACAAGATTAGGAATATCACTATCCTCCCACTAGTTCTTAGTAAACATACACACCTTCTTTTTTCAGTTTGATATAAAAGCATACATTGTATCTTTATATTAAAATGACTATTCCAACCACGAGATGTTTTCTTTATATCCACAAGTGGATCTTAAGCCTTACACATTTGGTTAGGATTGATGGGTTTTGAGCATTCTAACACTCCTATGGTGTACATGCAACCCTAGAAACCTTGGATATATGTTTGACTAAGATACATGCAAATAATTATTTTTCCAAGGTTCTTATCCTATCTAGCATGGCATGGAGAACTTGAATTAAATAAAGCTAGTAGAATTACTTACATTGTAGTTGTAGTTGATTGCTTGGAGTTTTAGAGCCTAGCACCAATAGTGTGGATGCCTCAAATGGAAATCACAAATCACCACAAACTTTGGAACTTTGAGAGAATAGTAACAACCTTCTTGAAATCGGCCTTCTTAGTATACTCACTACAACTAGTGTGATTTCAAGAACCAAAGCCTCCTTTATATAGTGTGGTGGATTAAGGTTACATCCATGTAAACCTTAATATCCATGTCTTTTCATTTCCATGAGATCCATGGGTTAAAGCTCCATGGAGTATCTATGGACTTTTCATGCAAGCCTAGCCCATTCCAAATAAGCATTAGCCCACACTATATAAATACAAGAGCCTATATTTAATTAGTCATACTTTTGATCTGTAAATTAATTCTAGATTAATTATAGATCAATACTAATTAAATAATATGATTTTATATTAATATATTAGAACTTATAATATATTAATAAATCATAGCTTATACTATTCTCAAGAGATTATCCATAAATTGTTCGGGTGAAGTGCAACTCAAATGGACCATGCCGGGTCGGGTCAAGTACATACCAAATATAGTTATGGACTTAAACACTATATCCAATAGTCTCCCACTTGGATAAGTCTAATAACTACAGTTGCAAGTATGACTTCAGGAACCGATCAACAATCGTAGCTCTTTAAACTCTGTTGAACTATGAAGCGCCATTTTAGATAAGTGATCATATAATCCTCTGTTCTGGACAAATACATGGAACATTGTCTTGCTTATTGTCCAACATTTGTTTCTCGATTTCCAATTTGTTTGATATAGAACTTATCTAAACACATCAATTTAGTTCTGACCGGGCCCAGTACATAGGTCAAAACAAAATCATCAAGGGGCCCAGATATCGCTTCTATTCCTAGAAGGAACAGATAAATTTCGACTCATATGTTTGCTTTACTACTAGTTGAATTACACACAAAAGCATGGGTTATAAGGCGCCTTGGCGAGAGGCGCAACTCCTAGAACCAATTCAATACCGAACTCTACCTGCCTCTCCGGAGGCACACCCGACAACTCCTCTGGAAACACATCCGGAAACTCACGCACTATCGGGACCTCATCAACTGACTTCGGTCTCTCTGAATCAACCCTCGCATCCATCACATATGCCACAAATCCCCTACAGCCCTGCTGTAGACTCTGTCTTGCTTTGGCGGTCGAGCAAAATGTTGACCCCGTACGTGTAACCTCACCATACACCGCAAGAACTCCCCCACTAGGGTCTCGAATCGTCACCAATTGACGCTTGCAATCTATCACAGCTCCATATCGGCTCAACCAATCCATACCCACTATAACACACACGTCCCCCATCGCGATCGGAACCAGATCTATCGGGAACTCCACACCGAAGATCTCAAGGACACATCCTCGAATCACATCCTAAGCATACACTGCTCGCTCATTAGCTATGGAAACTCGCAGAGGCCGATCCAACGCCTCTCTACGAATACTAATATGCTGACTAATTGCTATGGAAACAAACGACCGACTCGCACCCGAGTCAAATAATACCAACTCAGGCACATAACTCACAAGAAAAGTACCTACACATATCATCATATAAGCCTAAAAACTCAACTCAAATAAAAGATGAAAAGAGAATACATACCAGCCACAACATCGGGCTCCGCGCGGACCTCCTCCGCGGTCAACTGAAATGCTCTCCCACGAGCCTTCGGGGCCTCGGCCTTCACCGGCCGAACCTCGGTAGCCCTAGCAGCAGGCGCAGATCTCTGTGCTGATCCCTGAAGAAGATGTGGGCACTTGGCCTTCCGATGGCCGGTCTGGTTGCAATGAAAGCAAACCGAAAATCCCTTGGGGCAATCCCTCGCGATATGCCCCTCCTTCCCACACTTTTAGCACACCCCAACCCTACACGACCCCTCGTGACTCTTACTATACTTCCCACAAGTGCAACCCTTCGCGCCCCCAGATCTCGAATCAGCGGGTCTAGCCCGCTTGACTGCCGGATGAGATTGAGCCGGCCGCCGATCCACCCTCTATGACTCGGCCTCCTCCCTGGACTGAGTCTCCAACTCGATCTCCCTCTTCCGGGCATTTACCTAGAGCTCAACAAATGTCCGGTAAGTCGAGTTCGCCACGAACTCCCGAATATCTCTCCTCAGCACACTCAGATAACGGCTCATACGAGCCTGCTCAGAAGACACCTGCTCAGAGCAAAACATCGCCCTCTCATGAAACTTCCTGGTGATGACTGCCACAGAATCAGTACCCTGCTTGAGGGTCAAGAACACCTGAATCAACTATTCCCTCTCTACCGAGGGAACATACTCCTCTCTGAACATAGCGGTGAACCTCTCCCAGGTCACCTCGGAAATCTCAGCCAAAGTGAAGTTCGCCGTCACGAACTTCCACCAATCCTTTGCTCCCAGGCGGAGCTGGTTCAAGGCGAACCGAACCCTCAAGTGCTCTAGACAAGAACACGTATAGAAATATCCCTCGATGACAGAGATCCACCTCATAGCGGCAATCGGGTCCTACGTCCCATCAAACTCTGGTGGCTTCGTGTTGCTGAACTCCCGAAACAACAACGAGTCACCTCCCTGAGGTCTGGCAGCAGCAGTAGCTGCAGCTGCAGCAGTCTCAGTCAGCGTTGCGTACCGCTCATCAAAAGTCTCAATCAACATGGTCTTGATGTCCCCAAACATCTCAGGAATCTCATCCCGGATGGCAGCAGCCACCTTCTCATGAATCAATCGACGGATCTCCTCGTCGCTGACACCACTACTCTTAGGTGTGTGTCGAGTCCCAACCATGATGCCTCTGAAATACAAAAAAAATTATCAGAGACTAGATCGAGCATACACATACTCGATGATGCAACCCTACTTGTCCTCCGTTGTCCAAAAGATTCTTACTTGGAATGCCCACTGATCCGGTGTCTTCAGTAGTACGGGCCCAATACTACTGACCATACCGCATCAGCATTCACTCCAAGTCCTCCTCCTTGGATCTTGGATTACAAGTACTCTATTCTCATGAGCTTCTAACTGCTATCTACTCGCTCTCAAAGCATCTCAGCAGCATAAATCTGGCTAAGGCATCACAAAGCAGGCCACGCTAGTCCTAATATGTATACCTAGCCTACTCTAGCATGCATAATGTAACATAACATATCTCATAACACATAATGTAAGGGTACTTTTGGGGATTCACCGTTTGGGCGCTGGCTGATCGTACACACGGCTCTGCTCTGTTTGTCTCAAAACTCTTTTTACTCTTTTCAAAAATTTTACTTCATTATCAAGATTTTCCTCAAATCCTCAGTTTGAGTTCAGATACGCCCGAAGATGCATCCGAATCCCTCAAACCAAGGCTCTGATACCAACTTGTAACAACGTAAATTTTCAAAACAATTTTTCTTTTTTAAAAACATTCATTCACCCATAAAATAATGTCAAAACACATTGTATCAAATGTTATCATCACAAAACATCTCCCTAGAATCTCAAACATAAACTCCAATGCGTGTGTGTACAAATCATGTCAGCGCCTTCCTGCGCTCATCACTAGTACCTGAAACACATAACACAACAACTGTAACCATAAATGATTAGTGAGTTCCCCAAAATACCGCATACAACATATACGCCACTCGAGGCTATAATACGACCTTCCGGTCACTATGTCTTAGCGGGACCCTCCAGTCCCATAACTCGTTGGACCCCACGGTCCGGTCATAGCTCGTTGGGCCCTCTGGCCCGGTCTGTATCGTTGGACCCTTCGGTCCGGTCTATAACATCATATAACATACATATAACACATAGCACATAAACTCATTCATAACACATAAGACCCTCTGGTCTACACAATATACCACTCTAGGTAACATATAATGAGAAGACTCACCTCGATGTCTCGGTAAGTATCTGACTCGGTAGAAATGTGATCTAGCCTCCGCCTATTCACATAAAGTAAATACTCTCATAAATACAACTGTACTCAACCCTAAAAGTCAACAAGGTCAACGGTCCAACTTTGACCTGACTCGTCGAGTGCACTAGGACGACTCGGTGAGTCTACACGTGTCCACTGACTCTATTAGTCCCTCTCTTGGCACGTCGAGTACTTCCCCTGACTCGACGAGTTCCACCTGGCATGAATCGCGGGACCACCCCGAATCCACTCGCCGAGTCTCAAGAACAACTCGACGAGTTCCAACTTGAACCCAGACTCCCCTGACTCTCCCTGACTCACCGTGTTATTCCCCAACTCGGCAAGTCCACTCACTGAGTGATTAACGGGCAACCTTCATGCTACTTGCTGAGTCTGTTCTTCGAACTCGGCGAGTTCATGCCATGCACAAACTCTATACAACTCCTGAGGTCAGATCTGTTCCATACAATCATAGATCTGGCCTCCCCAAACATGATAATCACGTAAAGCTCGGACCTTGGCACTCATATAACATCTAAATGGTCCAAAATGGTGATTTAGCCCCAAAAATGACATCCCAAGCTCATGGTTCCCAAAATGACTCATAAAGCTCCAAGGGTTAAGGCCTATGGACCTCTTTGGGTCCAGATCCAGAAGACAAACTCGAGAAGGGACCAAATGCTCTACTTAATCAACCTCTAAAAGGGTTAGAAAACCCTAACCCTAAGAATCAACACCAAAATTGAAGAAGGTCCGAGAATAATACCTCAATACAATCTCTATGAGCTCAAAAACCACCAAAATCGCACCTCCTTCAGCCTCCTCTTGCCTTGGTCACTTCCTTCTTGTAAAAACACCCACAAAAGGATCAAGAATGGCCTCTCCTTCCTCACAAATGCTCTAGATCTCTTATGGTTTCTCTCTGGGGGTTGGTGGCCGCAAATGACGGCCCTAAGGGCCTTTACATAGGTCTCAAACCCTGGATATTAGGGTTTCATTAAACAGCATGGACTCGCCGAGTCCAGCTGTGAACTTGCATACGAATCTGCGACCATACTCGGTGAGTTTAGACGCCAACTCGCCGAGTCTCCCCACAATACCCAAAAATAAAAGAACAAAATATAATATCTGGGAATCCGGATGTTACAAGACCTCTACAATCCAACCCATGACAGTCTTGATTCATATCTACTTCTAACAGATGACCGACTGTGGAGAGTTTGAATAATATGATATAAACCATAACATAATTATTCTAGAAGTCCAAACATGCAAAAAGAAATAGTAGTAAACAATTGACAAGAGATAGCAACACTTTACTCATAAATAACAAATTTTATTTATCATCAAATGTCAATTACATTTTACAAATTTACAGATTATCTAACTACTAAAACTAATATCATCCTTCAGCCCTATGCTCCGAGCATGCTGGAGATGCTTAACCCGAGTCAGTCTCTTCGTGAGGGGATCTGGTGGGTTCTCATCCGATGATACCATCTTTGCCACGAGGATTGCTTTTTCTATTTGATGTCTGATGAAGTGTTATTTTCTGTCAATGTGTATGGATCTCCCATGATCTCTTGGTTCCTTGGCTAAGGCAACCGCACTATTACTGTCATAGAAAATCTCCATTAGCTCCTTTATAGCTGGTACAAGTCCAAGGTCTATGATGAAGTTCTTTAGCCATATAGCCTCCTTTGCTGCCTCGCTTGCTGCTATATACTCTGATTCACAAGTGGAATCAGCCAGTGTCTCCTGCTTGGAACTTTTCCAAGTAATTGCCCCTCCGTTTAGGGTAAAGACCCAGCCCGACTGAGAGCGGAAATTATCCCTGTCAGTCTGAAAGCTAGCATCACTATACCCTACAACTATCAAGTCATCACTCCCACCAAGGGTAAGGAACCAGTCCTTAGTCCTTCGTAGGTACTTGAGAATATTCTTCACCGCTGTCCAGTGAGCCTTGCCAGGATTTCCCTGATATCTGCTGACCATGCTCAAAGCAAAGGCAACATCAGGGCGAGTACAAGTCATAGCATACATGATCGAGCCTACAGCAGAAGTGTATGGTACTTGACTCATCTCAGCTATATCAGCCTCTGTACTCGGACTCTGAGCTTTGCTTAGTCTGGCATTACACTGGATAGGTAACTCACCTTTCTTGGAGTTATGCATGTTGAATATTTTCAACACTTTGTCTACATAGGTGCTTTGACTAAGTCCAGTTTTTCTTTTACTCCTGTTTCTCAAAATCCTTATCCCTAGGATATTGGTAGCTTCTCCAAGGTCCTTCATAGCGAAACACTTCCCAAGCCAGGACTTTACTTCCTGTAGGGTTTGGATGTCATTTCCTATGAGTAGTATGTCATCCACATACAGTACCAAAAAACTGACTATACTCCCACTAGCCTTGATATAGACACAAGATTTATCTTCACTCCTTGAAAAACCAAATTCTTTGACTTTCTCATCGAAGCAAAGATTCCATCTACGAGGTACCTGTTTCAATCCATAAATAGATTTCTCAAGCTTACACACTCTATTGGGGTACTCTATACTGACAAAACCCTCTAGCTGAACCATGTAAACATCTTCAGCCAACTTTCCATTAAGGAAAGCGGTTTTGACATCCATTTGCCATATTTCATAGTCATGAAATGCAACAATGGCTAACAGAACCCTAATAGACTTAATCTTAGCCACTGGTGAAAAGGTCTCATCATAATCAACTCCCGGAGTTTAAGAATAACCCTTTACAACTAGTCGTGCCTTATAAGTGTGTACATTACCATCCATGTCGGTCTTCTTCTTGAAGATCCATTTGCACCCAGCTATCTTACGATCAGGTACATTGTCAACCAAGTTTCAAACTTGATTGTCATACATGGATTGTATCTCGCTGTCCATAGCTTCTTTCCATTTAGCAACCTCAGGGCCTGCCATGGCTTCCGTGTAGCTATTAGGTTCATCTAGATTTACCAGTGTGTTATCACTGATAAGTGTTTCACCTTCTGTAGTTATATGGAAACCATAATAATGCTTAGGTGCATTCCTAACTCTGGTGGAACGCCTCATAGGTATAGATTCTTCAGTCGGCTTAACATGAGTTTCCTCCTCAGGTTGAGGGCTAGGGTTTGAGGTTCCTTCACCACTTGACTCTTGAATTTCCTCAAGGTCAATTTGCCTCCCACTGTCTCCTTGGCTTATGAATTCTCTCTCTCGAAAGAATCCTCTTCTTGCTACAAAGACCACATTATCACTGGGTCTGGAGAAGATGTAACCAAAGGATTTCTGTGGGTAGCCGATGAAAATACACCTTTCGTTTCTGGGTTCGAGCTTATCGTGAGTCTCGCGTCTCACAAAAGCCTCGCAACCCCAAATCTTGATGTGGTCTAGATTGGGAAATTTTCCAGTCCACACCTCGTGAGGTGTTTTGGCAACCTTCTTTGTAGGGACTAGATTAAGGATATGGGCGACAGTCTCTAAGGCATACCCCTAAAATGAGATTGGTAGCGAAGCTCGAATCATCATGGAACGAACCATGTCCAACAAGGTCCGATTGCGCCTCTAAGCTACACCATTCAACTATGGTGTCCTAGGAGGTGTCAATTGTGAGATAATCCCACATTCCTTAAGATAGTCAAGGAACTCAGTACTAAGATACTCACCACCACGATCGGATTGAAGCATCTTAATGTTTCTGCCCAACTGATTCTCCACCTCTTGCTTAAACTCTTTGAATTTCTCAAAGGTTTCTGACTTATGCTTGATTAAGTAGACATATCCATATCTACTAAAATCATCAGTAAAACTCACATAGAACCGATTAGCATCTCTTGTGGCAGTTCTGAAGGGTCCACACACATCCGTGTGTATGAGGTCCAACAAACCTTCATCCCTAGCACAAGTGCCAGTAAAAGGTAACTTTGTCATTTTACCAAGCAAACAAGATTCACAACTATCATCTAACTTTAGGTCAAATGACTCCAAGACTCCATCCTTTTGGAGTTGGCCTATGCGTTTCTTGCTTACATGTCCAAGACGACAATGCCATAAAGATGCTTTATCTAAGCTAGTGGAAGAGTCAATACACAATACATTATTTCCTAAATTATCTACAACAGATACAGTTTCATACACGCCATCACAAGGTAATGCTTTAAAATAATGAACATTATTAAAGAAAGCATCAATACTACCATTATTATTATCAAATAAAAGGTAAAACCTCGTTTATACAATGCATGAAAGGAAATAACATTTCTTGCCATTTCTGGCGAATAATAACACTTATTCAAATCTAATGTAAAACCACTATTTAGCACTAAGGAATAAACTCATATCCTTGTGACAGGTGAAGCTTTCCTGTTTACCATGATCAAGTTTATCTTTCCCTGCTCCACATTCTCACTTCTTCTTAGTCCCTGCAAATCACAACATATGTGAATACCACAACCTGTATCAAGGACCCAAGACTTAGAATGAGGTGAGTTATTAGACAATATAGTGTATATACCTGCATGGTTGGGTTTTACTCTCCCATCCTTCACATCTTGCTGGTACTTTGGGCAGTTTCTCTTCCAGTGCGACTTTTCATGGCAATAGAAGCATTCAGCCTCATTAGGGTTAGCAGAAGGAGTGACAAAACCTTTCTTTGTTTTGCTTGAAGATGAGCCATCAAGGGTCTTACCCTTGGTACCCTTATAAGGGTTCTTTCTCTTCTTCCCTTTGCCATGCTCGATTGCCAAGACATTGGCCGTAGCTGGAGTAGGAGTAGGAGTAGTAACAACCGACTTACCCTTTAGACCACTTTCCACGGTCTTCAAGAGTCCCTGAAGTTTGCTGAGGGTGACTTCTTCCTTGTTCATGTGATATGTCATGTGGAATTGATCATAACACGATGGTAAGGAGTGCAAAATGATGTCTATTGCTAACTCCTCAGGGAAGTTCACATTCAGCTTCAGTAAACGGTCCACATACCTTTGCATTTTCTGCATGTGGCCCGTGATGGGTTCACCATCCTTCATTCGGGTTGTTATCATGGAGGAGATTATTTCATTTGCTCTTGACGAGCACTTTGATGGTAGCGGTCCATCAAGTCCTGGTGCATCTCAAAAGGATAATAGTCCTCATAGGACTTTTGGAGCTCGGCTTTCATGGTGGCCATCATGATGCATGCCACTTTTGTAGCATCTCTTTCATGTACCTCAAATTCAGCAAGCTCTTCAGGAGTAGCAATTTGCTTGGGTACCTTCAGCTCCTTGTGGAGAACATATTCTTTGTTCTCATACCGAGTGACCATCCTGATGTTTCTGATCCAATCTGTAAAGTTGGACCCATCAAAGATGACTCTCCTACAAAGATTCATGAGAGAGAAGGAGCTAGTAGGGTTTGAGCCAGAAGCATTGTTATTGGAAGACATCTAAAAAGAAGAGGGAATATATTAGATTAGATATAGAGATAGTCCTTAATAAAACACCCAAATGTAATATTAAGGCAAGGACCCAACACAATATTTTATAACTTTGAAGAGGGATGCCGTAATCTAAGCTATAAGATATTTGAAGGTAGGTGAATGACGATTCACCAATTTCCACCATGAAAAACAAAATATTTAATTAGGTTTTAATTGGTTTAGAAACTCCTAGATTCTTTGAGATTCATTGAACTTTCTTCAATGGCATGTTTCAATATCGAGTGTGCCCTTCAAATTTTGTGACTAGGATGCCGAGGATCACAAAACAAGGTGTGAAGTAACCATGCAAATTACTTGGTACCCTTAATGTATTACCCCTCAATCGATGTGCCGGTTAACCACACACGCTCCATCGATACTATGATAAACATTAAGTCACCCTTTACCTACCTTGTTAAGTTCAAGTTAGTGTGCTGGTTAACCACACATGCTCCACTAACGACTTAAACAAAGTGTAAAGTGTAATTTCATAGATTAGCACCTTATTCACATTTTCCTAAAGTAACTAAGATTGGGAATTTAATAAAAGCATTTAGTTACTTTATAATTATCATTATACTTTTAATGAGAATTTATAAGTCCTTGTCCTACCCGTTCGGATAACGACCCTCCACCGATCAAGGAAGCGGTGGGAGAGAGTGGACACCCATTAAGTTGCCATTTTATAGGCAACAACCTTATACCCCCCCTTATAGACTGGCTTCGTGAATGAGGCGTACTAGCGGTAAGACGACTTAATCTTATATATATATATATATATATATATATATATATATATATATATATATATATATATATATATATTATTAACTTATAATATTATAAAGTATAAGGGTTGAATTTTAACTTTTAAAATTCTAAGGGTTAGAACTAAAGTTTTAATCATGACTTTACTTGTTCCAAAACTTGAGGGCAAGTTTTGTAAACTTTCAAAACTTTTCATTTCTTATAACTTATGAACTTAATTGAGTATTAAAAATGAAGAGTCTTCATTTTTTATAACCCTTGTGTTCTTTTAATGGTTTTTATTAAAGTGCGACCTTTGGATTTCCATAACTTGAGGACAAGTTATGGACTCCATTAAAACACATAATGATCAAGAATTAAACTACCAAGTAGGTTACAAACAATTCCTATGATCATCTAATCTTCATAAGTCCAAGAACATGAATATGAACATTTCAAGAATCATAAATTACTCATAAAACTTGTAATTTTGATAATTGCCATTGTAAACGGATTAGCATAAACATTAAACCATCTAAAGCAAGTTTTATAACACCAAAACTATTTAGGGTAATGTTTCTAGTCCATTTCCAGCAGCAAAACATGAGAAACTGCATTCTGCAAGCTAAACTCGTCGAGTTCCCTGAGGAACTCGTCGAGTTCATGTGTAAACTCATGAACTCGGCGGGTTTTTGGCAAGAACTCGTCGAGTTTTACAGTCTGTACAATTTTAGGTTTTGAAAAATCAAGTTTTGCATCAAGTATCATACAAACAAGCCTAGTCTCTGATACCACTGATGGGCTTTGAGCATTCTAACACTCCTATGGTGTACATGCAACCCTAGAAACCTTGGATCTATGTTTTACTAAGATACATGCAAATAATTATTTTTCCAAGGTTCTTATCCTATCTAGCATGTCATGGAGAGCTTGAATCAAATAAAGCTAGTAGAATTACTTACCTTGTAGATGTATTTGATTGCTTGGAGTTTTAGAGCCTAGCACTAATAGTGTGGATGCCTTAAATGGAACTCACAAATCACCACAAACTTTGGAACTTTGAGAGAATAGTAACAACCTTCTTGAAATCAGCCCTCTTAGTATAC
Source organism: Lactuca serriola (assembly GCF_051521515.1). Lineage (NCBI taxonomy): Eukaryota > Viridiplantae > Streptophyta > Magnoliopsida > Asterales > Asteraceae > Lactuca > Lactuca serriola. Next base: position 189,361,967 of record NC_136408.1, on the reverse strand, counting down.
TCACTACAACTAGTGTGATTTCAAGAACCAAAGCCTCCTTTATATAGTGTGGTGGATTAGGGTTACATCCATGTAAAACCTAATACCCATGTCTTTTCATTTCCATGAGATCCATGGGTTAAAGCTCCATGGAGTATCCATGGACTTTCCATGCAAGCCTAGCCCATTCCAAATAAGCATTAGCCCACACTATATAAATACAAGAGCCCATATTTAATTAGTCATACTTTTGATCTCTAAATTAATTATAGATTAATTATAGATCAATACTAATTAAATAATATGATTTTATATTAATATATTAGAACTTATAACATATTAATAAATCATAACTTATACTTTCTCAAAAGATTATCCGTAAATTGTTCGGGTGAAGTGTAACCCAAATGGACCATGCCGGGTCGGGTCAAGTACATACCAAATACAGTTATGGACTTAGACACTATATCCAACAAGGATAACATGGATTAAGAAAACCTCTAGGCTAAGATATATAGATATCTTCTACTAGATGTCTATTATGAAAAGTCGTCTTTCTTGAAATCTATTTGCTATATCTCATATTAAGAATATGAAGTTATAGTAAATAATATCCTTGTTGATCTAATCATAGCTACTTTTTAAAAGGTTTGATCATAGTCAATGACATGAGTATAATAAGGACTATAGTCAATGACATGAGTATGAGAAAATACTTAGATAACAAGTATTACTAAATGTGTATATGTATCCATGTATATATTCTTTCTAGAATAATCTCTTACTCCTTATAGCCTTTCTATATAGAGGAAGATTAATCAAGCCCATACTTGATTATTAAACATGGATTACATCTCAATGTTCATGACTCTAAGTCATTTGTCAGATTCAAGATCAGATATAACATTTTGGTAGTTGATGGTTTACCTAGAAACCATCAAGAACTCATCAATGAAATATTCCACATATCTCAAGTCATAGATGATTTCTACCATTATTGTGAACAATTTGTGTTTATGAATAGCTACTGTTCATGTTCAACAATTCCTTGCTGAGACTAGTGCCAACAACTGTTACATCCGGCTATGGTTCTTGAGCTGCTTCAAGTTCCACGTGCCTCCCACTTGCTTTGTCATTAGAAGCTTGCTTTCTGATAACTTAGCTTTCAGAGGAATAAGTGAGCATATTCTTGGTGGGTTTGTATATAATAATCTAAATGCTCTTTTAGAATATTCTACAATTATCTAATTAGTTGGTGTTTGTATTCTAGATACAATTAACAGTGATTGAAGTATAATCCCAATAGGTTAAAAGGAGGACATTTCTACCGATTAGAGAGTAAACTATATCAAGTAAAGTTTAATTCACCCTTTATCATCATGAAGGATTTAGATGATACTACCAGGTTGTATATTGTGCTCAATCATAGCCATTAATTAGAAAGGAAGTCATACACCAAAGTGTTTAGTTTCTTAATAATTATTTTCTTTATACTTTAGTGAAAATATTATTAGGAATCTTTTATATATAAATAAGATTCACATATGTCAAATAAACTACATTATTTGCCTTCAAAGATCCCTTTCTTGAAGTTGGAAAATGTGGATTTCATTTATACAATAAATATAACAATGTCACGGATAAGTTTGATTTAAAGCAAGTTTAAGTCAAAAGTGCTTGCATATATAACTTAATTTTATTTATAAAATGTTGATATTTACTTTCTAATTCTATTAAGAAATCTAGTCTCAGTAATAAAAGTCAATCACTCCAGAATATGAGTATTATCGTTATGAAAAAACGATCTAGTAAATAATCAAGCATTTAAATAAATAACCGAGACATAAATATTTAGACATGCTAAATTTAAAACATACATTGTTCCAAAACAAGCATTGTTTTATAATACTAGCAATTTATGTTATAACACTCAGTGTAGTTCCAACTTGTTTGTGCTCAACTAGTTACTCTTCTATAAATATTTGCAATCAAGTTACAAATATTAGATTACCATTTAAGTACCATGTACTTGGGTGTTACACGAAAAGTATGAGTTCTATCCACTAGACACCTGAAGTACTAGTCTCTTTCAGACTTTCTTTTCAGATAAGAAGAGTAGTTCCTCTGTTGGTGTCTAGTTTCTTCACAAAAGAAACAAGATCCATCTATGTGGGCCTTATTGGATTTCTTGGGCTTAAAGATGTTTATTCAATAAAAAAATGGGCCATTTAGATCACATAATGTGACTCTTTTAGCCTTGCACTATTCCAACAAAATATCACTATATTTATTGGAATATTGTTTAACCTGTTATATTATCATATATATATATATATATATATATATATATATATATATATATATATATATATATATGTGTGTGTGTGTGTGTGTGTTTAGGTTCTATGGAAAACAAAAAACCCTAAAAATCATTAAAATGCATAAAAAATACATAGAGATCACAAATATTTTTTTTTGAATTTTTTTATCAAAAAATCGCAACTTTTAGGTTAAAATCATTGAAAAAAAATTTTGATTTATTATTTTTTTTCAGCGAAATTGTAAAAAGTGCTGCGATTTTTTGATAAAAAAATTAAAAAAAAGGTTTGTGATGTCTTGGTATTTTTTATGCATTTTAAGGGTTTTTTTAGGGTTTTTTTTGTTTCCCAATTAGTAAAATATTATTTCCATGAAATAATAATTTTCCAATTAAATACAAGTGTTGATATATTTATTAATAATCAAATTACTAATAAATAGTCAATTGATGGTAACTTGTTATATGGTGTGACCCTATAGGATCATATATTATTAGCAATATCATTCTATAATGACTCTTGGGCATACTAGATCTTTCAGATTTTCATATTAGGTCTAAAGGTATTAGATTTGAAAATGAATTGGATTGAGTGTGTTTAGTCTAGTTTGAGTGGAAACTTATAAAGTGTAAATCTTTATCGGATTTGGTGATTATTAAATGGAGATCTTAATATATGTTGGATGAGTGATTTAAGACTTTCATCAAGTATTTCAATATATTACTACTATGTTCTATTGGCAGGTTTAACCACCTTCCAGAAGATAATTTATTCAAAACTTCCAAAGTCTGTCGTACTTCCAAAAGTGAGTAGTGATTTAAAACTTTCATGAAGTATTAGTAGAATGTCTATGGAGATGGATATAACATGGATATGCGACTAATATTAATGTGTGCTTAATGGTTATTAAGTACCAGACTAACTTGTACTTAGAGATTACTTCATGGAAATTGTCAAAAGTAGTTTTAAGATGGTAATCTCTTATATTCTTTAAACAAAGATTTATGATATTCTTAGTCATCCAGTTTGTTGTGGTTTTATTTTCTCCAACATTGTTCATCACTGGTGTTACACCTTTTCCCAGACTTTGGTGGAAACACCGAGCAGTGTGACGGTATAAAGAGTGTCAATCCTATTAACCTGAGAATACATGCATTTTGAAAGTCAACATAATGTTGGTGAGTGCATGAGTTTTTATATAGAAGTTTTGAATTCCTTTTAAGAATACTTTTCTTTAATGAAAACTTTTCTTATTTATTTATATATTCTTCTATCTTTTAAGATATATTTTATTGATCGAAAATGACTATCTCTTCAAGATATCCAACGATCCTAACGTATTATAATTAGGATTGTCTTTTGTTAATAATAATTTACTATCTTTTAAGGATTTCTAACGATCCTAACATTTTAATTACCATACCAGGCATACCTAATGGTAATCTAAGCTCTCAGGCATTTTTGTAATATGTTAGCGTGATCCCCTATAATCGACGCTACAACCGTAAATGTATCCCTGATCACGACACTTCATCAGACGTCGAATAGTAAGTTATATTAAAGGTATCCTGCCGGGATTGTAGCTAGCAATCACTGGTGGGGTTGTCATGACCCCTTGTTGATCTATACATAACTTCTTAGCTTTCGCAAGATTGACGATTATAGGTATTAGGGATATGTCAAATTTAATCAAGTCTTTTGGATGAATAACCAACTCACTAACGTATTAACCATATGCTTTTATATTTTATCCTTTAATCTTATATATATATATATATATATATATATATATATATATATATATATATATGCATACATCACATCATCTTTGTATATACCTCTTCTGTGACAACCCGAAATTTTCATTCGGTTAAACCCTAGAAGTCAATCACTTCTTATTATAAGTTAATGTCATTATTTCTTATTTTAATAAATTTGGAGTTAGTTTGATTATTTTAATATTATTCTTTAAACGAACAGGTGTAAGAAAGTGCGGTCTCGGGTTTTTAAATTTAAAAACCGCAAACACCGCGCGTCTTAGAAATTCCCGGCCAAACTATTTCATTTGGGTCGAAAAATCATCCTAAAATCCGTAAACTCATGTGTCACACCCCAAAACCAAGAACGGCGGAAACTTTCTGGGCGGAGGACGTCCTGTACAGTATCACAACACAGTAAATGTAAATAAGCAAACAACATCATCCATTGCATTAAATATATAATTTCAATACAAGTGTGTTCTGTACAGTTATAGACACCAAAAATAATGAAACACAAAATAATATGAGATGAGTCTTGAATGCACTCCATCTTCTCAAAAGCTGGCCTCGGTACCTGTCTACTGATGACCTGAGAATACAAGTTATTTTGAAAGAGTTTATCAGCATTAAGCTGGTGAGTTCATAAGTATTTTAGTGTCAATGTTTCTTGTTAAAACGTTTGAACCTGTCTCAATGTATAAGTTGTAAAAATGTAAGTAAATGTTTGAAAGTGTTTGTAAAAGTTTGAATCACTCAGAAAATCCTATATTTTCTATAAAAGTAACCTTCTACCAAGGCTAGGCTGTTTTGTAAACTTTTCTGTTGTAAAAGTGTGTGATTACCCAAATATAACTATCATTTGTTAAAAATATAGTTTGTACATTAATGCTTAAGTGAGGTTATCACTAAAATATGTAATGGGTAAATCATTGTAGTACTGTAGCTTTGTATAATAAGACTACTGCTGTACTAAATACTACTACCTTAAACCGGATTTATAGTCAAGTGTGAATGGATGGTTATTGAAAATGACTTGACTTTGCGACCAGAATATTCCTTCCGACTTAGGGCGTCTGCTACTACGTTGGCTTTACCCGGATGATAACGAATATCGCATTCGTAGTCACTGAGTAGCTCGACCCACCGTCGTTGTCTCATGTTGAGTTCCTTCTGATCGAAAATGTGCTGTAAACTCTTGTGGTCGGTAAAGATAGTGCTCTTCGTTCCATACAAATAGTGTCTCCAGATCTTCAGAGCAAACACTACTGCTCCTAGTTCAAGATCGTGGGTCGTGTAGTTAACCTCATGTGTCTTCAACTGTCTCGAGGCGTAGGCGATGACCTTTCCTCGCTGCATCAGAACACATCCGAGTCCTTGATTGGATGCATCGCAATAGACTACGAAGTCTTCTATTCCTTCTGGAAGGGATAGTATCGGTGCGGTGCACAAGGCTCGTTTGAGCGTTTGGAACGCTCTTTCTTGCTTCTCTTCCCAGTCAAAGGCCACGCCCTTCTGGGTCAAGGTCGTAAGAGGCTTTGCTATTCGTGAGAAGTTCTGAATGAACCTGCGATAGTAGCCAGCGAGACCTAGAAATTGACGAATTTCCGTAGGTGTCTTTGGAGTTGACCAGTTCTCAATGGCTTTTATTTTGGACGGGTCCACGTGGATTCCCTCTTTGCTTACCACGTGTCCTAAGAATTCGACTCTTCGGATCCAAAATTCACATTTCGAGAACTTCGCATAAAGTTTCTCCTTTCGTAATGTCTCTAGAATTTGTCGCAGATGATCACCATGTTCTTTCTTACTTCGGGAGTAAATCAGGATGTCGTCAATGAAAACGATGACGAACTGATCTAAGTAAGGTCGGCATACTCTATTCATCAGATCCATGAAGACTGCGGGCGCATTGGTCAATCCAAATGGCATCACCACGAACTCGTAGTGTCCGTAACGAGTTCGGAAGGCTGTCTTTGGGACATCCTCTTCGAGCACTCGTAACTGGTGATATCCGGATCTCAGATCAATCTTGGAAAAATAGCTCGCCCCTTGCAGTTGGTCGAATAGATCATCTATGCGCGGCAGAGGGTAACGATTCTTTATCGTCAATTTGTTGAGTTCCGTGTAGTCAATACACATACGGAATGATCCGTCTTTCTTCTTAACGAACAAGACCGGTGCTCCCCAAGGTGAGGAACTTGGTCTTATAAAACCCTTGCTGAGCAGTTCGTTAAGTTGACCAGAGAGTTCTTGCATCTCGGCTGGTGCTAAACGGTAGGGCGACTTGGCTACTGGGGTAGCTCCTGGGACCAAGTCGATTCTGAACTCGACTTGTCGTTGCGGAGGTAACCCAGGTAGTTCTTCTGGGAAAATGTCGGGAAAGTCGCTCACTACTGGGAGGTTCTTTAGTTCTTTCGTTTCTAGGTTCGTGTCCACTACGTGAGCAAGGAATGCGTGGTATTCTTTGCGCAGATATTTCTGTGCCTGAATACTAGAAATAATGCGAAGACTCGCACCAGGTTTGTCGCCGTAGACTATAAGGGCTTCGTTAGACGGGAGGTTTAGACGGACTGCTTTCTCGTAGCACATGATGTCGGCGCGATGAAGACTTAACCAATCCATGCCGATAATAACGTCGAAACTTTTTATTGAGACCGGCATAAGGTCGATTGGAAATGAATGGTTATCTAAGGTTAGAAGACAACCTAAGTATATGCTATTAGTACTTTCAGTCTTCCCATTGGCCATTTCTACTGTGAATTGTTCATTAAGTGTATGTGGTTGTTGCTTAAGCATGCGAGCAAATTTGTGGTTTATGAAGCTTCGCTCCGCTCCACTATCGAACAGAATGCATGCATAGGAGTTATCAAGGAGGAACGTACCGGTCACCACTGTCGGGTCAGCAACTGCTTCCCCGTGGCCTATTGCTAGTACCCTCCCTGCTCCTCCAGTATTCCTCACTTTAGGGCAGTCCCTTTTAAAGTGGCCTAGTTCGCCACATCCATAGCAAGTTGGGCTCGCGCCTGAGCCAGGAACTTGGGAGATCGGTTGCGCCGGGAACTTACAGAATCGGATGGTGTGTCCTTTTCTGTGGCAGTTGTTACACTGCATTTCACGGCAGACACTGTTATGGTGGAAGTTGCATTTATTGCACTTCGGCAAACTTCCAGAATACTGCTTCCCCGGAGCAGTAACAGCAGTAGGGGCTACCGCAGCATGTACTGCCACGATTTGCTGTTTTTTTGAAGCACGCTGCTTCTTCTTCTCATCCCAGAACTTCCGCTTGTTGCCAGCGGGTTTGGAGGGTTCTGGGATGGCTTGGGTGGTTGTAGTTGCAGGGGTCTTGACTCCATGGTCAATAAGTCTTTGTGCCAATCGCTTGGCACTGTCGAAGGTAGCAGGGTTGGATGCTAAGACGTTCCCTTGGTACGGAGGCACTAGCCCCCATACATACCGTTCAATCTTTTTCCCTTCAGTGGGAACCATGTTGGGGCATAGGGCCACCAATTCGCTAAAGTGGGCAGTGTAAGCGATCACGTTGGTGCCCTTCATGGTCAGATTCCAGAGTTCATGTTCCAACTTCTGGACTTCGCCCCTAGGGCAGTACTCCTCAGTCATGAGGTCCTTCATCGTTGCCCAGCCCATGTCGTTAGCCACGGCGAGAGTTAGGGCTTTGACGTGGCCGTTCCACCACGTTAGGGCTTTATCCTCGAAGGTGCACGCGGCATATTTTACTTTGAATGCTGCAGGGCACGAACAGATTTCGAAGACTGATTCAGTCTTCTCGAACCATTGCGAGAGAGCAATGACTCTGCTGGTGCCATAGAAAGGCTTCAGCTTGCAGTTTGTAAAATCCTTGTAAGAGCACTCCCTCGAGCGCACAGGGATTTCAACTGGGATAGATTCAACAGGGGTTCCACCTCTGCTAGCATCCGATGAGTGATACTGAGCCATGGCAGTAGCCACTGCTGCAGCTACGACAGCATTCAGAGCTGCAGTATCGATGACTGCAGGTGGTGGAGGCGGTGGAGGTACAGGATTATTCCTATTCCGGGGAGATTTGTGAGGAGGCATCCTTCAGCTATAAGTTTATAAAAACAAGAAGGATGATAAGAATCAATTTGTAAGCACGTGAGAGTGACCCATGGACTAACTAACCATAGCCCAACAGTTTGAATGAGTATTTGAAATCACAATAAGAAATATTAGTAGGAATACACAAGTGTACAAATTTTTCCCACATATTAGATAGATTTCAATAGTACGGGTATTACTGATGTAATAAGTTCAAGGAAAAATCGACCTAACAGCAGGTCTTACACCATACCATAAGGACAATACTGACAGTCCTAGATTCCTAATTATAGTACCGAAAGTTAGGAATATTTTACAGACAAGTGCTACTTAAAGCACATAAGTTCCAGGCTATCCCTAAATCAAAAGACAGAGATGTACTAGACATCATCTAATGGCGATGGGAATTCCTCGGGCGAGCCCTGAGGTCGGACATTTGACGAAACACCTCTTGAAGGTGTCGGTCCTGAGTTCTCTGACGAGCTCGAAGTTCTAAGACTTCAGCACGTGAGGCAGCCAACTGCTGCTGCAGAGTTTCGTTGTTTCTCCGGGTCCGTTCCATGTCTTCTTCAAGACGGAGGATACAGACTGTATTGACGCCTGAATTGGCATCAATCTCCATGACCCGGTCGATGGCTGCTCGACCTTGCTCGTCATTACGAGCTATTCTGCGGATGATCACCGGCAGAGCTCTGTCAGCAGAGCCACCATCGCTGATGTTGTAGAAGGTTCGGTCCCTAAAATATGGTAAGGGCTGACCCTGCTCATCACTCCAGCGATTCAGATTGTTTGCCCACATGGGTGTAGGACCTAGAAACGCTGGTCGAGGGTTGTTGTTCGGGGCTTGACCTACTAGCAGTAGGTTGTTAACTTCAGGCTCGGAGTCGGATCCATCCGAAAAGCCTTCTGCGAGGTGATCATCCAAAGGGATTGGATGGTCATCTTCGGGCTCTTCATCGATCCACCTGGCATTGCCTTCATTGGGAAAGTACGGGTCGCCATGATGGAATCCAGCCATTTAGATCTACGCGAGAAGAGAGGTATAAGAATATAGTATACGTGTAACTAGTAGCACAAAATACTCCTATAGTATTTTAAGTTCTAAGTTCTACTGATCTTCTTGTGGTATTGTTGGTAAGTTTTTAGACTTGCTAACATATCACAACCATTCTAGGGCATATGCTAATCACTCCTAGGACCAGCATAGTTGATCAGGCTATGCCATTCCCAGGACTGACCATACATCCCCTAGCTCACTTGTGATATTCAATAATCGTAATACTTTTGTTTTTGTCATTGTGACACTGATTTTAGTATGAATGTAGATTAGTATACTTAATTAAATATTTTATTATTTAAAGTATAGACTCTTGGTCAGAGTGTTTTAGTCCCTTTTGGGTTTATAGATTAGTATATCTTTTATGGGTTGATATACTTGATTCACTATAAACAATGCTCTGATACCAATCTGTCACACCCCAAAACCAAGAACGGCGGAAACGTTCCGGGGTGGAGGACGTCATGTACAGTATCACAACATAGTAAATGTAAATAAGCAAACAACATCATCCATTGCATTAAATATATAATTTCAATACAAGTGTGTTCTGTAGAGTTATAGACACCAAAAATAATGAAACACAAAATAATATGAGATGAGTCTTGAATGCACTCCATCTTCTCAAAAGCTGGCCTCGGTACCTGTCTAATGATGACCTGAGAATACAAGTTATTTTGAAAGAGTTTATCAGCATTAAGCTGGTGAGTTCATAAGTATTTTAGTGTCAATGTTTCTTGTGAAAACATTTGAACCTGTCTCAATGTATAAGTTGTAAAAATGTAAGTAAATGTTTGAAAGTGTTTGTAAAAGTTTGAATCACTCAGAAAATCCTATATTTTCTATAAAAGTAACCTTCTATCAAGGCTAGGCTGTTTTGTAAACTTTTCTGTTGTAAAAGTGTGTGATTACCCAAATATAACTATCATTTGTTAAAAATATAGTTTGTACATTAATGCTTAAGTGAGGTTATCACTAAAATATGTAATGGGTAAATCGTTGTAGTACTGTAGCTTTGTATAATAAGACTACTGCTGTACTAAATACTACTACCTTAAACCGGATTTATATTAAGGTTTATTGTGATTAATTGCACCATGCTATCGACTGATAATTAACGACATAATGAACGGTCGTAATAAGAAATGACGTTTGGCACCCGCAGACCTGCAGGTCCGGCTGTAGCTAGCAGCAAGGTGTAGGATAGTTAATCCAGTATAGATCTATACGCAAACTCACGCTCTCCCTCCAAGAGAATTCTGGCTACAACTCGGGCCATGACATTTAAGGCATGCCCGGTACAGTGGGTCACAATTGTTAAGTATTCATGTATATGTATTGTTTCTCGTATATCTGTATATGTATTGTTTCTCGTATATCTGTATATGTATTGTTTCTAGTATATCTGTATATGTATTGTTTCTAGTATATCTGTATATGTATTGTTTCTAGTATATCTGTATATGTATTGTTTCTCGTATATCTGTATATGTATTGTTTCTCGTATATCTGTATATGTATTGTTTCTAGTATATCTGTATATCTATTGTTTCTAGTATATCTGTATATGTATTGTTTCTCGTATATCTGTATATGTATTGTTTCTAGTATATCTGTATATGTATTGTCCTGCGTTACCCCGATGGTAACCAGATAATGATGTACTGATGAGTATGAATATGGAAGTACCTTTATGTCTATACATGTATATATGATATATAAGTAATATGGAAACGACCTTCGGATGGTCACCCGAAATCCCACCGGACCACATCCAAATCGAGGAAAAGGAAATAGGGCGGATGGCCTTCCTAAACCCTTTAAACATTATTTATATATCTATACATATATGGGCATGCAATTGGATATATAAAAGCATAAATAAGTTTTCATAAAACATTTGAAGCAGTAATATAATTTCAAGAGAAGATCGACTTGATGTCGATCTATAAAACATTTTGAAGGCATAAGTTGATAAAACAGTTTAAGTATAAGAAGCATTTGTTGAATCACAGTCTATAAATAAGTTTGGATAGTAAAACAGTTTGTAAAACATTTCAATAGTAAAGTAGTTTGAAAAACAGTTTGAACAGTGGTAAAAATCGTTGTTTTGCTAGTTATTAATCACATGTGATTAAATGCAATCACATGTGATTGAAGCAATAACTATAAGTATTTGACTTGTATTCCCCCCCCATAAAGTATTTAAAACACTTAAAATCATTTCAAAGGTTGATTCAAGGGGTATGAACTCACCTGTGGTGAGTCGTCCGAATTGCAGTGTCGGCTACCGTGCTAGGTGGCAACGGAGACTTGTTTACACGCACGAGCCTAGTTATCATATAATAAGCATATATATAACTAATTAGACAAATAATAACTTAAATAAATAAGTTAAGACACTTAGAAAACATTTAAACACTTTTGTGAGTGTTTAAGGTTCAAATGGGTGCATCTAAGTTGCTACGGGACAAGGCAAAAGGGTTTGAAACATCAAATAGCCTTGTATAGGAGTTCACCATCCAACAAACCCCACACCTTGGAGTTTACGGCCGTAAACTCATAGGTTTATGGCCGTGAACTCCTCAAATGGTGTTTTTGGGTGTTTTGTGGTGCTATCTTGATCCTAGAACACTCCTAGTTTTATTGGAATAACACATGAAGTAGTTTAAGGCTTTCGAACACTCCATATGGGAGTTTACGGCCTAAGTTCCTTCACCTTAGAGTTTACGGCCGTAAACTCTAGGAATTTAATTGATTTGAGGCACTTAAACATCAAGAATGGCATCCATGAATTTATCTAAGGCTAATGGGGACAAGAGGCACACTTTGGTGCCTTCACTTGGAGTTTACGGCCCAAGTCATGTTCCTTGGCCGTAAACTCCTTCCAAGGAGTGATTTAGATGTGTTCTACTCTCCATTCTAGTCCCAAGGGTGCAAGGTAAATTGTCTAAAGGCTTAAGGGTAGCTTGGAATGATTTTTGTCCCACAAAAAGGGGTTTACGGCCCATGAGGGGTTCTTGGCCGTAAACTCCTACTAACTTGTGATTTTGATGAGCTTTTGGTGTTCTAAACAAGCACAAGTACTAGTAGTTAAAGTCCTTAAGCATTTGGGGAAAGTTTTAGGGCATTTAAGCCCTTGAAAAGGGGTTTACGGCCCAAGGGAGTTCCTTGGCCGTAAACTCCTAGAACTTATGTTTCTTGGATGATTTCTAGGCTATAAAGATCATACACAATGTCCTTGATAAGTCCTCTAACATGTGGATGGGTCTAGAAAGCATTAAAGTTCCATTTTGGAGTTTACTCCCCAAGAACGTTCTTGGGCGGTAAACTCCCGGATCTTGTAATCTAAACATGTAATTTGTGTTAATAAGCGTCTAACAAGTATTGAAACATACTTAGAAAAGTAAACTCACAATATGGGATGAAAACCCGAAGATCCGTCAGAGAGAATATGGCTTTTCTCTATTTGGAATTGTGAATAATGAATTATTTTAATTCAGAAAACTATTTATAGTCCTGGAATATTTTGGCAGAAAATCTTTTTATTCCTGATGTTGGACTGTAACAGTATGAAACTTGAAATGCCCAAGTTTCACAAAACCAGGAGTATCCACTCTCCTGATATCATCTAAAACATAAACCCTAATGTACACAAACTTGTTCGGAAAAGCTTGAAAATCACTGAAACTGAACTAGCTTCTATTGAATAGATGATGTTCGTACAATGGAAATTTCGGGTTGTCACATCATCCCCCTGTTAGAGGGAATTTCGTCTCGAAATTAGAATTTAAGCAAATATAAGTTACAAACAATTAAGCGAAAAGATGAGGGTATTTCAACTTCATCTGATCTTCGCGTTCCCAAGTGAATTCCGGTCCTCGCTTGGCGTTCCAGCGAACCTTCACGATAGGGATACGGCTTTGTTTCGTCTGCTTGACCTCACGGTCCATGATTTCTACAGGTTCTTCCACGAAGTTGAGGCTCTCGTTGATCTCGATCTCGTCGAGTGGGATTACGAGAGTCTCGTCGGACAGACACTTTTTCAAGTTAGATACGTGGAATGTAGAATGTACGTTATGCAGTGTGTCGGGTAGATCAAGTTTGTAAGCTACGGGGCCGACTCTGGCAAGAATCTCGAAAGGCCCTATGTACCTCGGATTAAGCTTCCCATGCTTGCCGAAGCGTATCAAGCCTTTCCAGGGTGAGACTTTGAGAAGGACTCGGTCTCCCACCTGAAATTCCAAAGGTTTTCTTCGTTTATCGGCGTAGCTCTTCTGTCGGTCTCTAGAGGCTTTCAATCGTTCACGGATTTGAACGATTTTCTCTGTCGTTTCCCGAATGATTTCTGGACCAGTGAGAGTACTGTCGGAAGCTTGCCCTCTCGCTAATTGGGTATCACCAAACTCAGCCCAGCACAGAGGGGATCTGCACTTGCGGCCGTAGAGAGCTTCGAATGGAGCAGCCTTGATGCTGGTGTGATAACTGTTATTATAGGAAAATTCGACAAGGGGTAAATGAGTATCCCATGCCTTCCCAAAATCAATCACACAGGCTCGCAACATATCTTCCAGTGTTTGGATGGTCCTCTCACTCTGTCCGTCGGTTTGTGGATGGTAGGCTGTGCTCATATCCAACCTCGTTCCTAGGGAATGTTGTAGGGATTGCCAAAATCTGGAAGTGAACCTACTATCTCTATCGGAGATAATGGAAATAGGTACACCATGCAACCGTACAATTTCCCTAATGTATGTTCTCGTAAGTTTCTCCATCTTGTCGGTTTCTTTGATAGGCAGGAAGTGTGCAGACTTGGTCAATCTATCAACGATGACCCATATGGTGTCAAGTCCACCCATCGTCTTGGGCAACTTGGTTATGAAATCCATAGTGATCCGCTCGCACTTCCATTCTGGAATCTCTGGTTGTTGCAGTAAACCAGAGGGCTTCTGGTACTCGACCTTAACCTTTGCGCAAGTAAGGCATTTACTTACGAAGGTAGCAATCTCTGCTTTCATATTAGGCCACCAGTATAGCTTTTTAAGATCCAGATACATCTTATCTGAACCTGGGTGGACGGAATACCGAGTGTTGTGAGCCTCGGTCATGACCAAGTCTCGGAATCCACCGTGTTTCGGTGTCCAGATCCGGTTCATGAAATATAAAGCTCCGTCACCCTTGGCTTCGAAGTTCTTGTCCATTCCCCTAAGGGATTCACTCGACACATTTTCAGGTTTCATGGCCTCAAGTTGAGCCGCCTGAATTTGCTTAGTCAAGTGTGAATGGATGGTTATTGAAAATGACTTGACTTTGCGACCAGAATATTCCTTCCGACTTAGGGCGTCTGCTACTACGTTGGCTTTACCCGGATGATAACGAATATCGCATTCGTAGTCACTGAGTAGCTCGACCCACCGTCGTTGTCTCATGTTGAGTTCCTTCTGATCGAAAATGTGCTGTAAACTCTTGTGGTCGGTAAAGATAGTGCTCTTCGTTCCATACAAATAGTGTCTCCAGATCTTCAGAGCAAACACTACTGCTCCTAGTTCAAGATCGTGGGTCGTGTAGTTAACCTCATGTGTCTTCAACTGTCTCGAGGCGTAGGCGATGACCTTACCTCGCTGCATCAGAACACATCCGAGTCCTTGATTGGATGCATCGCAATAGACTACGAAGTCTTCTATTCCTTCTGGAAGGGATAGTATCGGTGCGGTGCACAAGGCTCGTTTGAGCGTTTGGAACGCTCTTTCTTGCTTCTCTTCCCAGTCAAAGGCCACGCCCTTCTGGGTCAAGGTCGTAAGAGGCTTTGCTATTCGTGAGAAGTTCTGAATGAACCTGCGATAGTAGCCAGCGAGACCTAGAAATTGACGAATTTCCGTAGGTGTCTTTGGAGTTGACCAGTTCTCAATGGCTTTTATTTTGGACGGGTCCACGTGGATTCCCTCTTTGCTTACCACGTGTCCTAAGAATTCGACTCTTCGGATCCAAAATTCACATTTCGAGAACTTCGCATAAAGTTTCTCCTTTCGTAATGTCTCTAGAATTTGTCGCAGATGATCACCATGTTCTTTCTTACTTCGGGAGTAAATCAGGATGTCGTCAATGAAAACGATGACGAACTGATCTAAGTAAGGTCGGCATACTCTATTCATCAGATCCATGAAGACTGCGGGCGCATTGGTCAATCCAAATGGCATCACCACGAACTCGTAGTGTCCGTAACGAGTTCGGAAGGCTGTCTTTGGGACATCCTCTTCGAGCACTCGTAACTGGTGATATCCGGATCTCAGATCAATCTTGGAAAAATAGCTCGCCCCTTGCAGTTGGTCGAATAGATCATCTATGCGCGGCAGAGGGTAACGATTCTTTATCGTCAATTTGTTGAGTTCCGTGTAGTCAATACACATACAGAATGATCCGTCTTTCTTCTTAACGAACAAGACCGGTGCTCCCCAAGGTGAGGAACTTGGTCTTATAAAACCCTTGCTGAGCAGTTCGTTAAGTTGACCAGAGAGTTCTTGCATCTCGGCTGGTGCTAAACGGTAGGGCGACTTGGCTACTGGGGTAGCTCCTGGGACCAAGTCGATTCTGAACTCGACTTGTCGTTGCGGAGGTAACCCAGGTAGTTCTTCTGGGAAAATGTCGGGAAAGTCGCTCACTACTGGGAGGTTCTTTAGTTCTTTCGTTTCTAGGTTCGTGTCCACTACGTGAGCAAGGAATGCGTGGTATTCTTTGCGCAGATATTTCTGTGCCTGAATACTAGAAATAATGCGAAGACTCGCACCAGGTTTGTCGCCGTAGACTATAAGGGCTTCGTTAGACGGGAGGTTTAGACGGACTGCTTTCTCGTAGCACATGATGTCGGCGCGATGAAGACTTAACCAATCCATGCCGATAATAACGTCGAAACTTTTTATTGAGACCGGCATAAGGTCGATTGGAAATGAATGGTTATCTAAGGTTAGAAGACAACCTAAGTATATGCTATTAGTACTTTCAGTCTTCCCATTGGCCATTTCTACTGTGAATTGTTCATTAAGTGTATGTGGTTGTTGCTTAAGCATGCGAGCAAATTTGTGGTTTATGAAGCTTCGCTCCGCTCCACTATCGAACAGAATGCATGCATAGGAGTTATCAAGGAGGAACGTACCGGTCACCACTGTCGGGTCAGCAACTGCTTCCCCGTGGCCTATTGCTAGTACCCTCCCTGCTCCTCCAGTATTCCTCACTTTAGGGCAGTCCCTTTTAAAGTGGCCTAGTTCGCCACATCCATAGCAAGTTGGGCTCGCGCCTGAGCCAGGAACTTGGGAGATCGGTTGCGCCGGGAACTTACAGAATCGGATGGTGTGTCCTTTTCTGTGGCAGTTGTTACACTGCATTTCACGGCAGACACTGTTATGGTGGAAGTTGCATTTATTGCACTTCGGCAAACTTCCAGAATACTGCTTCCCCGGAGCAGTAACAGCAGTAGGGGCTACCGCAGCATGTACTGCCACGATTTGCTGTTTTTTTGAAGCACGCTGCTTCTTCTTCTCATCCCAGAACTTCCGCTTGTTGCCAGCGGGTTTGGAGGGTTCTGGGATGGCTTGGGTGGTTGTAGTTGCAGGGGTCTTGACTCCATGGTCAATAAGTCTTTGTGCCAATCGCTTGGCACTGTCGAAGGTAGCAGGGTTGGATGCTAAGACGTTCCCTTGGTACGGAGGCACTAGCCCCCATACATACCGTTCAATCTTTTTCCCTTCAGTGGGAACCATGTTGGGGCATAGGGCCACCAATTCGCTAAAGTGGGCAGTGTAAGCGATCACGTTGGTGCCCTTCATGGTCAGATTCCAGAGTTCATGTTCCAACTTCTGGACTTCGCCCCTAGGGCAGTACTCCTCAGTCATGAGGTCCTTCATCGTTGCCCAGCCCATGTCGTTAGCCACGGCGAGAGTTAGGGCTTTGACGTGGCCGTTCCACCACGTTAGGGCTTTATCCTCGAAGGTGCACGCGGCATATTTTACTTTGAATGCTGCAGGGCACGAACAGATTTCGAAGACTGATTCAGTCTTCTCGAACCATTGCGAGAGAGCAATGACTCTGCTGGTGCCATAGAAAGGCTTCAGCTTGCAGTTTGTAAAATCCTTGTAAGAGCACTCCCTCGAGCGCACAGGGATTTCAACTGGGATAGATTCAACAGGGGTTCCACCTCTGCTAGCATCCGATGAGTGATACTGAGCCATGGCAGTAGCCACTGCTGCAGCTACGACAGCATTCAGAGCTGCAGTATCGATGACTGCAGGTGGTGGAGGCGGTGGAGGTACAGGATTATTCCTATTCCGGGGAGATTTGCGAGGAGGCATCCTTCAGCTATAAGTTTATAAAAACAAGAAGGATGATAAGAATCAATTTGTAAGCACGTGAGAGTGACCCATGGACTAACTAACCATAGCCCAACAGTTTGAATGAGTATTTGAAATCACAATAAGAAATATTAGTAGGAATACACAAGTGTACAAATTTTTCCCACATATTAGATAGATTTCAATAGTACGGGTATTACTGATGTAATAAGTTCAAGGAAAAATCGACCTAACAGCAGGTCTTACACCATACCATAAGGACAATACTGACAGTCCTAGATTCCTAATTATAGTACCGAAAGTTAGGAATATTTTACAGACAAGTGCTACTTAAAGCACATAAGTTCCAGGCTATCCCTAAATCAAAAGACAGAGATGTACTAGACATCATCTAATGGCGATGGGAATTCCTCGGGCGAGCCCTGAGGTCGGACATTTGACGAAACACCTCTTGAAGGTGTCGGTCCTGAGTTCTCTGACGAGCTCGAAGTTCTAAGACTTCAGCACGTGAGGCAGCCAACTGCTGCTGCAGAGTTTCGTTGTTTCTCCGGGTCCGTTCCATGTCTTCTTCAAGACGGAGGATACAGACTGTATTGACGCCTGAATTGGCATCAATCTCCATGACCCGGTCGATGGCTGCTCGACCTTGCTCGTCATTACGAGCTATTCTGCGGATGATCACCGGCAGAGCTCTGTCAGCAGAGCCACCATCGCTGATGTTGTAGAAGGTTCGGTCCCTAAAATATGGTAAGGGCTGACCCTACTCATCACTCCAGCGATTCAGATTGTTTGCCCACATGGGTGTAGGACCTAGAAACGCTGGTCGAGGGTTGTTGTTCGGGGCTTGACCTACTAGCAGTAGGTTGTTAACTTTAGGCTCGGAGTCGGATCCATCCGAAAAGCCTTCTGCGAGGTGATCATCCAAAGGGATTGGATGGTCATCTTCGGGCTCTTCATCGATCCACCTGGCATTGCCTTCATTGGGAAAGTACGGGTCGCCATGATGGAATCCAGCCATTTAGATCTACGCGAGAAGAGAGGTATAAGAATATAGTATACGTGTAACTAGTAGCACAAAATACTCCTATAGTATTTTAAGTTCTAAGTTCTATTGATCTTCTTGTGGTATTGTTGGTAAGTTTTTAGACTTGCTAACATATCACAACCATTCTAGGGCATATGCTAATCACTCCTAGGACCAGCATAGTTGATCAGGCTATGCCATTCCCAGGACTGACCATACATCCCCTAGCTCACTTGTGATATTCAATAATCGTAATACTTTTGTTTTTGTCATTGTGACACTGATTTTAGTATGAATGTAGATTAGTATACTTAATTAAATATTTTATTATTTAAAGTATAGACTCTTGGTCAGAGTGTTTTAGTCCCTTTTGGGTTTATAGATTAGTATATCTTTTATGGGTTGATATACTTGATTCACTATAAACAATGCTCTGATACCAATCTGTCACACCCCAAAACCAAGAACGGCGGAAACGTTCCGGGGTGGAGGACGTCATGTACAGTATCACAACACAGTAAATGTAAATAAGCAAACAACATCATCCATTGCATTAAATATATAATTTCAATACAAGTGTGTTCTGTAGAGTTATAGACACCAAAAATAATGAAACACAAAATAATATGAGATGAGTCTTGAATGCACTCCATCTTCTCAAAAGCTGGCCTCGGTACCTGTCTAATGATGACCTGAGAATACAAGTTATTTTGAAAGAGTTTATCAGCATTAAGCTGGTGAGTTCATAAGTATTTTAGTGTCAATGTTTCTTGTGAAAACATTTGAACCTGTCTCAATGTATAAGTTGTAAAAATGTAAGTAAATGTTTGAAAGTGTTTGTAAAAGTTTGAATCACTCAGAAAATCCTATATTTTCTATAAAAGTAACCTTCTATCAAGGCTAGGCTGTTTTGTAAACTTTTCTGTTGTAAAAGTGTGTGATTACCCAAATATAACTATCATTTGTTAAAAATATAGTTTGTACATTAATGCTTAAGTGAGGTTATCACTAAAATATGTAATGGGTAAATCGTTGTAGTACTGTAGCTTTGTATAATAAGACTACTGCTGTACTAAATACTACTACCTTAAACCGGATTTATATTAAGGTTTATTGTGATTAATTGCACCATGCTATCGACTGATAATCAACGACATAATGAACGGTCGTAATAAGAAATGACGTTTGGCACCCGCAGACCTGCAGGTCCGGCTGTAGCTAGCAGCAAGGTGTAGGATAGTCAATCCAGTATAGATCTATACGCAAACTCACGCTCTCCCTCCAAGAGAATTCTGGCTACAACTCGGGCCATGACATTTAAGGCATGCCCGGTACAGTGGGTCACAATTGTTAAGTATTCATGTATATGTATTGTTTCTCGTATATCTGTATATGTATTGTTTCTCGTATATCTGTATATGTATTGTTTCTAGTATATCTGTATATGTATTGTTTCTAGTATATCTGTATATGTATTGTTTCTAGTATATCTGTATATGTATTGTTTCTCGTATATCTGTATATGTATTGTTTCTCGTATATCTGTATATGTATTGTTTCTAGTATATCTGTATATCTATTGTTTCTAGTATATCTGTATATGTATTGTTTCTCGTATATCTGTATATGTATTGTTTCTAGTATATCTGTATATGTATTGTCCTGCGTTACCCCGATGGTAACCAGCTAATGATGTACTGATGAGTATGAATATGGAAGTACCTTTATGTCTATACATGTATATATGATATATAAGTAATATGGAAACGACCTTCGGATGGTCACCCGAAATCCCACCGGACCACATCCAAATCGAGGAAAAGGAAATAGGGCGGATGGCCTTCCTAAACCCTTTAAACATTATTTATATATCTATACATATATGGGCATGCAATTGGATATATAAAAGCATAAATAAGTTTTCATAAAACATTTGAAGCAGTAATATAATTTCAAGAGAAGATCGACTTGATGTCGATCTATAAAACATTTTGAAGGCATAAGTTGATAAAACAGTTTAAGTATAAGAAGCATTTGTTGAATCACAGTCTATAAATAAGTTTGGATAGTAAAACAGTTTGTAAAACATTTCAATAGTAAAGTAGTTTGAAAAACAGTTTGAACAGTGGTAAAAATCGTTGTTTTGCTAGTTATTAATCACATGTGATTAAATGCAATCACATGTGATTGAAGCAATAACTATAAGTATTTGACTTGTATTCCCCCCCATAAAGTATTTAAAACACTTAAAATCATTTCAAAGGTTGATTCAAGGGGTATGAACTCACCTGTGGTGAGTCGTCCGAATTGCAGTGTCGGCTACCGTGCTAGGTGGCAACGGAGACTTGTTTACACGCACGAGCCTAGTTATCATATAATAAGCATATATATAACTAATTAGACAAATAATAACTTAAATAAATAAGTTAAGACACTTAGAAAACATTTAAACACTTTTGTGAGTGTTTAAGGTTCAAATGGTTGCATCTAAGTTGCTACGGGACAAGGCAAAAGGGTTTGAAACATCAAATAGCCTTGTATAGGAGTTCACCATCCAACAAACCCCACACCTTGGAGTTTACGGCCGTAAACTCATAGGTTTATGGCCGTGAACTCCTCAAATGGTGTTTTTGGGTGTTTTGTGGTGCTATCTTGATCCTAGAACACTCCTAGTTTTATTGGAATAACACATGAAGTAGTTTAAGGCTTTAGAACACTCCGTATGGGAGTTTACGGCCTAAGGTCCTTCACCTTAGAGTTTACGGCCGTAAACTCTAGGAATTTAATTGATTTGAGGCACTTAAACATCAAGAATGGCATCCATGAATTTATCTAAGGCTAATGGGGACAAGAGGCACACTTTGGTGCCTTCACTTGGAGTTTACGGCCCAAGTCATGTTCCTTGGCCGTAAACTCCTTCCAAGGAGTGATTTAGATGTGTTCTACTCTCCATTCTAGTCCCAAGGGTGCAAGGTAAATTGTCTAAAGGCTTAAGGGTAGCTTGGAATGATTTTTGTCCCACAAAAAGGGGTTTACGGCCCATGAGGGGTTCTTGGCCGTAAACTCCTACTAACTTGTAATTTTGATGAGCTTTTGGTGTTCTAAACAAGCACAAGTACTAGTAGTTAAAGTCCTTAAGCATTTGGGGAAAGTTTTAGGGCATTTAAGCCCTTGAAAAGGGGTTTACGGCCCAAGGGAGTTCCTTGGCCGTAAACTCCTAGAACTTATGTTTCTTGGATGATTTCTAGGCTATAAAGATCATACACAATGTCCTTGATAAGTCCTCTAACATGTGGATGGGTCTAGAAAGCATTAAAGTTCCATTTTGGAGTTTACTCCCCAAGAACGTTCTTGGGCGGTAAACTCCCGGATCTTGTAATCTAAACATGTCATTTGTGTTAATAAGCATCTAACAAGTATTGAAACATACTTAGAAAAGTAAACTCACAATATGGGATGAAAACCCGAAGATCCGTCAGAGAGAATATGGCTTTTCTCTATTTGGAATTGTGAATAATGAATTATTTTAATTCAGAAAACTATTTATAGTCCTGGAATATTTTGGCAGAAAATCTTTTTATTCCTGATGTTGGACTGTAACAGTATGAAACTTGAAATGCCCAAGTTTCACAAAACCAGGAGTATCCACTCTCCTGATATCATCTAAAACATAAACCCTAATGTACACAAACTTGTTCGGAAAAGCTTGAAAATCACTGAAACTGAACTAGCTTCTATTGAATAGATGATGTTCGTACAATGGAAATTTTGGGTTGTCACATCATGCTTATCCATGAGTTTATTCCCTAAGTCTAGTCAATATTAGCTTACTCCCCATTTATCCAAAAGAGTAAACTCCCAAAAGAGTAAACTCAATAAAACCTCTCAAGTAGCAAACTAGAAACAATTCAAGATCTTCCAAGTTGTAAGTGTTCTATCCATTTCAGGTTGATTAAACACTTAATCTAGTGTTTGTGCATCTATTCATCCATTCACTTTTGTATTTTGACTAGATTTCCAAAACACCAAGAACACACACTAGGTGTTCTTGGCATTTTAGCTCAAATCAAGCCTTCTAATAGTAAGTGCTTTCATCCTTGAGTGATTTTAAGCTAGTATTACATTTGAATATCAAGGAAATTTGTCAAGAACACAAGGATATAGGTGTTCACGGTCCAAGGAGATGCTTGGACCGTAAACACCAAAAAGAGCATCAAAGTGTGCCTAAGTCCTTATCTAAGCCCAAGTTTGATGTTTAAGCCTTCCATGAATTGATTAAACCTTCCTTTGATGTATCTAAGCCTTGAAAAACACCAAAATGCAACATGTATAGGTGTTTACGGTTTGGGGATCTCCCAAAACCGTAAACACCCTAAAGTGTGTCTAAATGGGTTATTTTCCTTCCTTAGGCTTAAAAACTAGCACATACACTTACCTAATTGTGTTAGGGACTTGAAAACATGGAAATACACTTCTCCATAAGGGTTTACGGTAGTAAACCCAAAGGAAAATGCCATTAGGCCGTAAACTCCTCAAAGGAGGTGTTTTGTTGCCCTAGTCCCTTCCAAAGGCCAAACCACTTACTAGAATTGCTTCAAAAGGCTTGCTAAACCACAAAACAACACTTGGACATTAAGACTAGAGTTTACGACCGTAAACTCTAGACTTTACTGCCGTAAACTCCCTAGGTCTTGACCATAAAAACCGTAAACTCCAAGGGGGTTTACCCTTGGACTCCAAACACACTAGGTTTGCCCTACCAACACTTTGATGCAATCCTTGTGATCTTTAGCACTTGAAACAAAGTGTTTTCATGTTCTAGGGTGCCCCAAGTTAATTTATTAGTTATAAATTGGCTAATTAGTTATATATATGTTCATTATATGATAACTAGGCTCGTGCGTGTGTATAAGTCTTCATTTGTCACCTAGCACCGTAACCGACACTTCAATCCAATCCACTCACCACAAGTGAGTTCATACCCCTTAATCAATGTTTTAAATAATTTTAATCTTTAATAAGGGGGATACAGGTAGAAAACAACATGTTATTTAATCAATCATATGTATTTATAACTGTGTTTCATTTAGTAGATTTCACATACTACAAAACGTGATGCATGAAATGGTTTTATATCTTAAAAAATACCTTGATAGCAACAGTATTACGTTTGAAATGTTTATTAAAGTGACATCAAGTCATTGTTACTTATTGCTCAAAACTCTTAGATGTTTTACATAACCATTTTTAACCTACTTGGACAACCAATTACCTTCCAGTTAACTATTATAGGGATAGTTAGAAGATACAAAACATTATTCTTATTACAAGGAATGACATCAGAGTCAGTTTATTCATTAGTCTATACAATACATTACATGAGTACCTTACATGAATACATTACATGAGTACCTTACATGAATACATTACTTGAGTACCTTACGTGAATACATTACATGAGTACCTTACATGAATACATTACATGAGTACCTTTACGTAGATACATTTTCCTGTATACATTTACATGGATACTTGTACCTCAATTCATTGAGATGATTTGTTAGTACCTTTTGTGTAAATTGTCCTGCCTATCCCAGTTCAACGGGATATCTAGACGGGACTAACCATTCTGAATCCCAGCTGTTAGCACCAGTGGTTGATGAACATCTACGGATGCCTATGGTTATTACTTATACTAGGAGTACCTCTACGGGACTAACCATTCCTCGGGCCTACTGTTCGCTATAGAGGTCGATGAACATTTACGGATGCCTACGGTTAATACTTATAATAGGAGTACCTTTACGGGACTAACCCTTCCTCCGCCCTGCTGCAGCTACAGAGGACAATTGAAAAATCTACGGATGTTCAAAGGTTATACATTTCGGTAATTGCGATGTCGTGTTAATCCTCGTACAAAAAGGATAACAATTACATTAGTACATTTTCCTATTACTTTATTTGGTGATACATTCACATAAACGAGGAGTTAGACTAAGTAGTTTAAGTATTAGTCATTAGCAGGGAAAAACTATCATTTTACTTACAAAACATTCGGGTCTTGGTAGAAGACTACATTTCATACTAGTAGGAAATAAGGGATTTTCTAGGGTTTTTCATTACTTACATCAACCGTTTCATTTAAAGATTTACAGGGCATTCATAACAGTTTTTCCAAAACAAGACAATGACACTTAATTACTTATGAATTCACCAGCTTTAAGCTGATACTCGATTTCAAAATAACTTGTATTCTCAGGTCACCAGTAGACAGGTATGATGGCTAGGTTTTGAGAAGACGGAGCACAGACAAGACTCGTCTTTTATTTTCATTGTATTTTTGGTGTCTTTTTACATTGAAAGAACACACATGTATTAAAAACTTTACTTTTAATGCAATGGATGATGTTGTTGCTTGTTTACTACTTTACGTTGTTTGTGATACTGTACATGATGTCCTCCATCCCGGAACGTTTCCGCCGTTCTTGGTTTTGGGGTGTGACAGATTGGTATCAGAGAATTGTTTATAGTGAATATAGTATATCAACCCATAAAAGATATACTAACTATAAATACATTGGGATTAAAACACTCTGTCTAATAGTTATACTTTTAAATAATAAAAAAAATTTAAGTAAGTATATGTGCCTGCATTCATACTAAAATCAGTGTCACAATGACCAGAACAAAAGTATTACGATTGTTGAATATCACAAGTAAGCCTGGGGATATATGGTCAGTCTTGGGAATGACATAGCCTGATCAACTTTGGTGGTCCAAGGAGTGATTAGCATATGCCCAAGAATGGTTGTGATGTGGCAACAAGTCTAAAAACTTACCAACACAACCATAAAGTAATACCATAGGGGTATTTAGTCTTACTGTAACTATCTTAGTCAGTTCGTCTATTTTAGCTATTTCTTATATCCCTTTTCTCGCGTAGATTTTAAATGGCTGGATTTCACCATGGCGATCTGTACTTTCCAAACCAAGGCAACGCTGGATGGCTAGAGTAAGAACTAGAAGATGATCACCCAATCCCTTTGGACGATCACCATGCTGAGGGTTTTTCCGATAGTTCTGACTCGGAGCCTGAAGTCAACAACCTACCCCCAGCTGCTCAAGATCCAAACCTGAACCCTCGTCCCGCATTTCAAGGACCCACACCTCTGTGGGCCACTAACTTGAATAGATGGAGTCAGGAACAGGGTCAACCCATTCCCTACAACGGAGACAGAAGTTTCTACAACCTCACTAAGGGAGGATATGCTGACAGGGTCTTACCCATCATGGTTCGTAGAATTTATAGGAACACGATACTGGGTCAATTAACTATCAATCGAGTCTTGGAGATTGATGCCAACTCTGGCGTCAACACAGTCCGCATTCACCAACTAGAGTCTGCTCATGAAAGGACTCTGGTCCACAATGCAGCTCTGCGGAGGGAACTTGCTGAAACTTAAGCCGAAGTTAGGGAACTTCGAGCTCAGCAAGTGAGAGCTGACAGGCGTATGAGGGACATGGAACGTCTACTGTCGGGATCAAGAACTCATGCTAGCAGTTCTCGTTGCCGATAGAATCTCGACGACTCGTCTTTTGGATATAACCTAGTTTATGTAAAAACTTTGTTAAAGATTCCGCCACACAGAAATCCCAGACGTAACCCCATCAACGAAACACCGATACCACCACCTCCACCACCATCTCAACCTCCTCAACCACCTCCTCCCTTTGATGTCACTATGTTCCAGGCAGCTTTCGCAACAACAGTTGTAGCTGCTGTGTCAGCCATCAACGCCCCTGTCCCTAGTGGATCAGGAACAGGTGCACCTCCCTTGAACCACGGCGAAAGCCATGGACACCCTCGGGAATGCACCTATAAGGACTTCACGAATGCCAAGCCCCGTAGCTTCAATGGTACTGGTGGGATTATGGTGTTAAGGCAATGGATTGAAAAGATGGAATCTGTCTTTGAAATATGTGCTTGCCAGGAGGGCAACAAGGTCAAGTTCGCAGCTTGTACCTTCTCTGACAGAGCATTAACATGGTGGAACGGCCATGTTAAGTATCTGACTTTAGTGGTGGCATATTCCA
Source organism: Lactuca serriola (assembly GCF_051521515.1). Taxonomy (NCBI): domain Eukaryota; kingdom Viridiplantae; phylum Streptophyta; class Magnoliopsida; order Asterales; family Asteraceae; genus Lactuca; species Lactuca serriola. The sequence continues at coordinate 189,335,325 of NC_136408.1, read as the reverse complement.
TGAGCTGGGAACACTTGAAGGACATGTTGATCAGGGAGTACTGTCCTCGAGGTGAAATACAAAAACTCGAGCAGGAACTCTGAGGTCTACAAATGGTTGGATCCGACATATCAACCTACACAAATAGGTTCTGTGATCTGGCAATCCTATGCCCTGACATGGTTGCTCTCGAGAGCAAGAAAATAGAGAGATACATCTGGGGACTGTCGCCCTAGATCCAGTCAAGTGTGTTAGCTTCCAAGCCTGTCACTTTTGATAGTGCCAAGGAGCTGGCACAATCTCTCATCGATCACAGGAAACCTCAGAACCCAACAATCCCTGCACCCGTACCACAAAAGGTCAACGACAACAAGAAGGGGTGGAACAAGAGAAAGAGGGGGGCTTCGTAGGAATCCTCCAAGAGACAAAAACTTGTGGTAATCAATGCTGCCACGGTAACTCCCGTTGCCCCTGTAAACCCCTTACCATCAAAAACTTATGCTGGGACTCTCCCGAAGTGCAACAAGTGCAGCTTCCGCCACCACGGCCCTTGCAAGGAGATGCAGTGCTCTAACTGCAACAGGAAGGGGCATACAACCCGTTTCTGCAAGACTACAACAGCTCAGGCCGCCCAGGTTCCTAATGCCGGTATGGGCCAAGCTTGCTATGGTTGTGGCGAAGTGGGCCACTACAAGAGGAACTGCCCTAAAGCATGGATGGCTGGAGGAGTAGGAAGAGTTATGGACCTAGGCCACGAGGAAGCGGTAGCTGATCCTACGATAGTTACTGGTACGTTTCTCCTTGATAACTCATATGCTTGCATACTTTTCGACAGTGGAGCAGAGAAAAGTTTCGTAAGTCACAAATTTGCACACCTGCTTAAACAAAAACCACGTGCATTAGATAATTCATTCACGGTAGAAATGGCTAACGGGAAAACAGAGAGTACTAACTGCATATTCGTAGGTTGTACGTTAACTTTATATGGCCATACTTTCAAGATAGACCTCATGCCGCTCCCAATTAAATGTTTCGACGTTATCATCGGCATGGATTGGTTGAGTCTTCTTCGCCCCGACATCGTGTGCTTTGAAAAAGCAGTTCGTCTTAACCTTCCTAACAACGAAACCTTAGTTATCTATGGCGACAAACCTAGTACGATCCTTCGCATCATTTCGTGCATTCAAGCCCAGAAGTGCTTGCGAAAGGAATATCATGCATTCCTCGCGCACGTCGTTGATACAAGTCAAGAAATGAAAGACATTCAGAACATCCCAGAAGTACGCGACTTTCCAGACATCTTCCCAGAAGAACTTCCCGGATTACCACCACAACGCCAAGTCGAATTCAAAATCGACTTAGTGCCAGGAGCTACTCCAGTAGCCAAATCTCCTTATCGTCTGGCACCGGCCGAGATGCAGGAACTTTCCAGTCAGCTTAACGAACTGCTCAAGAAGGGATTCATACGACCAAGCTTCTCACCTTGGGGAGCACCGGTCTTGTTCGTCAAGAAGAAAGATGGATCGTTTCACATGTGCATCGACTATAGAGAACTCAACAAACTTACCATTAAAAATCGTTATACTTTGCCCCACATTGACGATTTATTTGATCAACTTCAAGGAGCCAACTACTTCTCGAAGATAGATCTACGATCCAGATATCACCAACTGCGAGTGTTAGAGGAGGATGTTCCCAAGACAACCTTCCAAACTCGTTATGGACACTACGAGTTTGTGGTGATGCCGTTCGGATTAACTAACGCGCCCGCAGTATTCATGGACCTGATGAATAGGGTGTGTCGTCCTTACTTATCTACTCTCGAAGTAAGGAAGAACATAGTCAACATCTCCGTATGGTCTTAGAAACATTGCGAGCGGAGAAGCTCTATGCGAAGTTCTCCAAGTGCGAATTTTGGATCCGACGAGTCGAGTTCTTGGGTCATGTTGTTAGCGAAAAAGGAATACACGTGGACCCTTTCAAAATCAAGGCCATTGAGAACTGGCCAGCACCGAAGACACCTACAGAAATTCGTCAATTTCTAGGTCTCGCTGGCTACTATCGCAGGTTCATTCAGAACTTCTCCCGCATAGCGAAACCTCTTACAACCCTGACCCAGAAAGGCGTGGCCTTTGACTGGGAAGAGAAACAGGAAAGAGCGTTCCAAACGCTCAAACGAGCCTTGTGCACCGCACCAATACTATCCCTCCCCGAAGGGATAGAAGACTTCATTGTCTATTGTGATGCATCCAATCAAGGACTCGGACGTGTTCTGATGCAGCGAGGTAAAGTCATAGCCTATGCCTCGAAACAACTGAAGACACATGAGGTTAACTACACCACCCATGATCTCGAGCTAGGAGCAGTCGTATTTGCTCAGAAGATCTGGAGACACTACCTGTATGGTACAAAAAGCACAATCTTTACAGACCACAAGAGTCTACAACACATCTTCGACCAGAAAGAGCTCAACATGAGACAACGACGGTGGGTCGAGCTACTCAATGATTACGAGTGCGAAATTCGTTATCATCCGGGTAAAGCCAATGTAGTAGCCGACGCCCTGAGTCGGAAAGAATATACTGGTCGTAGAGTCAAATCTTTGACTCTAACTATCCATTCACACTTGTCCATGCAAATTAAGGAAGCTTAGCTCGACGCTTTGAAACCTGAAAATGTGGCAGGTGAATCCTGGAGAGGAATGGATAAGAAATTGGAAGTCAATGGTAGTGGAGCCTTATACTTCATGGATCGGATCTGGACACCGAAACATGGTGGCTTTAGAGACTTGGTCATGACCGACACTCACAACACTCGTTATTTCGTCCAACCGGGTTCAGATAAGATGTATCTGGATCTTAAAAAGCTATACTGGTGACCTAACATGAAAGCAGATATTGCTACCTTCGTAAGTAAGTGCCTTACTTGCGCGAAGGTGAAGGTCGAATACCAGAAACCCTCTGGTCTTCTAAAGCAACCGGAGATACCAGAATGGAAGTGGGAGCAGATCACTATGGACTTCATAACCAAGTTGCCCAAGACGACGGGTGGACTTGATTCCATATGGGTCATCGTCGATAGACTGACCAAGTCTGCACACTTCTTGCCAATCAAAGAGACAGACAAGATGGAGAAACTTACACGAACATACATTAGGGAGATTGTAAGACTACACGGTGTTCCCTTATCTATTATCTCAGACAGAGATAGTAGATTCACTTCGAGGTTCTGGCAGTCGTTACAAAGTTCTCTAGGAACTAGGCTGGACATGAGTACAGCCTACCATCCACAGACCGATGCACAAAGTGAGAGAACTATCCAAACCTTAGAAGATATGTTGCGAGCCTGTGTGATTGACTTTGGGAAAGCTTGGGATATCCATTTACCCCTTGTTGAATTTTCCTACAACAACAGTTATCACACGAGCATAAAGGCAGCGCCATTCGAGGCCCTCTATGGCCGAAAGTGCAGATCTCCTCTGTGCTGGGCTGAGGTGGGTGATACCCAGTTAGCTAAGGGACGAGTTCCCCAAAGAACTCTCACGGGTTCGGAAATCATTCGGGAAACGACAGAAAAGATCATTCAAATTCGTGAATGATTGAAAGCCTCTAGAGACCGAAAGAAAAGCTACGCAGACAAGCGAAGGAAACCGTTGGAATTCCAGGTGGGTGACCGAGTTCTACTAAAGGTCTCACCCTGGAAGGGCTTGATACGCTTTAGAAAGCATGGGAAGCTCAATCCAAGATACATTGGGCCTTTCGAGATTCTCGCAAGAATCGGCCATGTAGCTTACAAACTCAATCTACCGCGTGAACTTAGTAACGCACATTCTACCTTCCACGTGTCGAACTTGAAAAAGTGTTTATCCGACGAGACTCTTGTTATTCCACTCGATGAGATCGAGATTAACGAGAGCCTCAACTTCGTGGAGGAACCAATAGAGATCATGGACCGAGAAGTCAAGCAAACAAAACAAAGCCGTATCCCAATAGTGAAGGTTCGCTGGAATGCAAAACGAGGACCATAATTCACTTGGGAACGAGAGGATCAGATGAAACGAAAATATCCTCATCTTTTTCCTTAGTTACCTGTAAATACGTTATTTGCTTAGACTTTAATTTCAGGACAAAATTCCCTTTAACGGGGGGATGATGTGACAACTCGGAATTTTCATTCGGTCAAACCCTAGAAGTCAATCACTTCTTATTATAAGTTAACGTCATTATTGCTTATTTTAACAAATTTGGAGTTCGTTTGATTATTTTAATATTATTCTTTAAACGAACGGGTGTAAGAAAGTGTCGTCTCGGGTTTTGAAATTTAAAACCCGCAAACACCGCGTGTCTTAGAAGTTCCCGGCCAAACTATTTCATTTGGGTCGAAAAATCATCGCAAAATCTGTAAACTCATGCTTATCCATGAGTTTACTCCCTAAGTCTAGTCAATATTAGTTTACTCCCGATTTATCCAAAAGAGTAAACTCAAGAAAACCTCTCAAGTAGCAAACTAGAAACAATTCAAGATCTTCCAAGTTGTAAGTGTTCTATCCATTTCAAGTTGATTAAACACTTAATCTAGTGTTTGTGCATCTATTCATCCATTCACTTTTGTATTTTGACTAGATTTCCAAAACACCAAGAACACCAAGAACACAAACTAAGTGTTCTTGGCATTTTAGACCAAATCAAGCCTTCTAATAGTAAGTGCTTTCATCCTTCAGTGATTTTAAGCTAGTATTACATTTGAATATCAAGGAAATTTGTCAAGAACACAAGGATATAGGTGTTCACGTTCCAAGGAGATGCTTGGACCGTAAACACCAAAAAGAGCACCAAAGTGTGCCTAAGTCCTTATCTAAGACCTAGTTTGATGTTTAAGCCTTCCATGAATTGATTAAACCTTCCTTTGATGTATCTAAGCCTTGAAAATCACCAAAGTCCAACATTTATAGGTGTTTACGGTTTGGGGATCTCCCAAAACCGTAAACACCCTAAAGTGTGTCTAAATGGGTTATTTTCCTTCCTTAGGCTTAGAAACTAGCACATACACTTACCTAATTGTGTTAGGGACTTGAAAACATGGCAATACACTTCTCCATAAGGGTTTACGGTAGTAAATCCAAAGGAAAATGCCATTAGGCCGTAAACTCCTCAAAGGAGGTGTTTTGTTTCCCTAGTCTCTTCCAAAGGCCAAACCACTTAGTAGAATTGCTTCAAAAGGCTTGCTAAACCACAAAACAACACTTGGACATTAAGACTAGAGTTTATGACCGTAAACTCTAGAATTTACTTCCGTAAACTACCTTGATCTTGACCATCAAAACCGTAAACTCCAAGGGAGTTTACCCTTGGACTCCAAACACACTAGTTTTGCCCTACCAACACTCGGATGCAATCCTTGTGATCTTTAACACTTGAAACAAAGTGTTTTCATGTTCTAGGGTGCCCCAACTTAATTTATTAGTTATAAATTGGCTAATTAGTTATATGTATGTTCATTATATGATAACTAGGCTCGTGCGTGTGTACAAGTCTTCATTTGTCACCTAGCACCGTAACCGACACTTCAATCCAATCCACGCACCACAAGTGAGTTCATACCCCTTAATCAATGTTTTAAATAATTTTAATCTTTAATAGGGGGGATACAGGTAGAAAACAACATGTTATTTAATCAATCATATGTATTTATAACTGTGTTTTCATTTAGCAGATTTCACATATTACAAAACGTGATGCATGAAATGGTTTTATATCTTAAAAATACCTTGATAGCAAAAGTATTACGTTTGAAATGTTTATTAAAGTGACATCAAGTCATTGTTACTTATTGCTCGAAACTCTTAGATGTTTTACAAAACCATTTTTAACCTACTTGAAAAACCAATTACCTTCCAGTTAACTATTATAGGGATAGTTAGAAGATACAAAACATTATTCCTATTACAAGGAATGACATCAGAGTCAGTTCATTCATGAGTCTATACAGTACATTACATGAGTACCTTACATGAATACATTACATGAGTACCTTACATGAATACATTACATGAGTACCTTACATGAATACATTACATGAGTACATTACATGAATACATTACATGAGTACCTTTACGTAGATACATTTTCCTGTATACATTTACATGGATACTTGTACCTCGATTCATTGGGATGATTTATTAGTACCTTCTATGTAAATTGTCCTGCCTATCCCAGTTCAACGGGATATCTAGACAGGGCTAACCATTCCTAATCCCAACTGTTAGCACCAGTGGTTGATGAACATCTACGGATGCCTACGGTTATTACTTATACTAGGAGTACCTCTACGAGACTAACCATTCCTCGGGCCTACTGTTCTCTACAGAGGTCAATGAACATCTACGTATGCCTACGGTTAATACTTATATTAAGAGTACCTTTATAGGACAAACCCTTCCTCCGCCCTGCTGCAGCTACAAAGGACAATTGAACAATCTACAAATGTTCAATGGTTATACATTTCGCTAATCGCGATGTCGTGTTAATCCTCGTACAAAAACGATAACAATTACATTAGTACATTTTTCCTATTACTTTATTTGGTGATACATTCACATAAACGAGGAGTTAGACTAAGTACTTTAAGTATTAGTCATTAGCAGGGAAAAACTATCATTTTACTTACAAAACATTCGGGTCTTGGTAGAAGACTACATTTCATACTAGTAGGAAATAAGGGATTTTCTAGGGTTTTTCATTACTTACATCAACCGTTTCATTTAAAGATTTACAGGGCATTCATAACAGTTTTTCCAAAACAAGACAATGACACTTAATTACTTATGAATGCACCAGCTTTAAGCTGATACTTGCTTTCAAAATAACTTATATTCTCAGGTCACCACTAGACAGGTATGATGGCCAGGTTTTGAGAAGACGGAGCACAGACAAGACTCGTTTTTTATTTTGATTGTATTTTTGGTGTTTTATTACATTGAAAGAACAAACATGTATTAAAAACTTTACTTTTAATGCAATGGATGATGTTGTTGCTTGTTTACTACTTTACATTGTTTGTGATACTGTACATGACGTCCTCCACCCCGAAACGTTTCCGCCGTTCTTGGTTTTGGGGTGTGACATCTTCCGGGTATATATCATCAAATGATCTTTGTTTGTGTGTGTCCATATATATATATATATATATATATATATATATATATATATATATATATATGATAATTATATTTATGATCTCACAATTATCTGATATATATATATATATATATATATATATATATATATATATATATATAAATTGTCATATATATACCCTAATTATGGCTATTTTAACAAAATATTTGGTAGCGTAACAATTAAGTACAAAGCATATCATAAATCTTGTCTAACATAACTCCTATGTACTTAAAGTTTCCTAGGGATTTGACCATTATAACATCTAGGTATTACCTACTCCTGGATTATCGGGCATCATATCTTTTAGACACATATCATATCTTAAATCTAGGCATAGTATCTACAGTTATATTATCCTATGGTATCTTTATTATATTAACATGAATTAATATTTATAAGATAAATATTTTTATAAAATCATTTGTTAAGCATTTATAACCCTCCTAAAAACATTTTAAAACAGTAAAATAAGGGTCGTGAACTCACTCTAATAGCGTATTGAAGAGCGCCCAAACTGTTGCAATCAGTTTTTCTTGCCATCAAGAGGGTGTTGAAGTATATATATATATATATATATATATATATATATATATATATATATATATAGAGAGAGAGAGAGAGAGAGTTTAGAGGTTGGTTTATGATGAAAAACCAGGAAACAAGCACCCCTATTTATAGTGATGGTGTGTGGCATGCACTCGCTTCGTAGCCCATCCAAATATTTCCACGTGTTACCCTTCTGGTGGTCCATGTTTCCAAATCTCTGATGAATCTGGGGGTCAGATGTGCGTGACGGGCATGACGCACACATTGACGCTTATTTCCTTGCTTTGCTTGCATCCCTTGTTGGAACTAAAGAAAATCGCTGACCCTTTAATTATTTTTTAAAAATTCATATTTTCTTCATATGAACTTTGTTTCTTACCCTCTTTATATATTTGTGTAGCTCTTTCCTAGAACTACAACTTTCCTTTAGGTTGCATCTTCTAATTTTAACTTTTATTTTTAACCCACATTTTTATATTTTATAAAAATCGTATCTCCTTAATATGACTTCCATTTTTTCCATTCTTTTTTCTCAAGTTCTTATCTAATGTTTTACTACAAATTTCCTTTTTGTAGTGTTAGCCGAAACTCAACCGTTCTCTTTTTGCTGTTTTTGACGTCAATAGCGTTATGAATGTGGTTGGTTTATATTCGTCATAAATCATAAATCTTCTAATCAGAGTTAGATTTTCTCAATGCTTTTACTTGTTGGGATCATTAGGTCGTGTATTTTCCAAATACGCTAACCATTTTAACTTTTTAATTACTTTATTTTCGTCTCAACTTTCCATATTATCCTTCAATATGAGAAGTTTTTGTCTCTATGAGTTGAACCTAACTCCTAGTAACAATTAACGACAAAAAATTCTCACTTGTTACATTCCCCCCTGTTTTAAGAATTTCGTCCTCGAAATTCAAGTCTTATCTAAACTTTAAATAGGGAGACCAATTTCTTATAAAGGAAGTCAATTCCTTCTCTTGTTGAGTTAACTAAATTTCCATTTTAGTTTTCTACTTCTAATTCTTTAACTTCATACATAGTAATCTAATTTTACCTGATCCTATTTTACACCTATAGGAAACCTAAAAAATTTCTATCAAACTTCGGTTAAGGATTTTTGAAGGGATTTCCATGTTTTAATTAATCATTTTAAATATACTATTACAATGAACTGTTTATTAAAACATTTAAACTTCGAGGATTCCTATTATCCTTGGAAAAATCTTACAATTATTTTTGTGGGTTTTCTTTTCCCTCACATTCCTATTCTTATAATTTTATAGTATTCCTTTACTGGACCAGTTGGCTCTTGCAGGCATCTACAATATGTCCTGCTTTTCCGCACTCTGTGCACTTGAAATCTTCACAGCTACAGTGATGGTGTAGTCCACACTTACTGCACAAGGGAAATCTTCCCAAGTATCCTTTTTGGGGAACAACCATTGGAGGCTTCCTTTCCTCCTTTATCTTGTATATAAGGTTCGGCTTGGTCCTCCTTTGTTGATTTTTCTCCATTTTCTTCCAAATTCCCTTTCCTTAATCATGCCATCTAGGATTTCGGTTTCCCTAAAGTGGAACGCTAGCTGCTTAGATTCCTTGAAGGTGTGGGGCTTTTATGCTTGTATTTTCTTCCTAACTTGAGGTGCTAGTCCTTGGAGATATGCATTCGTTTTCTTGCTCTCCGAGCCATTCAGTTCTAAGCATACCGTGGCTAGTTCTTCAAAGTGTATGGTTTAGAAAGCTAGACTGGACTTTCTAGTGCTTAATTGACTGAATTCATGTTCTACTCTGGTCCAAACTCCCATAGAACATAATTCTCTTATCATTTGCCTTTTTAACTCTTCCCAAGAGATTGCATAGGCTGTATCTACTCCTAGGGCCTTGACCTCGATACTCTACCAAATGTGTAACGACCGAAAAATTCCAACCAATTTAAACTTTTCAAAAACACCCCGATTTCATTAATTTATTGCAAAAAGGTTTTCATTACAGTTAAATTAAAGTATTCCCCATGGTCTCCTGAAGAACATAATATGAGGAGCGGTATGATCACGCCTTTGCCTTGCCACGGTCTCCTGAAGAACCTGAAAAACATAAAACCACAACTGTAAGCCCGAAAGTTTAGTGAGATAACCCCAAAATACCAACCACATATACCATACACGCATAACATGCCATAACATATCCGATCACAGAACAACCATGCACTTCGGGTCTACTATGTGACTGGTCCGCCGCACCGGCCAACAGTCCACCTAGTCCACCCTCCGAGTCTAGCCATATACCTCGAGTCTGCAGTGTGATTGGTCCGCCCGCACCGGGCCTTCAATCCACCTGGTCCACTCTCCGAATCTAGCCACATACATCGAGTCTGCAGTGTGATTGGTCCGCCCGCACCGGGCCTTCAATCCACCTGGTCCACTCTCCGAGTCTACAGTATGACTGGTCCGCCTGTATCGGGCCTTCAGTCGGCGTGGTCCATTCTTCGAGCCTCGGCACGTCTGGTTCGCCCTCTTGGGGCCTACAGCCTATCCGTACCGCTCGCTGGGCCTTCGGGACAACCGGTCCGCCCTGGATATCTTGGCCTACAGCATAAAGCAGGACCCGCCTCAACCCAACTCCAGTCCAAACAACCATGTGCACATAAACATACAATCATATTACAATTCACAGTCAACAAACCGATCAACAGATCACATAACATATCATCATCCTAACCAGGATACCGACCTAACCGGTCACTAGCATAGCATCACCCTACATCTCGGGAAACCGATCTCAACCAGGTCTCTGACATATACCATCCTAGATACCAGGATGCAACATATCAAAGCAATAACATACAACAATACCCGGATCTCAATCCGATAAAGGGCCGGCCTTGGTGCCTTAGACCCTGTTGATATAGTGAGGATAACTCACCTCGAAACTGCCGACTGAACAGATAACCCAAGCTACTCCAATCACTGATACGATCTCCACCACTGGACAACCACCAAGGCACTGAACTCAAAAAAATATCCAACAATTACCAAAATGCCCCTGGAAATCACTGGTCAACCCTTGGTCAAAGTCAAAGTCAACCCCTGACTGACTCTACTCGCCGAGTCAACTCGATGACTCGCCGAGTCCCCATGCTCAGAAATTCCCCAATCCGCGACTCAACTCGCCGAGCCACCCCGAGACTCGCCGAGTCCAACAACTCTGAGTCCACTCACACATAACTCACCGAGTCATCCCTTGACTCACCGATTCTCGGCTCAACCAGAAAGGATTGGGACTCTTCAACAAGACTCGCCGAGTCCAAGAACAGACTCGTCGAGTCTAAGGCTATCTTGGACTTACTCGCCGAGTTGTTCTTCCAACTCGCCGAGTTCCAGATCATCTTCATCCAACTTGCCGAGTTCCAGCCTATCTTCAAGCAACTCGATGAGTTCACCTTTGTGACTCGCCGAGTGCCTCTCGATCTCATTCCATATAGAAGCATTCCAGGCCATGCAATTGATCCAAAACATAGATCTGCCCTCCTACAACCCATCCATCACGTAAAGTGGCAAACTTTACGTGAATCCAAAGAAATCTAGGCATTTTACACTTTAGGGATAGGGTTTGGGACATGATGGCTTCACTAATCACTCAAGAACAGGGGCTTTCATGCACTCTAATCCTTCTCCATTCCAGATCTGAGGTAGCAACCTCAGGTCTAACCTCCAAACTCAAAACATCACAAGATATGATTCCCCATAAACCCCAAAATGATGCATCTATATGAATAACAGCCCAAGAACGAGATAATACCTCAAAAGGAAGCCCCAACAGCAATGAAACCCGAATCTAAGCAAAGCCCCTTGCTCCAAGCCTCCTAACCTTCAAGATTTCCTCAACAATCACTTCTTCAAGCCTCCAAATGCACTTTGATCCTCTCACACATGACAACTAGGGTTTCTGGACTTAAGAGAGAGTAGAGAGGCTGGGGGAAAGGATGTTATGTTCTTTATATAAGGCTCAACCCTGAGAAATAGGGTTTTCTCCACTCAGCGCCTACTCGTCTAGTCCATCCGTCGACTCGCCGAGTCGGCCACTTAACACGCGACCAAAGTCGCGACCCTATTCGCCGAGTCCACCCATGGACTCGCCGAGTTCCCCTTCCCAATTTACTCTTTTAGCCCTTCAACTTTACTCTTGATATTCCGGGATGTTACAAAATGAGGGCCTTCCCATGAGAGTGCAAGTTGTAAATTTTACCCTAACCTCCTAATTACACCTAATCTCTAGTCCTTTGATCCAGTGGATTAGGCATTTTACTCCTCCATGTCCATAGAAGGATCTTGGCTTACTACGAAGAAATCCTTGTAAGCTTGATTTCTTTCCTTGTTGATTCCTTCTCCATGGTCAATTATGAGATTATCTAATGCATCAGAGACTTGATGCTGAATCATGGACTGGATGGCAGTTGGATTTAACAAGGATAACATAGTAGGGTTGTTTTCCTTAAACAACAAACGAAATGATTATTGGGTTTTACGTAAGGGGTCAGTTCTATTCCCTATTTGTAGGGTACTTATAGTTGCTCTCTTAGCAACTAGTCTTACTTATTGCTTTTATCATTATTTTCTAATTAGGATTTTCGATTTTTATTGTTAATATCATATCTTTTGGTTGCCTTCCTTGCAACCTTCTAATAATAGCATGCTATTGTTTCTTCCCTAGCAACTTACTGTTGCTTTCCTAACAACTTACTGATCATAACATGATATTTTTGCTTTCCTAGCAACTTACCATTGTTTTCTAATAAATTACTGATCGTAGCATGCCATTGTTGCTTTCATAGCAACTTTCGGTTGTTTCCTTAACAACTTACTGATCAAAGCATATTGGTATTCATTCCTAGCAACTTCTTGTTGTTTCCTTAACAACATATTGATCATATCATGTTGTTGTTGTTTTCCTAGCAACTTGCTGATCATCCCAAGGGAGTTCCTTCTTGTCATAAATTTTGGCTCTTAAAGGCTTTGATTGTTTTTGGGAATCCATAGGGTCAAAACTGTTAGAAAGAAAAAAAATTTACTTGTGCGTGTTGAGCAAATGATTCGTGTGTCGTGCACATACATCAGATCACCATTAAAGTAGATTTTTTGCTTCATTTGAACATTCCTTCTGTCTTTATCTGCTTTGTCGCTATTGGGGTCCACACGCACGACACACACTTGGAGCGCCTACTTATGATCATCGATTTATTCACTTCATTTGATCACTCTACTACTAGGTGATCTCTATGATAAACACTAACCCAAATCGTGGCCTAAATTTTGAATTTTTCGGGTTTTTAGAGAAATTTATCAATTTGTGAATTTTGGTTGTATTTTGTGAAATTGATGAGTAATATAGTATCATATACTACTAACTTTACTTCCTATATACTCAAATTTGGCTTTAATTTATCTATCAATTCTAACTTTGAGTTTTATTTTTTATTTTTTTTTTAATATTTTGAACTCAAATCATAATTTAATGTTGTTTTGGACGAAATTAGAAGTCCATACATGTTCTAGAGGACTAACCAAACACCCCTAATTGATATTTAGGTTGAAAATTGGACGAAATAGCAGGTTGCCATGTGTGACATCCCCATTTTCATGGCCAAAAAAGACCGATTTTGTTTATGCTTTATAAAAAAAACCAGAGTATCTCTTTTAAGAAAAACGTTGCGGAATTTGTTCCCAGAAAAACATGATAATTACATTATCAAAGCATTTACAAAGAAAAACATGATAATTACATTATCAGAGTATCTCTTTTAAGAAAAACGTTGCGGAATTTGTTCCCATAAAAACATGATAATTATGACTAATCCATACTCTCAAACTAGGGATGAATGACTAATCCATACTCTCAGATTAATGACGAATGATTATGCCTAATCTATACTCTCAGACTAGGGACGAATGACTAATCCATACTCTCGGATTAATGACTAATGATTATGCCTAATCCATACTCTCGGGTTAAGGACGAATGACTATGTCTTAATCCATACTCCCAGACTAAGGACAACTGACTATGTATTAATCCATACTCCCGGATTAAGAACAACTGACTATGTCTTAATCCATACTCCCAGATTAACGACAATTGACTGAGTCCAATCCATACTCTCGGACTAGGGACGAATGACTATGTCTAATCCGTGCATCTGGATCAATGACATGTTTAAGGGTTCTATTCCGCGTATATATCTCACTCGCACTCATAAGGAGATACTACCCAATGACTCTCATAACAAATTTTAGGTTTACTCATTAACCTAAATCATTATAAATAACCATGTATGTTCTTTAACACGTAATTCATACAACATCAAATGATTCGCACATAAACATATATTTAATACATCCAATCAATACTTGTATTAAAATCATGTTCATGAAAGGGACTATGCACTCACCTGGAAAGGTGGTGACTCGGTACTCAGGCAGCACTTCGTTACTCTTAAAACAATTTCCCTGGACAAAACCTAGTATCATTACCACTAGGGTTTAGTTCAATATTCACCAAGACAAATTTAATAGTTTAACTATTATTATTATTATTATTATTATTATTATTATTATTATTATTATTATTATTATTATTATTATATAAACGTTAAACAACACTATATAACTCATAATAATAGCCCATATAATTATTTTAAGGTTCTAATAATGTTACTATAATTAACTAGAAGCTATATTAAAAATTGTGTAAGCGTAGCTCACTTACAACGGATTTTAAAGAAAACCGGGGCTTCGCTTGGAGCAACGTTTCTGAACCGAAAGACCCTTTTTCTCGGGACTCCGGGAGCCTCGAGGCTTCCTTCGGGTGCTAGTGGTTTACCTAGGCTTAGGAGGGTTAGGATAGGCTAGGGAGAGAAAGAAGTTAGAGAGAGAAGAGAGAATGGAGCAAGAAATGAGGCTGCCTAGACCTCCTTTTATAGCTGCGAGAGGCCTCGCTACGCTGGGCGTTCAGAAGCTCTACGCGGGGCGTAGTTCTGGATAAGGCGGACAGATGGCGAGCTTCGAATGGGGCGACGTAGCTCAAGCTGGACCGAGGAAGACCAAAGTACGCGAGGCGTTCCGACCTCGTACGTGGCGCGTAATGCGAACACGGGGCGTCCGAAGGTACGCTGGGCATACCCCTTCACACAGCCTCGCAATTTCACCCTCCAACTTCTAAAAATCATAACTCTCGCATACGAGCTCCATTTTTGACGTTCTTTATATCCACGCGTAGGAAGGAACGTAATCTACAACTTTCGTTAAGACTCCATCGTCTAATTTCGACTTTATTTTAATAGTTATATTTTTAACACGCCGGCACAAGATTGGTCCGTTAAAAATTCATAACTTCTCCATCCGACGTCCGTTTTCATCTGTTTTTTTATCGTTACGCTATTATTAATGAGACTTCGATTCTCGTTAAGGTTTTGTAGGCTAAAAACCGCTCGTTCTAATATTCGGATTTCGGGATTTACACTGCTAAGCCGAAACTTCGAAAAATCATAACTTCCTCATACGAAGTCAGATTTAGGCGTTCGTTTTATGGACACTCTCGGTTTAACGAATTCAACTAATTTTGTTTAGATCGCTAAGGCTGAATATCGCTCCATCGTAAATTCAGTATTTACGCTTCCCGGTGCCGTGTCGGTTTCGTCGCGAAACTTAGACGGGTCATAACTTCTTCGTTATAACTCGGATTTCGGCGTTCTTTATATGTATGGAAACCTTTTGACATATTCTACAACTTGGTTAAGATTATTTATTCTAAATAATCTGTTGTCGAAAAGTCGTTTTTGACCCCTATTATCTCTAAATTGACTAGCTCGGATCTACGGGCGCTACAATTATCTCCCTCTTAGGATGATTACGTCCCGGAATCATCAACGAAATGGGGCTCACATGATGACTCCATACACTATCTCTTCATCGTAAGTAATAACCATAACTTTCATGTTTCATTGAATGAGTATCTAACTCTAAGACTTCTTGACTGCAGGTGGTGCTCGATTTTGCATTTGCTCCCTATCTCACGTTAGACTCCAAATTATGAACTTTAAGTCACAATCTCGATCCTCACTGGATACGAACTTAAGATAAGTTCTTTTATTACTACAATGGATCGATGTGTCATGACCTATCATCGTATGTTGCAACACTTAGACTTAGGTCTTTTAGAGTCTTCCAGAACAGGCTATACCTTCCTTCATGTTCTAATCACATCTTAAAAGGTGGCATTTCTAGCTACAAGCAACTATCACGATACCTCTATTAATCGCTTTGATTGTCTTTCACTTCAAGCTTTTAGCTTAAGTTAGATGATGCATCGGACTTGGTTCTCTGAATTATTTAACATACTCAGCGTAGTTGGACTCAATTTGATATGAACACTAGGGTTGGAATAACAATTATCTTCTTAGTCATTACCGAAACAATGGTGACGACATACTTGAATAAAACGAAATCAATTACTAGCTTCTTGGTAACCTTGTGACTTTCCCTGATCTAAGCGTGAGTCCTGTGCTTCCGGTAGTATAAGCCTCTACTACCTTTCACACCTACTCATACTCTTCCCAAGTATTGTCTCATAGTTTTCCAAGTCACTATAAAATAAAATCACACAACAGCTTAACTCATTGGATAGCAAAACAAAGGTTTTTTTATATTAATCCTTGAAACGATTACATAGGTGTTAATAGGCTATACCATAACAGACTATCTACATGGCTCCTTCATAACTTAATCTTCATATATCCATCCTCACTCCTGATTCCTTGCAACGTCTGCTGCTTCGTCTAGGATCATATGGAATGCTCTTGCCTTCGGTTTTGGCGACACATTTGGTTTTCCTACTTCTTCTCTCCTTGGGCAGTCTTGCTTGAAGTGTCCCTCTTCACCACACATTTAAAGCAGACTTCTCTCTTGGTTGTGCATTCACTGGCGTAATGACCAGTTTTCCTGCATTTAAAGTAGGTCATCTCTTTAGAGCATTTCCCAATGTGCTTCTTTCTGTAATTGTCACACCATTGAATTCCTTCTTCGAACTTCTTTGAACCAGACTTCGATAATTTTCTCTTATCGTCGGACCTTGAGGATCCTTCAAACTTCCTCTTCTCGCCAACCTCCATCTTGCTGGCATCTCATCCCTTGATCATATCTTCAACAGACTTGGCAGCCCAGATAGTTGCCTCCAGAGTAGGTGCCTGACGTACTGGCACCGCATACTCCCATGGAAGTCCCTTTGCGTACTTGTCAATTTTTGTCAGCTCGTCCGGGACAAGGTGCAAAGCAAACTCCATCTTGTCCGTGAAGTTGTTGGTGTATTCATAGATGGTCATGCTTCCTTTCTTCAAGGTTAGGAATTGGTTCTCCAGCTTGAGCAGGTTTTGGGTTGAATAGTACTTACGTTTGAATTGCACCAAAAACTCTGCCCATGTCAGTTGCACGGGCTCATTGGGGATTAAAGTCTTCCCAAGGGTGTTCCACCAACAAACAGAACCTCCTCGGAACTATCGCACTGCAAATGTGGTCTGTAATTTGCCTCTGCAACCACACGTCATGAAGGCCAACTCCATTTCTGAGATCCAATCTGTCACACCCCAAAACCGAGAACGGTGGAAACGTTCTGGGGCGGAGGACGTCATGTATGTATCACAACAATGTAAAGTAGTAAACAAGCAACAACATCGTCCATTGCATTAATAGTAATAGTTTAATACATGTGTGTTCTTTCATAGAAATAAGACATTACAACAAGTAATCAAAATAAAAGATAAGTCTTGACTGCTCCGTCTTCGCAAAACCTAGTCATTGTACCTGTCTACTGGTGACCTGAGAATACAAGTTATTTTGAAAGTGTAGGTCAACATTTAAGCTGGTGAGTTCATATGTATTTAATTTCATTGTTCGTATAAGTTTGATGATAACATTTGAAATCGTTCAATGGAATCTTTTGTATATGTTTTGAAAACTCCTAGAAAATCCCATATTTTCTACTAGTATAAAAAAAAGTAGTCTTCTACCAAGACCTGAATGTTTTGAAAGTAGTCTTTAACCAAGACCTGACTGTTTTGAAAGTAGTCTTCTACCAAGACTTGTATGTTTTGTTGTAACAAATATGGTTTTCCCCTTTATGACTACTATTAACAATATATATAGTCTACTTCATCGTTTATGTGAATGTATCACAAAATAAAAGTAATAGGGAAAATATATCCATATAAGTATTATCCTTTGGTATTAGAATAAACACGACATCGCGACTACCGAAACATTCTCACCGTGAATATCCATAGATGTTCATTTTCCTCTGTAGCTAACAACAGGTGGAAGGAATGGTTAGTTCCTTAAATGTCTTTCTAGTATAAGTATTAACCGTAGATATCCGTAGATGATCATTACCTCTGTTGCTAACAGTCGGGTTTAGGAATGGTTAGTCCCTTATTTTTTCTTACCACATAGTATATATGTAAAAGTATCCCTATAAGTGTATCCATGTAAGAAGAATCTTTGTAAGAGTATCCATATAAATGTATCCATGTAAGAGGAATCTCTGTATGAGTATCCATATAAATGTATCCATGTAAGAGGAATCTCTGTAAGAGTATCCCTTCATATAGCATGTAGTCTAGACTCATGAATGAACTGACTCTGGTGTAATTTCTTATAATAGGGATAATGTTTTGTATCCCCGAAACTATTCCTATAATAGTTTACTAGAATGTAATTGATGAGTGTCCAAGTAGGTTTATACACCCTTGCTACCCAAGAGTGTCGGAACTGAATTAACTGATGGAACATTTATGACTATATATGTACATATGATATATAACTAATATTTAAACGACCTTCGAACGAGTACCCAATATCCCATCAGACCACATCCAAATCGAGGAAAAGGAAACAGGGTGGACAGCCTTCCTAAGTCTTTTAAACATTTCTTATATAACTATACATATAGAGGCATGCAATTTATAATATAAAATCATAAAAGAAGTTTTGTAAAACCTTTGAAAAGTTTAATAAATAAGAATTTATGACTTGATGTCAGTTTATAAATCAAATCGAAAACCGTTTGACAAAACAGTTTAAGTGTGAGAAAACCTTTGTTTGAAGCACAATTATAACAGATTCAAAAAGGAAACCTATAGTTTGTAAGACAGTTTCTAAAAGTATCTCAACATGTAAAAACGTTCGAGAAAACTATTTGAAGTGCATATGAAAATGTTCGTTTGTTCTTGTATATGAATGTATCTCCTTGAAATAGTATTTCTAGTATGTAAAAGTTTGTGATGTTCTCGTAAAACTATACCTATTATAGTTTTCTAAAAGTGTGTCTTGTTTGTATAGTAATTCCTAGTGAAACGCTCACTTGTTATGAAAAGTATAATTTTTTTAGTGTCTAAGATGGACACATATACATACAGTATAAGCAAGGTGTTTGATTTATACATATACAACAACATTTTTCATTTCAAAAGATATGATGTTATCGTGATATATTTTGCATATGAAAGTTTCCTTATAATAGTTATATATCACATATGATTCCGTTTATAAAAAGTGTATAATGAAACTTTATATAACACACAATAATAATCGTGTGTTTTACTTGTATTCCCCCCTTAAAAGCATATAAAAACATTTATAAACACTTAAAAGTGTGGATTATAGGGGTATGAACTCACTTGATAGATTGAAGAAAAGCGAGACGAAAACCGAGCAGAACTTCTACTCAAGCAAGCGGATTTCTCAGGATTCTTGGGAATCTCGGGAGCGTAAAACTTCCTTCCCAACTTGGATATGAAAACCGGGCCTTTGGGATGACTCCGAGGGTTGAAACGCAGAGCTTTGGCGCGAGAAAGGAAGGAATGGAGCAAAAATGGCCGGCACCCTCGCATCCCTTTTATAGTGGCTGGAGGACCTCGGTACGTTGGGCGTACGAGAGTACGCGGGGCGTACTCATGCGTCATGCATGAGCGCATCCTCGGTCGAAGCATCGGAGCAACGTGGACGAATTGAGGCCGAGCATCCGAGTACGCTGGGCGTAACCTGGATTGGTCCGATGACTCCTCCTTCGGATAATACCGAATTTTAAATTTAATTTATATTTTAATTATTTAGTAAACTTCAAAAATTCATATCTTTCTCATACGAACTCCGTTTTCAACGTTTTTTATATCCACACGAATGTGAGAATACGATCTACAACTTTCGTTTAGACTCCGTCGGCAAATATTGACTTTATTTTTAATATTATAATTTAATAGGTCGGAATAGGAAAAATCCGTTAAAGTTCCATAACTTCTTCATCCGACGTCCGTTTTCGTCAGACTTTTTACCGATGCGCTTCTATTGTTGAGACCTTCGATTCTCATTTAGTTTGTGTCGGCTAAAAGTCTCTTGATCTCTATCTCAAGTTTTTAGCTGTCTACTACTATATCCGTAACTTAGAAAAATCATAACTTCCTCATACGAAGTCAGATATGGACGTTCTTTTCATGTACGTTTATGGTTTAATGATATCTAAAACTTTCATTTAGATACCTAAGGCTAAAAATTATTGTATTGAAACTTCGCGTTTTACGTCTATCAGTGTTGCCGGTTTTGCCGAGAATCTGCGGTTGGTCATAACTTCTTCGTTACAACTCGGATTTTAGGGTTCTTTATATGTATGAAAACCTTGAAACGATTCCTACCACTTTATTTAACCCAAATACGATTTTAGGAAAGTTAAATGTTTACCTATATTAGACTGGTGTTACATTTCATTGTCTCGAAATATCGGGTTTTCACATCATCCCCCCGTTAGAGGGAATTTCGTCCCGAAATTAGAGTTTAAGCAGAATTGATACTACGCTACGGATAGAAGTTCTATTTGATCCTCACGTTCCCAAGTGAATTCAAGTCTTCGCTTGTCCTTTCAGCGAACCATTCGTTATCGGGATACGACTTTGCTTCTTTCGTTTGACTTCACTGGCATGATAACTCTTCTTGGTCGAACGTATGTTGAATGTTTTTGTGGATTGTGAGAATAGTACATCGTGTACCCTACAACTAGTGTCTCCAGATCTTCACAGCAATTACCGTTGCTCCTGACTCAAGATCATGTGTTGTATAGTTAACTTCCTGTGTCTTAAGCTGTGTTGAGGTATAGGCAGTGACCTTTCCTCTTGCATAAGAACCCAACCAATTCATACTGATTATGACGTCAGAACCTTGCGGTTGATTAGATGTCGTGAAGATCTAAAAGAAAGTATGATTACTCATGAATTAGGGAAGAGGATAGGTATTTCTAAGTTTATTCTCATGGAAGCACGATCACTCGCAGTCTTGGGCAGTCTCCGTCCTGAAGTTCACAGTAGAACCCATACCAGGTTCCTCAATCACAGTCTCGGGTATACGAGTCATATATAATTAAGATTGAAACTGTCGGTCTTTGGATTGAACTTGACGTACTGCACGAGTGGTACTTCGGGGAGGTTTGCTGAGGTTTCCTTGGAAAGGGTAAGAAACATGAGGTGCTCTATGCCCGAGTACTTTGGTGTTCTGGAATGACGGCTTCGCTAGAAAGACGATTTCGAAGAAAGAGATGTACGTATGAAGCTGTTTTTGTGAGGATCAAATTGAATCAAGTCGTATGATAATGTCGGAATCATAAGGAAACTTAAAGACATTAGATTTGAACATAAGACGTTTACAGACAAAACACAACCGTGCAACCATCAACGGAGTTATAGTACTTTAGACTATTACAAGAATCTTGCTGCGAATAAGGTATACTACAAAAGGCAAGTATACGCAGCACGTGCATCCCAATACCGACGGGATCCCGCAAAAGATAAGACACTGATTGCACTAGTTTTGGATGGTTTATAAGTCTGTTACAACGAAACGCCTAAATTACATTAACGTGGGTTCAAAGTAGGTTCTCCTGCAACTGTGATCATGAGAATCCTACCGTCTACGCTAGAGTTCTTTGTTATAGGGCAATACTTCTTGAGGTGCCCTATCTCCCTGCATTGGTGGCATGACTGGCTAGTGCTAGCCTTGGTGGCGGGAGTGAGGTGTTTAGCCAGTGTTATGTGGGCACGAGTGCCTTCCTCAATACACCACCTTGGAAATTGCTTCCTAAAGCGTTCTGCAGGAGTTGCCACTTGTTTCTGTGGCATGGCAAGTCTTTGGGATTTCTTGTGTTCCTTTAGGGCTTGACGATATCGTCTCTTCCTTTCGGTCTTATGGCTTCGCAAGTCTATGACTGTTGCCATTTGTTGGTTTCCCGTTTTGGTACTACCATCGGAACTCTTGACTCCTTTGTCTGTCTTGCTTGTGTTGCCTGAGTTAATGTGTGTAAGGAAAGTTTTCACAGCAGCTGCTACTGCAGTTTGTAATGTAGCGGCGTCGATATGGAGGATAGGGGTTTCGTTGCTCGACTGATTGTTTCCGGATGACGACATGATTCTGTAACACAAAAGATAAAGATTTTGTGAGCGATTCTGGTTGACTCTAGAGGTACTTCGATTGTTCAAGTAAAGAGTAAGACTATGTTCTCGAAAGTTTGACCTACATCCCTATGATGCAGTCCTAGCACTAAGGGGAAGTGTGTTTATGAAGGGTTGACCTACATCCCTATGATGCAGTCCTAGTAATGAGTGGAAGTAAGTTCGTAGAATGGTCTCAAGACGCTTGTCGTTCAAGCCGAGGTATCGTTGGTTGGTGAATTACATGATCCAACCACTAAAAGAGACATGGAAATGTTTCCGGAGCTAAATTACTATAGTCCAATGACTTGACTAAAGCATGTTTCAGATAGACTCCAACAAAAGTATTATAAGAGTACTTGAATAAAGAATGACACAGAAGCTAGCCGACAGTCAATATCTTTGATATTCATGACGTAAAAGTTCGGGAAAATGACCTTGTAAAAGGTCTTACATCATATCCATAGGAGATAGTTCTCGACATCATAAAGACCTAACCAAAAGTACTTATAGTACAAGGTAGTCACATAGAAAGTACTACACAGCACATAGACAGGAACACGGTTCTTTAAAACAAAGAAGGATGTAAGGTATCTCCTACTATCGACGGTCACCCCTATGGTGAACCCTTAGTTCGGTTAGTTGATGTTCCATATCAAGCAGGTATCTCTCGTACACCCTCTGGCGTACTTGTAGCTCTATGACTTCTTCTCGGGTTTTCAGCTAGTGCTTGCAGCAGGGTCTCATGGTTTCTCTCGGATCTCTCACTTGATGATCAATGCGATAGGTGCGAATGGTATGCATTCTGGCATTGGCATTAACCTCTTAGATATGTTGAAGAGTCGTCCTGCCCTGAATTTCGTTTCGGGCAACTTTGCGGGCCAGAATTGGAAGAATTCTGTCTGCTGAGCTTCCTTCACTTGTGTCGTAGAAGCTTCGGTCTCCATCAAATGACATAGGTTGATCTTGCTCTTCGCTCCCTATCTCCAAACATTCTACCCAAGGGGGTGTCGGGCCATGAAAAGTCGGACGAGGGTTAGGAATTTGAATGGGAGCTGCCTAGAGTAGGCTCTCAACCTTGGGTTCGGAGTTATCAACATCCGAAAGGTTTTCATCATGGTGATCATTCAAAGGGATTGGATGATCACTCTCTAGCTCTTCTTCAAACCATCCAACATTGCCTTTGTTCAGAAGGTACGGGTTGCCGTGGGGATGGAGTCCAGTTATGTTATCTACGCGAGAATTTGGGGTAAGGAAATAATTATTAGACGAACTATCTAGATAATTATTAGAAAATCTTCATTAGTTACATCGCTATTTGTAAAGTGCATACTAGTCATATGTAATCAACACAGGATAGGCTTTCGAATAAGTGACCTTAACTCCAAATTCACAAGGAATAAGGGTAAAGCAAAAACTTCACTGATTCTAAGTCTATAACATCCTAGTTACATATAGCCTTAGTGTATCCACTTAGAAACTATCAACTTAGAAATGAAGATCCTTTTTAGTATTTAAGTAAGTAATTATGGTAACACAAAACACCCCTATGGTATTTTAGACTTAGGTTCTGTTATAATGTTCTCATTGTGGTAATGTTGGTAAGTTTATAGAATTGTTGCTACATCACAACCATTCTTGGGTATATGCTAATCATTCCTCGGACCAACATAGTTGATCAGGCTATGCCACTCCCAAGACTGACTATACATCCCCAAGCTTACTTGTGATATTCAACAATCGTAATACTTTTGTTCTTGTCGTTGTGACACCGATTTTAGTATGAATGCAGGCACGTATACTTACTTAAATATATTATTATTTAGAAGTATAAACTCTAAGTCAGAGTATTTTAATCCCATTGTATTTATAGTTAGTATATCTTTTATGGATTGATATACTCACTTCACTATAAACAATGCTCTGATACCAATCTGTCACACCCCAAAACCGAGAACGGCGGAAACGTTCTGGGGCGGAGGACGTCATGTATGTATCACAACAATGTAAAGTAGTAAACAAGCAACAACATCGTCCATTGCATTAATAGTAATAGTTTAATACATGTGTGTTCTTTCATAGAAATAAGACATCACAACAAGTAATCAAAATAAAAGATGAGTCTTGACTGCTCCGTCTTCACAAAACCTGGCCATCGTACCTGTCTACTGGTGACCTGAGAATACAAGTTATTTTGAAAGTGTAGGTCAACATTTAAGTTGGTGAGTTCATATGTATTTAATGTCATTGTTCGTATAAGTTTGATGATAACATTTGAAATCGTTCAATGGAATCGTTTGTATATGTTTTGAAAACTCCTAGAAAATCCCATATTTTCTACTAGTATAAAAAAAAGTAGTCTTCTACCAAGACCTGAATGTTTTGAAAGTAGTCTTTAACCAAGACCTGACTGTTTTGAAAGTAGTCTTCTACCAAGACTTGTATGTTTTGTTGTAACAAAGATGGTTTTCCCCTTTATGAATACTATTAACAATATATATAGTCTACTTCACCATTTACGTGAATGTATTACAAAATAAAAGTAATAGGGAAAATATATCCATATAAGTATTATCCTTTGGTATTAGAATAAACACGACATCACGAGTACCGAAACGTTCTCACCGTGAATATTCGTAGATGTTCATTTTCCTATGTAGCTAACAGCAGGTGGAAGGAATGGTTAGTTCCTTAAATGTCTTCCTAGTATAAGTATTAACCGTAGATATTCGTAGATGATCGTTACCCCTGTTGCTAACAGCCGGGTTTAGGAATGGTTAGTCCCTTATTGTTTCTTACCACATAGTATCTATGTAAAAGTATCCCTATAAGTGTATCCATGTAAGAAGAATCTTGTAAGAGTATCCATATAAATGTATCCATGTAAGAGTAATCTCTGTATGAGTATCCATATAAATGTATCCATGTAAGAGGAATCTCTGTAAGAGTATCCCTTCATACAGCATGTAGTCTAGACTCATGAATGAACTGACTCTGGTGTAATTTCTTGTAATAGGGATAATGTTTTGTATCCCCGAAACTATTCCTATAATAGTTTACTAGAATGTAATTGATGAGTGTCCAAGTAGGTTTATACACCCTTGCTACCCAAGAGTGCCGGAACTGAATTAACTGATGGAACATTTATAACTATATATGTACATATGATATATAACTAATATTTAAACGACCTTCGGACGAGTACCCAATATCCCATCAGACCACATCCAAATCGAGGAAAAGGAAACAGGGTGGACAGCCTTCCTAAGTCTTTTAAACATTTCTTATATAACTATACATATAGAGGCATGCAATTTATAATATAAAATCATAAAAGAAGTTTTGTAAAACCTTTGAAAAGTTTAATAAATAAGAATTTATGATTTGATGTCAGTTTATAAATCAAATCGAAAACCGTTTGACAAAACAGTTTAAGTGTGAGAAAACCTTTGTTTGAAGCACAATTATAACAGATTCAAAAAGGAAACCTATAGTTTGTAAGACAGTTTCTAAAAGTATCTCAACATGTAAAAACGTTCGAGAAAACTATTTGAAGTGCATATGAAAATGTTTGTTTGTTCTTGTATATGAATGTATCTCCTTGAAATAGTATTTCTAGTATGTAAAAGTTTGTGATGTTCTCGTAAAACTATACCTATTATAGTTTTCTAAAAGTGTCTCGTTTGTATAGTAATTCCTAGTGAAACGCTCACTTGTTATGAAAAGTATAATTTTTGTAGTGTCTAAGATGGACACATATACATACAGTATAAGCAAGGTGTTTGATTTATACATATATAACAACATTTTTCATTTCAAAAGATATGATGTTATCGTGATATATTTTGCATATGAAAGTTTCCTTATAATAGTTATAAATCACATATGATTCCGTTCATAAAAAGTGTATAATGGAACTTTATATAACACACGATAATAATCGTGTGTTTTACTTGTATTCCCCCCCTTAAAAGCATATAAAAACATTTATAAAACATTTAAAAGTGTGGATTATAGGGGTATGAACTCACTTGATAGATTGAAGAAAAGCGAGACGAAAACCGAGCAGAACTTCTACTCAAGCAAGCCGATTTCTCGGGATTCTCGGGAATCTCGGGAGCGTAAAACTTCCTTCCCAACTTGGATATGAAAACCGGGCCTTTGGGATGACTCTGAGGGTTGAAACGCAAAGCTTCGGTGTGAGAAAGGAAGGAATGGAGCAAAAATAGCCGGCACCCTCGCATCCCTTTTATAGTGGATGGAGGACCTCGGTACGCTGGGCGTACGAGAGTACGCGGGGCGTACTCATGCGTCATGCATGAGCGCATCCTCAGTCGAAGCATCGGAGCGACGTGGACGAATTGAGGCCGAGCATCGGAGTACGCTGGGCGTAACCTGGATTGGTCCGATGACTCCTCCTTCGGATAATACCGAATTTTAAATTTAATTTATATTTTAATTATTTAGTAAACTTCAAAAATTCATATCTTTCTCATACGAACTCCGTTTTCAATGTTTTTTATATGCACGCGAATGTGAGAATACGATCTACAACTTTCGTTTAGACTCCGTCGGCAAACCTTGACTTTATTTTTAATATTATAATTTAATAGGTCGGAATAGGAAAAATCCGTTAAAGTTCCATAACTTCTTCATCCGACGTCCGTTTTCGTCAGACTTTTTACCGATGCGCTTCTATTGTTGAGACCTTCGATTCTCATTTAGTTTGTGTCGGCTAAAAGTCTCTTGATCTCTATCTCGAGTTTTTAGCTGTCTACCGCTATATCCGTAACTTAGAAAAATCATAACTTCCTCATACGAAGTCAGATATGGACGTTCTTTTCATGTACGTTTACGGTTTAATGATATCTAAAACTTTCATTTAGATACCTAAGGCTAAAAATTATTGTATTGAAACTTCGCGTTTTACATCTATCAGTGTTGTCGGTTTTGCCGAGAATCTTCGGTTGGTCATAACTTCTTCGTTACAACTCGGATTTTAGGGTTCTTTATATGTATGAAAACCTTGAAACGATTCCTACCACTTTATTTAACCCAAATACGATTTTAGGAAAGTTAAATGTTTACCTATATTAGACTGGTGTTACATTTCATTGTCTCGAAATATCGGGTTGTCACACAATCCATAACTCTGATTGGATCTTCCTTTCCAGTGAAAGTCGATGGCTTGCAAGTCAGAAAATCGTTTTACTTCCATCCATTCCTCTCGACTCCGTCATCTTGATTAATCCTCCTAATCACCGACACATCGGCTTGGCCAACGGTCCCACTGTAGTTCCCTTCTTCCGACTGCCCATCATTCAGTTCGGGTTGCTCAAGAGGAATCATAAGTTCCTCTCGATAGTGTTGAAGTAAACGTCTTGTTTCCTCCATTTGACGATCCAACATCGTCTAAATCATTGCTTGCACTCCGGCCATGGTGATTGGCTCTGGAGCGGCTACCAAAACGGGTATTTGCTCAATCACTGGAGGTTGATTCCTGTTCCCATTTGCATTCCCAACCCCACTGCGGGTTCTTTCTATTTTGATCTTCACACCGAATAGGGTGAATTTAGATTTTTACATAGGATAGACGTTTAAATCATCCTTATCCCTCCGAAACGTTTACATGTTAGTTCTAATATCGTAGTCATACGTTTAAAATCCTAAATACATATGGTTTCCAGATCCGGTCGGCAATAGACCTTAGATTCGAACAAATGTCAGCATATCAGGCACAAAGCATTTAGCACATAAAATCATTTTAGTCACAATCCCTAAAATAATCTAGTGCTCACACCTCACAATCATCGCTTAGCATTCTAAGTTTAAGTCTAGAAATCCTACAAATTCCTAGTTCGCTTAAACTAATGCTCTGATACCAACTGTGACATCCCCATTTTCATGGCAAAAAAAGACCGATTTTGTTTATGCTTTATAAAAAAACCAGAGTATCACTTTTAAGAAAAACGTTGCGGAATTTGTTCCCAGAAAAACATGATAATTACATTATTAAAGCATTTCCGAAGAAAAGTATTTTCAATCTTTTTAAAATATTTGGGATGTCATCGTCAATACAGAAACATAAGCATAAACAGAACTTACATTCATTATCACTAGTGATTTATATCTCCTTAATCTCTCAGTCTTATGTGACTTCATATCAACACCTGTGATATAAATAAACTGAGTGGGTTAGGTTGGGGAACCTGGTGAGTACATAGGGATTTCAATCCCACAATGTTATATTATGTATATAATTTAGAACTCACAGAATATACAATTTCACCATATATATATATATATATATATATATATATATATATATATATATATATATATATATATATATATATATATATATATATATATATATATATATATATATATATATATATATATATATATATATATATATAAGCAAATCTTATCCCACCCCGTCGATCCTCACAACGAGACTATCCATACTCTCAGACCTAAGATTAACCGTTTACCTAATCCATACTCTCGGGTTAATGACGAATGATTATGACTAATCCATACTCTCGGAGTATAGATGAATGACTAATCCATACTCTCGGATTAATGACGAATGATTATGCCTAATCCATACTCTCGGGTTAAGGACAAATGACTATGTCTTAATCCATACTCCCAGACTAAGGACAACTGACTATGTATTAATCCATACTCCCGGATTAAGAACAACTGACTATGTCTTAATCCATACTCCCAGATTAACGACAATTGACTGAGTCCAATCCATACTCTCGGACTAGGGACGAATGACTATGTCTAATCCGTGCATCTAGATCAATGACATGTTTAAGGGTTCTATTTCGCGTATATATCTCACTCGTACTCATAAGGAGATATTACCCAATGACCCTCATAACAAATTTTAGGTTTACTCATTAACCTAAATCATTATAAATAACCAGGTATGTTCTTTAACATGTTATTCAGACAACATCAAATAATTCGCACATAAACATATATTTAATACATGCAATCAATACTTGTATTAAAATCATATTCATGAAAGGGACTATACACTCACCTGGAAAGGTGGTGACTCAGTACTCGGGCAGCACTTCGTTACTCTTAAAACAATTTCTCTCGACAAAACCTAGTATCATTACCACTAGGGTTTAGTTCAATATTCACCGAGACTAATTTAATAGTTTAACTATTATTATTATTATTATTATTATTATTATTATTATTATTATATAAGCATTAAACAACACTATATAACTCATAATAATAGCCAAAATAATTATTTTAAGGTCCTAATAATGTTACTATAATTAATTAGAAGCTATATTAAAAATTGCGTAACCGTAGCTCAGTTACAGTGGATTTTAAAGAAAACTGGGGCTTCGCTTGGAGCAGCGTTTCTGAACCGAAAGACCCTTTTTCTCAGGACTCCGGGAGCCTCGAGGCTTTCTTCGGGTGCTAGGGGGTTTACCTAGGCTTAGGAGGGTTAGGATAGGCTAGATAGAGAAAGAAGTTAGAGAGAGAAGTGAGAAAGGTGCAAGAAATGAGGCTGCCCCGGCTTCCTTTTATAGCTACGAGAGGCCTCGCTACGCTGGGCGTTCAGAACCTCTACGTGAGGCGTAGCTTCGCATAAGGCGGACAGATGGCGAGCTTCGGATGGGGAGACATGGCTCAAGCTGGACCGAGGAAGACCAAAGTACGTGAGGCGTTCCGACCTCGTATGTGGCGCATAATGCGAACATAGGGCGTCCGAAGGTACGTTGGGTGTACCCCTTCGCACAGCCTCACAATTTCACCCTCCGACTTCTAAAAATCATAACTCTCGCATATGAGCTCTATTTTTGACGTTCTTTCACGCGCAGGCATGATCGTATTCTACAACTTTCGTTAAGACTCCATCGGCTAATTTTGAATTTATTTTAAAAGTTTTAATATTTTAACAGGCCGGGACACGATTAGTCCGTCAAAAATTCATAACTTCTTCATTCGACGTCCGTTTTCATCTGTCTTTTTATCGTTACGCTATTATTAATGAGATCTTCGATTCTCGTTTAGGTTGTGTTGGCTAAAAACTACTCGTTCTAATATTCGGATTTCGGGCTGTAGACTGCTAAGCCGAAACTTCGAAAAATCATAACTTCCTCATATGAAATCAGATTTACGCGTTCTTTTTATGGACGCTCTCGATTTTACGAATTCTACTAATTTCGTTTAGATCGCTAAGGCTGAATATCGCTCCATCATAAATTCAGTATTAACGCTTCCCGGTGTCGTGTCGATTCTGTCGCGAAACTTCGACAAGTTATAACTTCTTCGTTATAACTCAGATTTTGGCGTTCTTTATATGTACGAAAACCTTGTGACATATTCTACAACTTGGTTAAGATTATTTATCCTAAATAATCTTTTGTTGAAAATTCATTTTCGACCCCTATTATCTCTAAATTAACTAGCCCGGATCTACGGGCGTTACGCCATGCCTACTGCTCTTCGTGTTCTTGGGGCGCGTCGCATAGATGCGTTGCGTGGCGTGCACTCGCATGCAACACGCATCTGGAGTCTCTGCCCTGTCTTAATCCCCTTTTCATTTTAAGTTATCCTAATTTAATTCTAACTGTTTTCGTGTCTTATTTTGCTATAGATATGTCGAGACGAGGTCGACTTGCTTGTCTGCTCAGTTAGCACTATTCCTCACCCGATCACTTCGGGATGTTAGCATTCTTGAGCTTTTTGTATGCCACGGATGGCGGCGGGTTATTGGGATTTAGGAGGTGATCTACCAAGAGCTCTGGGTTGATCGATCAATGTTTTTTTTCGCCTGGGAGGTGTATCATGCTCCTGAAGCCTCATCAAGCTGAGGAGGCCTCTAGGGATCCATTGCTGAGGAGACTTTGAGTCCTCATTTTTATGCATTTTTGGATAATTTTATCACTGCTCCTCTATAGGAGTATGAATTTATGCAGGTTTGGGCCCATGCTCGAGGGATCTATGTCCCCCAGTCGACCAAGGAGAGCACTTGTCGTTCTCCTATCTATCAGTTGCTTCACCGACTAGTCGTATTCACCATTTGTCACAAAGAGAAGTGTGACAAGGTTCCTTCTGGCGACCTTTTCTACATGTGGTGCCCCACTCAGATGGAGGTTCATCTTTACCTTCCTTTCGCCCTTGTTCTTTACCTGTCTGGTATGGCTCTAGGCACCACATCCTAGAGCAGGATTTGTGGGGGTCATTGCGTTACTATTTTAGCCCTATCCTATGGGGTTGATACTAGTGGGATAGTCCCAATATCTATCCAGTTTTTGGGTACTACAACTCTCGGGAAGATGCGGGTTTTGACTAGGGAGTTCGGGGCAGCCTTGGACGATACTAGAGGATGACATCATCGAGCCAATTCGGTAGGTGGATCTGGAGGTCATTCCTGATCTTGAATTTGAATGGCATCAGATACCTAGGCACGTGAAGCCTGATTTTTTGGAGCCTACTCTTGGAGATGTGATGTGGGGTCTTACTGCTGCACGGGAGGAGTGTCGTTGGATGATGACTTCTCTCTTCACAGTGATGCGGCATCTGGGGATGGACCATCCGCCATTTCCTAGTGCAGATCCCGTTGTACCACACCCTTCTCAACCACACATCATTGGTTACAAAGGTACTGGTCCTTCAGGCACACATCCTGGAGACACCGATGACGATAATGACGATAATGATGGTGACGACGACGACGATGAGGAGACCGACACGAAGTCGGAGGGCGGTGATGAGTACATTTGTGAGTTTTATTTTGTATTTTGATACTTCGTGATGCATTCTAACATATTCTATTTGGTTCGGTATTTATATATTTATGGTTTTTATGTTTTATTTGTTTGTCCCAATTCATATTTTGTATTGGTTCAGTCATGACTAAATGTAGTTGATCAGGCTATGATTATGAGTGACTCAACTTTTACATATTGAATTTACTGGATATTTATCTTTATGTGTTGGATTTAATTGTGATTGGCGGTTCATTATTTGTTTTATACTTCTAGACTATGTATGGATCGGCCAGGTAGGAAAATTCGGTGGGCAGGACCATTTTGATATATAGTTGTTCCGAAATCTAGCAACCCAATGTGACAGTTCTAGCCTAGTCACCTCTCTAATACATAGTCTATTAGTAGGAAATTCTATGGTATAAAATTTTTAGTTATAGGATTGAGGACAAACCCAATCAGAGTATTTGACCTAAGCTATAGTCGTAATCCCTAAAGAAATAGTAAACCACTATTCTTAGGGAAATACTAATTTGCTATAGCTAAACCTATGCTCTAATACCATCTCTGTTACACCCCTTCCCGGCCTTTGGCGGAAACGCCGAGCAGTGTGACGGTATAAAGAGTGCCAATCCTATTAACCTGAGAATACATGCATTTTAAAAGTCAACATAATGTTGGTGAGTGCACGAGTTTTTATATTGTATTTTTGAATTCCCTTTAAGAATACTTTTTTTTAGTGAAAATCTTTCTTATTTATTTATATAGTCTTCTATCTTTTAAGATATCTTTTAGTGATCTGAAATGACTATCTTTTTAGGATATCTAACGATCCTAACGTATTATAATTAGGATTGTCTTTTGTTAATCCTAATTTATTATCTTTTAAGGAGTTCTAACGATCCTAACGTATTTTAATTACCATACCAGGCGTTGATGGGTTATGAGCATAACATCATTCCTATGGTGTACATGCAACCCCTAATTTCTTTGATCTAGGATTTCCTAATTTTAACATACAACATTAAATACCAAAGCAATAACCCTATGACTAGCATATAACAATCAAAATTGACATATGAACTAGTTAGAATGATTACCTCAACTTGTTATGTAGTAATAACAAGAACTCCTTGACCTTTGAAAGCTTAGTGCCTCAAATGTTGCACCTCTTATAGAATCACAAACACTCTTGCAACAGGATGACTTAGGAGAGAGGAGGAAATTGGCTAGGGCAACTCAAGGAAGATACATATCTGATTTCTACATGTTAAGGGGTCTATTTATAGTTGAGGCTATTAGGGTTTTAAGGTGGAAACCCTAACTTCCTTGCTTAGGCCTTAAGCAATCCATGGAGCCCATCTAGAAAGCCCGTGGACGAAATCTTCTTAGACTCTCCATAGATTTCGTCCAATCCCTTTCTATTAGGAATCCAGAGCCCAACCAACAACTATCAGATAATTATAATATTAGTCCCCTTTATTTAATTAGTCTCTTTTGATCACCAAATTGATTCCAAATTAATTAATGATCAATACTAATTAAATAATATGATTCCCAAATAATATATTAATCTTGTAATATATTAATAAAACCATTTTAAGTATGAATTTATTATTCATATAAAAAATTCTACTCTCTCTCCTCTTGTCATCCTAACAAGTTGCATGAGTGAAGGCAACCCAAAAGGACCATGCTTATAATAGGGTCAAGTACATACCAAAATAGCTATGGGCTTAGACACCTAATCCAACAGTCTCTCACTTGGATAAGTCTAATAACTATTTTGCAAGTACGACTTCAGAACCTGATTAGCAATCGTAGCTTTCAAAAGCCGATGTCGAACTCTGATCTTATCAGCAACGTGTCCTTTAGATAAGGGATCATATATTCCTCCATTCTAGATATCGTATGAACTGAGACATGGATTATAATCATTCTCTTTGTTCATGTGTTGTTTCCTGATTTCCGATTTATGACGACTGACTAACTGAACAAATCAAATCAGTCCTGGCTTGGCCAAGAGCTTAGGGTGTCATCACTAAATCATCGAGGGGCCCACATATATCTCTTTTATCCATCTTAGGGTAAAAGTAATGGATAAACTTCGACTCAATGCTCGCTTATACTTACTCATCACATCACACACAACAATATGTTTTATAACACCAAGTTACTGGTGTGTTCACATATGTGAATGTGCAACCAACTTGCAAACTACAACTCACATGTCTCCATTTCAAGAATATAAGATATTATCGTCTCACTAATCACTCGTGATAAAATCCATGAAGTGATTTAAGTGAGCATGGGTTTAATCTGTAACGCCTGTGTTTTCGGGCTTGCCATTTTTAGCAATGTAATAGTCTAGGTTAACCTTTGTAACCCGTTTTGAAATAATAAAAGTGTATTATTTGAGTAGTATGTGTTTTGTGCTTAATTGCTTAATTATGTGGTTTGATTAATTAAGAATAAAAAAAATAAGCGTCAAAATTTAAGTGTAAAATAAACTTAATATCTTTGGATAATGTTGTAGTAGTTGAAACGAGGTTTCCGAATATATATAGAACGCCCAAATCTGACTTCGTATGAGGATGTTATGAATTATCGAAGTTTCGACTTAGCGGTATGCAGCCTGAAATACTCGATTTGAGATCGAGTGGTTTTTAGACGAAGCATTCTAAACGAGGATCGAAGGTCTCGTTGTTGGTATCGAAGCGATAAAAAGTTAGGCGAGAACGGACGTCAAACGAAGAAGTTATGAATTTATAACGAAGTTTTTCTGTCGCGGCCTATTAAAAATAAATAATAAAAATAAAGTCAAAATTAGCCGACGGAGTCTAAACGAAAGTTGTAGAGCGTAGTCTCACCTTCGCGTGGATATAAAGAACGTCGAAAACGGAGTTCGTATGAAGAATATATGAATTTCCAAAGTTTATTAATTAATTTGTATTTATTTTTAATTGGAAAATCCGGCATTATCCGAAGGGGAGTCAGCGGTCCGATCCGAAGTACGCCCCGCGTACTCTGAAGATGTCGACACTCGCAACAAGTGGCTTCGGATGACGAATGCAGTGACGATTTCGGACCTGTACGCCCCGCGTACGTGCGAGGCTCAGCCTCTATAAAAGGCTTGCGAGGGCAGCCGAGAGTTTTGTTCATTTTCTCTCTTCTCTCCCCCGTTTTGCATCGATTTGCGTGCCAGAAATATCCCGAAGCCCCGGTATTATTCTCGAGCCCCGAGGCAAGTCCCGAGATCCCGAAGATCCCGAGAAGTGCGGTTCCCGAGCCGAAGCTCTGCCCGCGAGAAGTTTGATTTTTGTAGAGATCTTCTAGATCTGCTGAGGATTACTACTTCTGCAAGTCATAGTGCTGTCCGATCATCTTCTGATCAAGTGAGTGTATACTACCTTTCATAAACACGATAATAATACAAGTATGGTTCGAGTGTATTAAGTATATTGTTGTTTATATGTGTGGGTGTGTAGTTACTTTCTTCTAACGCATGATTATGAAGTATTTTATAGGAAATACGTGTTATGTGTAGAATTTGTTGTTATGTGTGTGAATGTATGTTCACCCTCTTCTATCTCATAGATCTGAATTGCTTTCTATGAAATACGTGTTACGTGGGTATGCCTCATCTGTTATGTGGAATATATATTTAATGAAAATGATATACAGGTTTCAAACTATGTATGAAAGTATATATTTTATCTACTAATATGTTGGGTAGAACATGGGTAGATAGTTGGTGTGTAATAAACAGATGAGAGGCCTCGATGTTGTTGTTGTTGTTGATCTAGTTATTCAGCGGAGTATGGATAACGACCACGGACTCTTTGTAGACAGTCCAGTGGAACGCTAGCAGGTTCATAACCTGTAGGTGTTGTGAACGATGTGTTCACCGGTGTACTCTATCCCCCTCATGGTTGCCTTTAGGATATCTATTGTTGAGGAAACCCTTTAGCAGTGATGTCCGTCCCGATGAAAATCCTAGATTAGGTCCCTTGAGATAGATGTTGTTTTAGGGACGTAAAGTGAGGATAACGGGAATGGGTAATCGGGATAGTGTTGGTTGGTGAAATTAAATATAATTTATTTATTATGGGTTGAAAACCCTATATGCTCACCAGGCTCCCAAGCCTGACCCACTCAGTTTTATTTGTATTACAGGTAGTGGCACGAGGGCATAAGATGGTTGAATCATTAAGTATATTGTTGTTTATATGTGTGGGTGTGTAGTTACTTTCTTCTAACGCATGATTATGAAGTATTTTATAGGAAATACGTGTTATGTGTAGAATTTGTTGTTATGTGTGTGAATGTATGTTCACCCTCTTCTATCTCATAGATCTGAATTGCTTTCTATGAAATACGTGTTACGTGGGTATGCCTCATCTGTTATGTGGAATATATATTTAATGAAAATGATATACAGGTTTCAAACTATGTATGAAAGTATATATTTTATCTACTAATATGTTGGGTAGAACATGGGTAGATAGTTGGTGTGTAATAAACAGATGAGAGGCCTCGATGTTGTTGTTGTTGTTGATCTAGTTATTCAGCGGAGTATGGATAACGACCACGGACTCTTTGTAGACAGTCCAGTGGAACGCTAGCAGGTTCATAACCTGTAGGTGTTGTGAACGATGTGTTCACCGGTGTACTCTATCCCCCTCATGGTTGCCTTTAGGATATCTATTGTTGAGGAAACCCCTTAGCAGTGATGTCCGTCCCGATGAAAATCCTAGATTAGGTCCCTTGAGATAGATGTTGTTTTAGGGACGTAAAGTAAGGATAACGGGAATGGGTAATCGGGATAGTGTTGGTTGGTGAAATTAAATATAATTTATTTATTGTGGGTTGAAAACCCTATATGCTCACCAGGCTCCCAAGCCTGACCCACTCAGTTTTATTTGTATTACAGGTAGTGGCACGAGGGCATAAGATGGTTGAATCATCAAGTTGTTTTGTTTACAAGTCTGTATTTGTATATATTTGTTGAATGACTTGTAATGTTATCGTTTATGCTTTATGGTCTGTATCGGAACATGACATCCCGAGTTTTGATTATATAATGAAAATGCATCTCTTGATGAAATGTTTTGATAAATATAATTTTATCATGTTTTGTTTTGGGAACAAATTCCGCAACTCTTTCAAATCAAAAGGATTTACTCTGAAATTATTTAAAAGCATAAATGAAAATCGGTCTTTTCTGTCCATGATTTTGGGGATGTCAATGTCACAGTTGGTATCAGAGCATTAGTTTAAGCGAACTAGGAATTTGTAGGATTTCTAGACTTAAACTTAGAATGCTAAGTGGAATTTTGAGATGTGTGTCTGTTGGATTTTAGACACGAGCACTAGTTTATTTTAGGAAAGTTGCCTTAAATGCTTTTATGTGCTAAATGTTCTATGTTGCCATATATGATATTAATTGTTAGGATCTACGGTTTGTTGCCGACCGGATCTGGAAACCTTATGTGTGTAGGATTCTAAGTGTATGTCTACGGTATTAGAACTAGCATGTAAACGTTTCAGAGTAATAAGGATGATTTGAATATCTATCGTAAATGAAGATCTAAATTTCACCTTATTCGGTGTGTAGATCAAAAATGGTGAGAACAAGGAGTGGCGTTGGAAACGCAGATGAAAACAGGAATCAACCGCCAGTGATTGAGCAAATACCTGTTGTAGCAGCAACACCAGAACCAATAACAATGGCTGCGGTGCAAGCCATGATTCGGGCTATGCTAGCCGAACAAAGGGAGGAGATGCGACAAATGTTGCATGATTATAGGGATGAACCTATCATACCTATTGAGGAACCCGAATTGATTCCCGAGCAATCGGAGGAAGGGAACAATAGTCACATTATGAGTCAAGTTGGGACTCAAGGAGAACGAAGGAACGATCCGGAAAGGAGAAACAACAAGGATGGGCGAATGTACAAGAAATTCTTGGGCGCCAAGCCGCCAAGTCTTTCTAGAAGCCCAAAGCCTGTTGAGATAATGGATTGGATCTCCGAAATGGAGATGGTATTTGAAAGTTGAGACTGTAGCAACAAACAGAAGACTGTCTTTGCAGTCAGACAACTGAAGACTGGAGTCTTGAGTTGGTGGAAGTTGTTGGCAGATACTATGCCACGAGGAGAAGCCCTGAAAATGTAATGGGAGGAGTTCTTGGAGCAACTAAGAGTGCAATATTGTTCAGAAATAAATCTGATTGATCTGAACAATGAGTTCCAAAACTTGAAGAAGGGGAAGATGAGCATAGACGACTATGCTACTGCATTTACTGAGAAAATGAAGTTGTTTCCGTACCTAGTGCCAACGGAACTCTCCAAGATAGAGAGGTTTGCTAATGGACTGCCTGCCGACTTTGGTCCGACAGTCAAGATGGCAACTACTCTGAAAACGGCTGTTCGTGCAGCTAAGAATGTGGAGGCCCAGCAGAAGGAAAAGGGTCTGGAAAGGACAGATGTTGGTGAAAAGAGGAAGTTCGATGGAACTTCAGGGTCCAATAAGAAAAACAACTTCTCGAAGTCTGGTTCGAGGGGAAGTGGAGGCGAAGCAAAATGGTGCGACAAATGTAAAAAGAAGCATCATGGAAGATGTGAGGTGGCGAACACATGCTACAAGTGTGGAAAGTCAGGGCACTATGCCAATGAATGTACCCTCACTAAGAAAGTTTGCTATGGTTGTGGTGAGGAGGGACACATGTCGAGGGACTGCCCGAAGAAGAAGGAGGCAGCTAGACCCAACATTCCACCAAAGCCAAAGGCGAGAGCATTCCAGATGACACTGGAAGCTGCTAAAGATGAAGCTGATGTCGCTTCAGCTACCTTTCTCGTTAACGAATTGCCTGCCCAAATTTTATTTCATTCTGGAGCCAACTACTCCTTTATATCGCATGAATTTGGTAGAAAGCTAGCTTTGCCTGTTGTTAGACGAGATGATGCCTTATTAGTCGAAGTTGCTAGTGGAAAGTCTGTACCTGTTATCCATCATATGAGAAACATCTTAATTGATCTGAATGGGAATAAGTTCCATGAGGAATTATTGCCTATAGAACTAAACGGTTTCGACATCGTTTTGGGAATGGATTGGCTTAGCGCCAACGACGCCGAAATTTTATGCAAGAAGAAAATAGTCAAAGTAAACCCGCCTAGAAAAGAGTTGTTTATGGTGTATGGAGATAAACGCAGAGTAAATTCTGGAATCATTTCATTGATGAAAGCCAGAAAATGTTTGACCAAGGGGTGTACATCATATTTAGCATTCGTGATTGATGCTAAGAAGGAAAAGAAGGTGATGCAGAATATTCCAGTGGTGTGTGATTATCCGGAAGTATTTCCTGAAGATCTTCCTGGATTACCGCCTGATCGACAAGTGGAATTTCGTATTGACTTGTTGCCAGGAACAACGCCAATTGCGAAAGCACCTTATCGATTAGCACCGACGGAGATGAAGGAGCTAATGATGCAACTTCAGGAGTTATTGGACAAAGGTCTCATTAGACCTAGTTCATCACCCTGGGGAGCTTCGGTGTTATTTGTAAAGAAGAAGGATGGAAGTATGAGAATGTGCATTGATTATAGAGAGCTGAACAAGGCAACAATAAAGAATAGATATCCGTTGCCAAGGATTGATGACCTGTTTGATCAATTGCAAGGTTCGAGCTATTTCTCGAAGATCGATCTAAGGTCAGGATATCATCAGCTGAAAGTAAGAGAGAAGGATATAGAGAAGACTGCATTCAAAACTAGATATGGACACTACGAGTTCTTGGTTATGTCGTTTGGACTAACCAATGCTCCAGCAGCATTCATGGATTTAATGAATAGGGTTTGTAATCCTTTCCTTGATAAATCTGTGATAGTGTTCATAGACGACATTCTGATTTACTCGAAAAGCCAAGAGGAGCATGGCAGACACTTGCGAAAAGTGTTAGAAGTCTTGAAGAAGGAGAAGCTGTATGCTAAGTTCTCCAAATGTGATTTTTGGATTTGTGAAGTCCAATTCTTGGGTCACGTGGTCAACCAAGAAGGGATAATGGTTGATCCAGCAAAGATTGAAGCTGTGACAAAGTGGGAGCAACGAAAAAGTCCCACGGAGATTCGAAGCTTTTTGGGATTAGCTGGATATTACCGAAGGTTTATCCAAGGCTTTTCTTCGATTGCTACTCCGTTGACGGCTTTGACCCACAAAGGAGCTACTTATGCTTGGAATGATAAGCATAAAGAAGCATTCGAGAAGCTAAAGAAGAAGCTATGCGAGGCACCGATACTTTCTCTACCCGATGGAGTTGAAGACTTCGTCGTTTATAGCGATGCGTCTGGGGTTGGATTGGGTTGTGTTTTGACCCAAAGAGAAAAGGTGATAGCATATGCGTCTCGACAGCTGAAAGAGCATGAAAAGAATTACCCGACTCATGATTTGGAGTTGGCAGCGGTAGTTTTCGCTCTGAAAATATGGAGGCATTACCTCTATGGCACGAAGTGCAAACTTTTCACTGATCATAAGAGTCTCCAATATCTCTTTAATAAAAAAGAATTGAATATGAGGCAACGACGCTGGCTGGAATTACTTAAAGACTACGACTGTGAGATACTTTACCACCCCGGTAAAGCTAATGTTGTTGTTGATGCTCTCAGTCGGAAAGTCAATCTTGAAAGGAAAAGGCCAAGAGCGTTGAGAATTGAAGTTGTCTTGACTATTGTGGAAATTATAAAGAAAGCTCAAGAGGAAGCTTCTGAAAAGAATGACCGAAAGGAGGAACGTTTGGGCAAAACATTGGTGTTCGGTGTAAACAGTCACAGACTGAAGGTGTTCCAAGATCGGATTTGGGTACCTAAGTCCGGAGGAATTAGAGGTCTTCTGATGGAAGAAGCTCACAAGACCATGTACTCGATTCATCCGGGTAGCACTAAAATGTATAGGGACCTGAAACCCTACTACTGGTGGCCTACGATAAAGCTTGATGTTGCAAAGTATGTGGTTGAGTGTGTGACTTGTGC
Source organism: Lactuca serriola (assembly GCF_051521515.1). Classification (NCBI taxonomy): domain Eukaryota; kingdom Viridiplantae; phylum Streptophyta; class Magnoliopsida; order Asterales; family Asteraceae; genus Lactuca; species Lactuca serriola. The sequence continues at coordinate 189,294,323 of NC_136408.1, read as the reverse complement.
GAGAGTAAAGACACAACATTAGAAACCGTACAAGAGTTTAGAACCTTTGCCTGTGCCAATGGGTAAGTGGGAAGACATTGCTATGGATTTTGTCACCAAACTGCCCAGAACAAAGAATGGTCACGACATGATTTGGGTGGTCGTTAATCGATTCACTAAGAGTGCGCATTTCATAGCGGCCAAGGAGAAATGGTCTATGGAGAAGCTTGCGAATTCTTACGTAAAGGAAATTGTGAGGCTTCACGGTGTTCCGTTAACGATTGTATCAGATCGTGATAGCCGTTTCACCTCACGATTTTGGAAAAGTCTACAAGAGGAATTGGGTACCAAGTTGTGTTTAAGTACAGCTTACTATCCGCAGACTGATGGTCAGAGCGAACGGACGATACAAACGCTTGAAGATATGCTAAGAGCATGTACCTTGGAATTCCTAGGTAATTGGGATGAACATTTACCATTGGTAGAGTTTTCTTACAATAATAGTTTCCACTCGAGCATTAAGATGGCACCTTACCAAGCTTTGTATGGACAGAAGTGTCGTACGCCGTCTTGTTGGCTTGAGGCTGGAGAAAAGCAGTTTATGGGACCGGAGTTAGTCCATCAAATTGCTGAAAAGTTGAAAATAATTAGGGAAAGAATGTTAGCAGCTCAAGATCGTCAAAAGAGCTATGCTGACAAGAAGCGAAGACCGATGACTTTTGAGGTTGGGGATTCGGTTTTGCTTAAAGTCTCGCCATGGAATGGACTTATAAGATTTGGTAAAAGGAGAAAGTTGAGTCCAAGGTTTATTGGATCGTTTAAAGTTCTTCAGAGGCTTGGGAACCAAGCTTACAAGCTCGAACTACCAGAAGAACGGATTGGAATTCATAACACTTTTCATGTGTGTTATTTGAGGAAGTTCACGGGAGAAGTTCCCGACATAATTCCAATTTCTGAATTGAGAATCGATGAGAACAAAAGGTTGATTGAGGAACCAGAGGCAATTGTTGACCGAAAGACTAAGAAGTTGCGACGCAAGATGGTTGGGTTAGTGCTTGTCCGATGGAAACACACGAATGGGCCGAATCTCACCTGGGAGACGGAGAGTGACATGATGGGTCGCTATCCGCATTTGTTTGTTGATGTGTGATTCCGGGGACGGAATCATTTTAAGGTGGAGAGAATTGTAACGCCTGTGTTTCCGGGCTTGCCATTTTTAGCAATGTAATAGTCTAGGTTAACCTTTGTAACCCGTTTTGAAATAATAAAAGTGTATTATTTGAGTAGTATGTGTTTTGTGCTTAATTGCTTAATTATGTGGTTTGATTAATTAAGAATAAAAAAAATAAGCGTCAAAATTTAAGTGTAAAATAAACTTAATATCTTTGGTTAATGTTGTAGTAGTTGAAACGAGGTTTCCGAATATATATAGAACGCCCAAATCTGACTTCGTATGAGGAAGTTATGATTTATCGAAGTTTCGACTTAGCGGTATGCAGCCTGAAATACTAGATTTGAGATCGAGTGGTTTTTAGACGAAGCATTCTAAACGAGGATCGAAGGTCTCGTTGTTGGTATCGAAGCGATAAAAAGTTAGGCGAGAACGGACGTCAAACGAAGAAGTTATGAATTTATAACGAAGTTTTTCTATCGCGGCCTATTAAAAATAAATAATAAAAATAAAGTCGAAATTAGCCGACAGAGTCTAAACGAAAGTTGTAGAGCGTAGTCTCACCTTCGCGTGGATATAAAGAACGTCGAAAACGGAGTTCGTATGAAGAATATATGAATTTCCAAAGTTTATTAATTAATTTGTATTTATTTTTAATTGGAAAATCCGGCATTATCCGAAGGGGAGTCAGCGGTCCGATCCGAAGTACGCCCCGCGTACTCTGAAGATGTCGACACTCGCAACAAGTGGCTTCGGATGACGAATGCAGTGACGATTTCGGACCTGTACGCCCCGCGTACGTGCGAGGCTCAGCCTCTATAAAAGGCTTGCGAGGGCAGCCGAGAGTTTTGTTCATTTTCTCTCTTCTCTCCCCCGTTTTGCATCGATTTGCGTGCCAGAAATATCCCGAAGCCCCGGTATTATTCTCGAGCCCCGAGGCAAGTCCCGAGATCCCGAAGATCCCGAGAAGTGCGGTTCCCGAGCCGAAGCTCTGCCCGCGAGAAGTTTGATTTTTGTAGAGATCTTCTAGATCTGCTGAGGATTACTACTTCTGCAAGTCATAGTGCTGTCCGATCATCTTCTGATCAAGTGAGTGTATACTACCTTTCATAAACACGATAATAATACAAGTATGGTTCGAGTGTATTAAGTATATTGTTGTTTATATGTGTGGGTGTGTAGTTACTTTCTTCTAACGCATGATTATGAAGTATTTTATAGGAAATACGTGTTATGTGTAGAATTTGTTGTTATGTGTGTGAATGTATGTTCACCCTCTTCTATCTCATAGATCTGAATTGCTTTCTATGAAATACGTGTTACGTGGGTATGCCTCATCTGTTATGTGGAATATATATTTAATGAAAATGATATACAGGTTTCAAACTATGTATGAAAGTATATATTTTATCTACTAATATGTTGGGTAGAACATGGGTAGATAGTTGGTGTGTAATAAACAGATGAGAGGCCTCGATGTTGTTGTTGTTGTTGATCTAGTTATTCAGCGGAGTATGGATAACGACCACGGACTCTTTGTAGACAGTCCAGTGGAACGCTAGCAGGTTCATAACCTGTAGGTGTTGTGAACGATGTGTTCACCGGTGTACTCTATCCCCCTCATGGTTGCCTTTAGGATATCTATTGTTGAGGAAACCCCTTAGCAGTGATGTCCGTCCCGATGAAAATCCTAGATTAGGTCCCTTGAGATAGATGTTGTTTTAGGGACGTAAAGTGAGGATAACGGGAATGGGTAATCGGGATAGTGTTGGTTGGTGAAATTAAATATAATTTATTTATTGTGGGTTGAAAACCCTATATGCTCACCAGGCTCCCAAGCCTGACCCACTCAGTTTTATTTGTATTACAGGTAGTGGCGCGAGGGCATAAGATGGTTGAATCATCAAGTTGTTTTGTTTACAAGTCTGTATTTGTATATATTTGTTGAATGACTTGTAATATTATCGTTTATGCTTTATGGTCTGTATCGGACATGACATCCCGAGTTTTGATTATATAATGAAAATGCATCTGTTGATGAAATGCTTTGATAAATATCATTTTATCATGTTTTGTTTTGGGAACAAATTCCGCAACTCTTTCAAATCAAAAGGATTTACTCTGAAATTATTTAAAAGCATAAATGAAAATCGGTCTTTTTTGGCCATGATTTTGGGGACGTCACATAATCCAATACTCAAATCTTATTTTAGGAGCACTTATAAACACTGCAACAGACTTTTGCTATGCCTAAACGCATTATACAATCAACAATCGGATTCATGACAGTCTTACCTTATTATCTACTTCCAAAGTATGATTGACTATGGATATTTGAATAACCTAGTTTTTCTGGAAGTCAAAACATGCGAAGTGAAACATAAGAATAATCGAATCCAATATGGTCTCAAACTTTTGAGTATAAATAAAACACCTTTTATTTAATCATCATATCGATTACCCATTATTCATTGTATAATGTTTCAGATAATCAACTTAACACTTGAATTGAAACAATAGTCATCCCATACTCCAAGCATGCACACTATGTTTACATATGGTCCTTACTTTGTGAAATAAATCAATTGAACACATTTCCAATGATGCTCATTTCACAACTCCCAATCCTTATCAAAGGTGTAAGAATACCAAATTCTTTCCACTATTAGAATATGTTAGATTCTAACATTTCATGTAATGACCCTTTTGTAATGTCACAGCACAAAAGTCACAAAGACTTTGCCAATGATATTAAAAAGTACTCTATGAAGTCTCACATTCAAAGTACATTCCTTTGAACATCCTTCTTGTATAAAAGTTTCTAATCTACATAAATTCTTAATGTCCAACTCCCATTATGGAAATTTTTCCATATTTTCCATATCACAACTTATTTTAAATAGAATCCTATCTATTCATAATAATGTCGATATGTTCCATCCAATACTATACTTCCAACTTCCCACAAGTGACCAATCCTTAGCGAACCTTAAATTGTGCTTAATAGTTGTTTAACTTACTTTAGTCATATCCGATTCTTGTCCTTTTTCCCTCTTAACGCCCTAGGAATTTGGAATAGACAGAACGGTCGAATATTACAACATATGCAATCGATCCTATACCCGAAGCGTATGGGATACGATACATAATGTTTCACATAAAGACATGATGCTTTACCAGTCTCTTTCTATAATATTGCTATATATAGAATTTCCTTATGTTGAATCTTTTCAACATAACATTCATATACGTCCTTTGACTAAATTTGATTAAAATTTCTCGATTAAGCTTTTATATTTAAAATGAAATATAAATTTATCTCCCTTAATTATAGCAAAACAACTTTTTAACCTCCGCAACTTTGCAAATTGAAACTTTGTTTTCTATAATTAATATTGCTAACTTGCAACACATAATAATCATGCTCCCACCAACATGATACTTATTTCCTTACCATCATAACGTTTATGCTCCTTCTAGCTTTGACATGTATTTAGAAAATAGTTGGACTTCTAGAAATCAATACTTATTGACTTTCTTACCAAAGTTCATATTTCTGATACGTGATGCTTCGATAAGTCTTTATCTAAGCTTCTCAAACTCATACACCTTTCCTTAGATAACTCATATGTGTGTCTAACCAATTCTAGAACTTATAGATATAAGTCCCAAATGTTCATACTAATTGCCAAATCTCACAATCCAAACTATGAAGAGGGGTGTCGTAATCATAATCGAATTTGAGAATGCAATTTACACAACCGCTATCTCCTTAATATCTTCCTAGTGAATGTGTTTCCTCACAATCATTTTCATGAAGCAGAGAGAAACCTTGTCACTTAGATTTTATGGCGTATGTGTTCCTATCCATGTGAATTTTTTATAACCATGATCACAAGACAATGTTTATGACAAATCCAAACTCATATGGACTGAACTTGTTTAATCTTTATTTCTTGCCATCTGGTAGCACAAGGACCTACCATGTCTTCCAAGTAGTTGATCAGCTCACCCATACAGATCAATGAACTTTCATTGATTAAGGTGCTTTGCCTTTATGCATTCAAATGAGAACTCATAGAACACACATGCATAGTCAACTCAATTGGAATGACACAGAAACAAGAATGTGTCAACATGATATGTTACAAACCTCAATTCGTGTGCTAGTGATTAACAATAGGTTTACTCTTGATTAGTTCTTGAAACCTTTCAAGATCATTTAGACTCCCACTGACCTCTTGACATATAAGATTCTCTTGTCAAGAAACATTCCTTGATAAACAAATAATCAAGAGTTAGTGCAGATTCTTATCAAGACAAACATTTCACACAAATTGGTCCTAGTTGGTCTTTATCTTATCCAAGACATCACAACTTACAAATTTCAAATGTACAAGAATAAGAAGACATTTTCTATTCCATATTTGATGAGTGTGTTATAAACCTTCTTAAGATGATGTCACTCAAGTCACAATCTTGGAGTACGACTCTAAGACTTGATTTTGGAATGAAGTATGATTCACCTTTTGATTTAACCATTCCAACAACTTTTGATTCCTCTTCTTAGCCATACTAGTGCACTAAGGTGTCCTTAGAGGATCAATTGTGACACGGTTTCATAATCACTAAGTTAATCATAAAATACGATACTTAAGTACTCTCCCTTCTTTTCAGATTGGAGAAACTTTTATCTTTCTGCCAAACTGATTCTTCTTATTCGTTCTGCTTTACATTGAAACATTTTCAACGATTCAGAATCATACTTAATCTTGTAAGCATAACCATATTTACTAAACTTTTAGCAAATCATGACGACTATTCTTATTGTTCTTTGTGATGGACTTGATCTAATGCACAACAATGCGTACTAGATCTCCTAGTCCTTCACTTGACTCACATACCTTTGTGAACAAGAAGTTAGTCTTAATTTCCTAAATACGAAGGTTCTCATTCATCATACAATACAAGTCACATGATTTCAAGTTTCCGTCCAATTGAAACTTGGGTATTGAGAATCTTCCTTATTTGTAACTTCCTGACACTACCACAAATAACATAACTAAGAATCACATCCATTTTCAATATTGCTAACAATAGAAACATCCAAACATCAATTTTCACAAAAGTCGTTGCAAGGATATATAAATAAGACAAAACAAAATTTATTTTATTTATAAAAGTGTGGAAAAAATTGTCCTTACAATGCAATTATAAATGAAAACTATGTTACTAAACATTTCTAAGCAATCTATCCTAACTCTTAAACAGCAGCTCAAAAACCCAATCTTCGTACCATGCGATCGAAATCCATTTCTTCGTGATCAGACTCAGCTCACTCTTCCTTTAAGCTTCCTTTCTTTTCTTCGATCCTACAAAACATCAATATGCAATCTTATTACATCATGTATTAAGAATCTACAAATAGGGACTTAACAAAGTTAGATAGTGGATTTACCTGAAGCAGAGTCATACATCTTGACTCTCCCATCTTCGCGATCCTTCAGACAGATAAGGCAGCTTCGCATCTAATGCCCATTCTCTTGGCAGTAGAAACAAACGGATTCTTTTGGAATAGCACATGGGACAATATCAGATTCAACTTTTCTCTTTACCATCCGGTCAAACGGTTTGGTCAATCCCTTTCCATTGGGAAGAGAAGACTTTTCTGGACTTCCAATGTTGCCATCGTCAATATCCATGGAGGTTTGGGAAGTTGACTTACTAGTCAAATTTGCTTTACTAGTGCGCCAAATCATTATTGATTTAGCAACAATTAGCAAATAGGTAAGATCAATGAGGGTCACGTTGTGGTCCATCATATATTAATCCTTTATGAACTCATTATATGAGTCAGGAAGTGATTGAAGAATCAACTCAACAACCAGCTTCCTTGAGACATCGACACCCAACATTCCCAACTTGTCAATATGTAACTTCATCTCCAAGACATGAGCACATATAGACTTTCCATCTTTGTGTTTTCTTGCCAACAGGGCTTGAGTGACCTTGAACTTTTCAAGTCTTCGAACACATGGATCAGGGAGAACTATTGGAGGAGGTGGAGGAAGATAAGTATGATTTCCGTTTCCATGATCCAATCGTGGAACATCATCTTCATGTGGAAAGCTTTTTCCAAAAGATTCAGGAAGACCATAGTTGTTAGATTTTGACATCTACACAACGGGAGAAATTCAAGTTAGTTGATTTAATGCGGATTGTGTCACTGTTTTTTGAAAATATGTTAAAATTAGGGATGAGGAGTGGAACAGGGTACCCACGTCGGTTCCAAAATAGGAGCCACCTTAAATGGTTCCGGTTCCGGTTCTCATTATACGGAACCGCTACCTGCTGGGTACCCACCGGAACCGATATATATATATATATATATATATATATATATATATATATATATATATATATATATATATATATATATATATATATACACACACACACACACAAGTGTGTGTGTGTGTATGTACATAAAATCCTTATTTTTAGTACGTAACAAATTTCGTATTAATGTTATCGATAACTTTCATGTAACTTTAAAATAGATATAATTTTATAAGATTTAAAAATTCAAGGAAATAAACGAACAGAGTACTTGATATTGGAACCAATATCCATCGGTTTCGGTTTCGGTTCCGATTCTAACATTTTAGGAACCGCTGGTTCCGATTCCGGTTCTAGTTCTAGTTCTAGTTTTAGTATTAGTTTCAAATAATTAGGACGGGTGCCTATGCTCATCCCTAGTTAAAAGAGTAAATTACTGAAATCGTCCCTGTGGTTTGGTTAGAATTGCACGTTTGGTCCCTAACTTTTTTTTTGCACTCGGATCGTCCATGTGGTTTGCTTTTGTTGCGTTTTTCGTCCTTGTGGTTTGATTTTGTTGCATTTTTCGTCCCTTACATACATAAAGTTAGGGACCAAACATGCAACTTTTACCAAACCATAAGGACGAAAAACGCAACAAAATCAAACCACAGGGACGATCCGAGTGCAAAAAAAAAAGTTAGGGACCAAACGTGCAATTTTGATCAAACCACATGGACGATTTCAGTAATTTACTTTTTTAACTAGGGATGAGCGTAGGCACCCGTCCTAATTATTTGAAACTAACACTAAAACTAGAACTAGAACTAGAACCGGAATCGGAACCAGCGGTTCCTAAAATGTTAGAATCGAAACCGAAACCGATGGAAACCACAGGGACGATTTCAGTAATTTACTCTAGTTAAAATGGTTTCACATGCCATGTTTACTGTGTATTTAACTTTCTAGGAAATTTGTTGGAATACGTTGTTTCTAATGGTCAACGGATACGGACACAAAGCACGGTCGGAAATTCGGCATTTTTTTGGTAGTGATGCATGTAACCATATTTAATAACAACAATGGAACAAGGGTTTAACCATATTTAATAACAACAATCGGAAAATGTAATTTTAATATGCATGACTATTACAGAAAGATTTACTATTTAATGTTTAAAAATAAAAATTTAGAAAAAAAATACTTCAGTGTATGCATGTCTAGATCATCCCCTGGTCACGTGTTATTGTTAGGTGATGTTACATTGCATATGTAAAATAATTAACATCTAGAACATTGGCTACCTTATATTTTCCTGAATATATATATATATATATATATATATATATATATATATATATATATATATATATATATATAACAAATATAAAGTCAACAATACCTCCATAAATTTTTTTACGGAAGTGTACATCTCCTTAGTAGTTGGATACCTGCTAATGTATGTACGTATAACGAATCACTGGGCAAATCTCCTTTGGCAACGTGACTCCCATTACAATCTAGTAATATTAAAAGAAACCAAGCTTCCAAAGGAGATCTTACCCAGTAATTCACCTATACGCTTGAAGATTTGCTGTGAATATCATATTCAAATATTTATGACATATATATAGTAGTTGTTTTTCTCATGCAAATTGGATATTCCAAGCACCATGAACTTTATACCTCAAAAGAGGCATGATTCCTTTAAATATAGAAAGCGAGAATTGAAATCGTGGACCATAACTGTGTAGAAAGAAAGTAAACTGCATGGGGATGCTAGCAGCATATGCGAATGTATGTTGCAACATATCCAGCTTGGTTGTGAGAATCAGATACTCTATGTTAGCTAATATATCGATGATTTTAGTTCATGTTAACATAAAAGACTGGCTTAAGTTTAATGACAAATAGCTAGATACTTAGATCAAAATCCAGTTTCAAGGAGCCCCATATATAGTACACACAATGAATATATACTACACATAATGAGAGAGCGTAAGTAACTGTAGGTAGTGATAGCATTTTAATCTGGGAATTGTTCCAACATAGTTTTTATTGTTGTAGTTGATATATATATATATATATATATATATATATATATATATATATATATATATATATATATATATATATATATATATATATATATATATATATATATATATATATATATATATATATATTCAAATAAAAACCCTTAATAGTTAAGAACCCTAAGAACCTATTTTATATATATATATATATATATATATATATATATATATATATATATATATATATATATATATATATTCAAATAAAAACCCTTACTAGTTAAGAACCCTAAAAACCTATTATTTTTACCCTATGATAAAATCGAATAAATGTTAGTAAAAGGTATTTGTGTCTGATAGCTAAAACAAAAAATGGCAAGATTGTAAATTAAACAAAACTTAAGCCGATTTTTCTATTATATGTCTATTCTATAACACCATAGATCTAGATCTAAATAAAAACTATTTCAAACAACAAAAACCTTATCATCTTCTTCAACCATTTGGATGAACACCAACACCTCAAACGTCGTCGATGGCAGCCATCCACTGCCACACCGCCAGCGACGGCCCATCCACCGCCACATCTCATCCTCCGCCTCGACCTCTGGTTACCGCAACAATTTGCCACCGTCGTAACTTCTCTGACGATTGAACACCTTTAGCAAACAAACAACAACTCCAATGATGCACCACCTCCAACTATTGTATCCGATGGTTAGTTAAATGATTTATGAATCTGACGACTTTCCTTTACAGTTTGTTCTTAGATTTGATTGGATTGTAGTGATGTGTGCTTCGTCTCTGACACCTAACCTCGCTAGAACACCTGAAAAACTCGCCTTCCTCTTTTCTCTTTGATCTCTGTTGCTTTAACACCGACAACCTCTTAAGGTCGGATGTTTTTTATATGCAAGTAATAGTTGAGATCGAGATGAGCTCTGCTATAGTTGTTTCTGATTTCGATTGCTCAACAGATTTGTAGAAACAAATTTAATTGAGAGTGTAGAGAGAGCGAAGCAGATCCTGTAGTCGTTGAATAGATCTATGTTGAAAGTCAAGGAAAAACAAGAGAAAAACTTTGATTTCGATGGAGTAATGAAGCTTTGATTATTCTGGAGATACTTAAAAATTTGATAAGATACATATAGCCGATCTACTTTAATCATTTTTTTTTATTTTGCTTGAATATTACTTTTTGATTTTGCTTGAATATTATTTCTTGCTAGCCCTCATATAGCTTCTTTACATTACTTTTTTTTTGCTAGCTAGCCTGTATAGCTTCTCTACATTTATTTATTTACTCTGGCGTATCATATAGCTTCTTCATATTTATTTATTGAGTCTCATATTTACATTTTTAAATGATTTTATATATTGGATGGAATACGTACTAATAGAAAACATTATTAATTGTTATTAGGTTTTTTTAAAGACTATTAGAATTATAGACAAATCAAATAGCTTAGTGTTTTAATTTAATGATAATTCCATACTAACATATATAATAAATAAACTTTGAATTTTAGATTGATTATGTGAAACTTAACAATGTAATACTATATAACTTTAAAGTTTGGTACACAAGGTTCTTAATGAAATGCATTATTGGATTAATTAAGTCTTTAAACTGTGAATTAGTGAAATAATTGGTTTATTAAATTGTGAATATAATATTTAAGCTGTGAATCCAAGATTTTATATATAGATCTGATTTGGATTGAATGATGATTGCATGAGTCGCACAAGTGGTAGATAGTGGCATATGGTAGTTAGTGATGGTGCACGCATGGTGTTTGATGAAATGCCAAAAAATTTGGAAAGTCATTAAGCTGTGAATATATGTTTTTATGTATTAATTTGTGGATATGTAAGTTACTAAGTTGTGAATGTGTATTTTTTATTCACCAATTGTGAATTAGTGTCTAACATATTGAATTAAGTTCAGAGTTAGTGTTTGAAATGATTTATTAAAATGTGAATTTTGATTTTTCTATCCAGATCTAATTTTTGAGGGATGTTGGCGGTGTGGTTGGTGGTAGCAATGGTTGAGTATGGATATGTTGCATTTATCACTCATCTTCTTTGATGATTTCAGATAAGTTATCATCTTTTATGATTCATGTATATGTTATTCCTTGGATGTTTGCTTTTGAAATATGACATAATTTCTGTATGTATTAAATTGTGAATGATATATTAGATTATACTTGTAAATGAGCTTTGAATGTATTGTATTAAACTATGTTTTTTTTTGTATTAATCTATGAATTTTATTGATGGCTTAATATATTAAATTCACAATTTATGTAACATCCATAAAATTCGAGCCAATTTAAAACTTTTTAAATCATTTAAAACCATTCAATTATTACAATTTGTTTTCAAAATAGTTTAAACATCAGAGTTCCCAGAAATCATAATCATCAATCGAGGCAGTGTACGGTCACGCCTTCGCCTTCCCGCGGCCGTCCGCTGAACCTGAAACAATAAACAAAAACTGTAAGCCCGAAAGCTTAGTGAATTACCCCCAAAATGCCAATGCCATACAGATAACCATATCATATAAACATATGAGTAACAGAATAGCCATGCATCACGAGTCTACACTGTGACTGGTCCGCCCGCACCAGGCCTTCAGTCCACCTGGTCCACTCTCTGAGTCTACAGTATGACTGGACCGCCCGAACCGGGCCATCAATCTATCTGGCCCACTCTCTGAGCCTCGACACATCTGGACCGCTCTCTCGGGGCCTTCATCTTATCTGGACCGCTCGTCGGGCCTTCGGCCTGACTAGGTGCCCTCCTGGGCCTGCAGTCTATCCGGTCCGCCCTAGGTATGTTGGCTTACAGCACGAAGCAAGACCCGCCTCAACCCAACCCCCATACTAATCAAACAATTAGGTGAACATAAATATCATATGCTAGCATGTATATAACAAATAATCATACCGATCTAACAGATCACTAACACAACAACCATCCTATAACCAGGATACCGACCTAACCGGTCACTAACAGAACATCATCCTATATACCAGGATACTGACCTAAACCAGGCCACTAATATAATACCATCCTATTTACCAGGATGCAAATCTAATAGATCACTAAACATATCAAGCAAATACTTGGATACAAATCTGATAAAGGGCCGACCTTGGTGCTTTAGAACCTGTTGATATAGTGATGATAACTCACCTTGAAATGCCGGATAGAACCACAAAATCACGCTCCCGAAAAGACTGCCCCAAACTCCAACAACTATAACCATCAATGATCTAATTCTTAAATACCCGCTTACCAATTATCCTCAAAAGTCAAACTGGTCAACCCTTGGTCAAATTCAAAGTTAACGGTCAAGGTCAACAGTCCATGTTAACATCAACTCGTCGAGTACCCTTAGCTACTCACCGAGTTTGTCACACCCCAAAACCAAGAACGGCGGAAACGTTCTGGGGCGGAGGACGTCATGTATAGTATCACAACACAGTAAAGGTAAATAAGCAAACAACATCATCTATTGCATTAAATATATAATTTTAATACAAGTGTGTTCTGTACAGTTATAAACACCAAAAATAATGTATAACCAAAATAATATGAGATGAGTCTTGAATGCACTCCATCTTCTCAAAAGCTGGCCTCGGTACCTGTCTACTAATGACCTGAGAATACAAGTTATTTTGAAAGAGTTTATCAGCATTAAGCTGGTGAGTTCATAAGTATTTTAGTGTCAATGTTTCTTGTAAAAACGTTTGAACCTGTCTCAATGTATAAGTTTGTAAAAATGTAAGCAAATGTTTGAAAGTGTTTGTAAAAGTTTGAATCTCTCAGAAAATCCTATATTTTCTATAAAAGTAACCTTCTACCAAGGCTAAACTGTTTTGTAAACTTGTCTGTTGTAAAAGTGTGTAATTACCCAAGTATAACTATCATTTGTTAAAAATATAGTTTGTACACTAATGCTTAAGTGAGATTATCACTAAAATATGTAATGGGTAAATCATTGTAGTACTGTAGCTTGGTATAATAAGACTACTGTTGTACTAAATACTACTACCTTAAACCGGATTTATATTAAGGCATAATGTGATAAATTGCACCATGCTATCGACTGGTAACAACGACATAATGAATGGTCGTAATAAATGAAATGACGTTTGGCACCCGCAGACCTGCAGGTCCGGCTGTAGCTAGCAGCAAGGTGTAGGATAGTCAATCCAGTATAGATCTATACGCAAACTCACGCTCTCCCTCCAAGAAAATTCTGGCTACAACTCGGGTCATGACATTTAAGGCATGCTCCGACACAGTGGATCACAATTATTATGTATTTATGTATATGTATTGTTTCTCCTATATCTGTATATGTATTGTTTCTCGTATATCTGTATATGTATTGTTTCTAGTATATCTGTATATGTATTGTTTCTAGTATATCTGTATATGTATTGTTTCTAGTATATCTGTATATGTATTGTTTCTCGTATATCTGTATATGTATTGTTTCTAGTATATATGTATATGTATTGTTTCTCGTATATCTGTATATGTATTGTTTCTAGTATATCTGTATATGTACTGATCCTGTGTTACCCCGATGGTAACTAACTAATGATGTACTGATAAGAATGAATATGGAAGTACTTTTATGTCTATATATGTATATATGATATATAAGTAATATTGAAACGACCTTCGGATGGTCACCCGAAATCCCACCAGACCACATCTCAAGGCGCGAAAAGGAAATAGGGCGGATGGCCTTCCTAAGTCCTTTAAACATTATTTATACATCTATACATATATGGGCATGCAATTGAATATATATAAAGCATAAATAAGTTTTCATAAAACATTTGAAGCATAAATATGATTTCAAGAGGAGATCGACTTGATGTCGATCTATAAAACAATTTGAAGGCATAAGTTAATAAAACAGTTCAAGTATAAGAAGCATTTGTTTAAATCACAGTCTATAAGTAAGTTTGGATAGTAAAACAGTTTGTAAAACATTTCAAAGTAAAACAATTTGATAAACAGTTTGAACAGTGGTAAAAATCGTTGTTTTCCTAGTTATTAATCACATGTGATTAAATGCAATCACATGTGATTGAAGCAATAACTTATAAGTATTTGACTTGTATTCCCCCCCATAAAGTATTTAAAACACTTAAAATCATTTTAAAGGTTGATTCAAGGGGTATGAACTCACTTGTGGTGAGTCGTTTGGATTGCAGGGTCGGACACCGTGCTAGGTGGCAAACGGAGACTGGTTTACACGCACGAGCCTAGTTATCATATAAAAAGCATATATATAACTAATTAGACAAATAATAACTTAAATAAATAAGTTAAGACACTTAGAAAACATTTAAACACTTTTATGAGTGTTTAAGGTTCAAATGGTTGCATCTAAGTTGCTACGGGACAAGGCAAAAGGGTTTGAAACATCAAATGGCCTTGTATAGGAGTTCACCACCCAACAAACCCCACACCTTGGAGTTTACGACCGTAAACTCATGGGTTTATGGCCGTGAACTCCTCAAATGGTGGTTTTGGGTGTTTTGTGGTGCTATCTTGATCCTAGAACACTCCTAGCTTTGTTGGAATAACACATGAAGTAGTTTAAGGCTTTAGAACACTCCATATGGGAGTTTACGGCCTAAGGTCCCTTCACCCTAGAGTTTACGGCCGTAAACTCTTGGATTTTAATTGTTTTGAGGCTCTTAAACATCAAGGATGGCTTCCATGAATTTATCTAAGGCTAATGGGGACAAGAGGCACACTTTTGTGCCTTCACTTGGAGTTTACGGCCCAAGATATGTTCCTTGGCCGTAAACTCCTTTCAAGGAGTGATTTTTGTGTGTTCTTCTCTCCATTTAAGTCCCAAGGGTGCAAGGTAAATTGTCTTAAGGCTTAAGGTGTGCTTGGAATGATTTTTACCCTTCAAAAAGGGGTTTACGGCCCAAGAGGGGTTCTTGGCCGTAAACTCCTACTAACTTGTGGTTTTGATGATTTTTTGAAGTCCTAAATAAGCACAAGTATTAGTGGGTAAAGTCCTTAAGCATTTGGGGAAGTTTAGGGCACTAATTGCCCTTGAAAAGGGGTTTACGGCCCAAGGGAGTTCCTTGGCCGTAAACTCCAAGAACTTGTGTTTCTTGGTTGCTTTTTGATCCATAAAGGTCATACCCTAACTCCTAAACAAGTTGTCTAACAAGGGATCGGGACTAGGAAGCCATAATGTTCCATTTTGGAGTTTACTCCCCAAGAACGTTCTTGGGCGGTAAACTCCCGGATCTTGTAATCTAAGCATGTTATTGTTGTTAATAAGCATTAAACAAGTATTGAAACACATATAGCAAAGTAGACTCACAATCTGGGATGAAAACCCGAAGATCCGTCAGAGAGAATATGGCTTTTCTCTATTTGGAATTGTGAATAATGAATTAATTTAATTCAGAAAACTATTTGTAGTCCTGGAATATTTTGGCAGAAAATATTTTTATTCCTGACGTTGGACTGTAACATTATGAAACTTGAAATGCCCAAGTTTCACAAAACCAGGAGTATCCACTCTCCTGATATCATCTAAAACCTAAACCCTAATGTACACAAACTTGTTCGGAAAAGCTTGAAAATCACTGAAACTGAACTAGCTTCTATTGAATAGATGATGTTCGTACAATGGAAATTTCGGGTTGTCACATCATCCCCCTGTTAGAGGGAATTTCGTCCCGAAATTAGAATTTAAGCAAATAAAAGTTACAAACAATTAAGCGAAAAGATGAGGGTATTTCAACTTCATCTGATCCTCGCGTTCCCAAGTGAATTCCGGTCCTCGCTTGGCGTTCCAGCGAACCTTCACGATAGGGATACGGCTTTGTTTCGTCTGCTTGACCTCACGGTCCATGATTTCTACAGGTTCTTCCACGAAGTTGAGGCTCTCGTTGATCTCGATCTCGTCGAGTTGGATTACCAGAGTCTCGTCGGACAGACACTTTTTCAAGTTAGATACGTGGAATGTAGAATGTACGTTACGAAGTGTGTTGGGTAGGTCGAGTTTGTAAGCTACGGGGCCGACTCTGGCAAGAATCTCGAAAGGCCCTATGTACCTCGGATTAAGCTTCCCATGCTTGCCGAAGCGTATCAAGCCTTTCCAGGGTGAGACTTTGAGAAGGACTCGGTCTCCCACCTGAAATTCCAAAGGTTTTCTTCGTTTATCGGCGTAGCTCTTCTGTCGGTCTCTAGAGGCTTTCAATCGTTCACGGATCTGAACAATTTTCTCTGTCGTTTCCCGAATGATTTCCGGACTGGTGAGAGTACCGTCGGAAGCTTGCCCTCTTGCTAATTGGGTATCACCAACCTCAGCCCAGCACAGAGGGGATCTGCACTTGCGGCCGTAGAGAGCTTCGAATGGAGCAACCTTGATGCTCGTGTGATAACTGTTATTATAGGAAAATTCGACAAGGGGTAAATGAGTATCCCATGCTTTCCCAAAATCAATCACACAGGCTCGCAACATATCTTCCAGTGTTTGGATGGTCCTCTCACTCTGTCCGTCGGTCTGTGGATGGTAGGCTGTGCTCATGTCTAGCCTTGTTCCTAGGGAATGTTGTAGGGATTGCCAAAATCTTGAGGTGAACCTACTATCTCTATCGGAGATAATGGAAATAGGTACACCATGCAACCGTACAATTTCCCTAATGTATGTTCTTGTAAGTTTCTCCATCTTGTCGGTTTCTTTGATAGGCAGGAAGTGTGCAGACTTGGTCAATCTATCAACGATGACCCATATGGTGTCAAGTCCACCCGTCGTCTTGGGCAACTTGGTTATGAAATCCATAATGATCCGCTCCCACTTCCATTCCGGGATCTCTGGTTGTTGCAGTAAACCAGAGGGCTTCTGGTACTCGACCTTAACCTTTGCGCAAGTAAGGCATTTACTCACGAAGGTAGCAATCTCTGCTTTCATATTAGGCCACCAGTATAGCTTTTTAAGATCCAGATACATCTTATCTGAACCTGGGTGGACGGAATACCGAGTGTTGTGCGCCTCGGTCATGACCAAGTCTCGGAATCCACCGTGTTTCGGTGTCCAGATCCGGTTCATGAAATATAAAGCTCCGTCACCCTTGGCTTCGAAGTTCTTGTCCATTCCCCTAAGGGATTCACTCGACACATTTTCAGGTTTCATGGCCTCAAGTTGAGCCGCCTGAATTTGCTTAGTCAAGTGTGAATGGATGGTTATTGAAAATGACTTGACTTTGCGACCAGAATATTCCTTCCGACTTAGGGCGTCTGCTACTACGTTGGCTTTACCCGGATGATAACGAATATCGCATTCGTAGTCACTGAGTAGCTCGACCCACCGTCGTTGTCTCATGTTGAGCTCCTTCTGATCGAAAATGTGCTGTAAACTCTTGTGGTCGGTAAAGATAGTGCTCTTCGTTCCATACAAATAGTGTCTCCAGATCTTCAGAGCAAACACTACTGCTCCTAGTTCAAGATCGTGGGTCGTGTAGTTAACCTCATGTGTCTTCAACTGTCTCGAGGCGTAGGCGATGACCTTACCTCGCTGCATCAGAACACATCCGAGTCCTTGATTGGATGCATCGCAATAGACTACGAAGTCTTCTATTCCTTCTGGAAGGGATAGTATCGGTGCGGTGCACAAGGCTCGTTTGAGCGTTTGGAACGCTCTTTCTTGCTTCTCTTCCCAGTCAAAGGCCACGCCCTTCTGGGTCAAGGTCGTAAGAGGCTTTGCTATTCGTGAGAAGTTCTGAATGAACCTGCGATAGTAGCCAGCGAGACCTAGAAATTGACGAATTTCCGTAGGTGTCTTTGGAGTTGACCAGTTCTCAATGGCTTTTATTTTGGACGGGTCCACGTGGATTCCCTCCTCGCTTACCACGTGTCCTAAGAATTCGACTCTTCGGATCCAAAATTCACATTTCGAGAACTTCGCATAAAGTTTCTCCGTTCGTAATGTCTCTAGAACTTGTCGCAGATGATCACTATGCTCTTTCTTACTTCGGGAGTAGATCAGGATGTCGTCAATGAAAACGATGACGAACTGATCTAAGTAAGGTCGGCATACTCTATTCATTAGATCCATGAAGACTGCGGGCGCATTGGTCAATCCGAATGGCATCACCACGAACTCGTAGTGTCCGTAACGAGTTCGGAAGGCTGTCTTTGGCACATCCTCCTCGAGCACTCGTAACTGGTGATATCCGGATCTCAGATCAATCTTGGAAAAATAGTTCGCCCCTTGCATTTGGTCGAATAGATCATCTATGCGTGGCAGAGGGTAACGATTTTTGATCGTCAATTTGTTGAGTTCTCTGTAGTCAATGCACATACGGAATGATCCGTCTTTCTTCTTAACAAACAAGACCGGTGCTCCCCAAGGTGAGAAACTTGGTCTTATAAAGCCCTTGCTGAGCAGTTCTTTAAGTTGACCAGAGAGTTCTTGCATCTCGGCTGGTGCTAAACGGTAGGGCGACTTGGCTACTGGGGTAGCTCCTGGGACTAAGTCGATTCTGAACTCGACTTGTCGTTGCGGAGGTAACCCGGGTAGTTCTTCTGGGAAAATGTCGGGAAAGTCGCTCACTACTGGGAGGTTCTTTAGTTCTTTCGTTTCTAGGTTCGTGTCGACGACGTGAGAAAGGAATGTGTGGTATTCTTTGCGCATATATTTCTGTGCTTGAATACTAGATATAATGCGAAGACTCGTACCAGGTTTGTCGCCGTAGACTATAAGAGTTTCGTTAGACGGGAGGTTTAGTCGGACTGCTTTCTCGTAGCACATGATGTCGGCGCGATGAAGACTTAACCAATCCATGCCGATAATAACGTCGAAACTTTTTATCGAGACCGGCATAAGGTCGATTGGGAATGAATGGTTATCTAAGGTTAGAAGACAACCTATGTATATGCTATTAGTACTTTCAGTTTTTCCATTGGCCATCTCTACTGTGAATTGTTCATTAAGTGCGTGTGGTTGTTGCTTAAGCATGCGAGCAAATTTGTGGTTTACGAAGCTTCGCTCCGCTCCACTATCGAACAGAATGCATGCATAGGAGTTATCAAGGAGGAACGTACCAGTCACCACTGTCGGGTCAGCAACTGCTTCCCCGTGGCCTATTGCTA
This sequence comes from Lactuca serriola, assembly GCF_051521515.1. Classification (NCBI taxonomy): domain Eukaryota; kingdom Viridiplantae; phylum Streptophyta; class Magnoliopsida; order Asterales; family Asteraceae; genus Lactuca; species Lactuca serriola. Next base: position 189,274,661 of record NC_136408.1, on the reverse strand, counting down.
GTACCCTCCCTGCTCCTCCAGTATTCCTTGCCTTAGGGCAGTCCCTTTTAAAGTGGCCTGCTTCGCCACATCCATAGCAAGTTGGGCTCACGCCAGAGCCAGGAACTTGGGAGATCGGTTGTGCCGGGAACTTACAGAATCGGACGGTGTGTCCTTTCCTGTGGCAGTTAGTACACTGCATTTCACGGCAGGCGCCGTTGTGGTGGAAGTTGCATTTGTTGCACTTTGGCAAACTTCCAGAATACTGCTTCCCCGGAGCAGTAACAGCAATAGGGGCTACCGCAGCATGTACTGCTACGATTTGTTGTTTCTTTGAAGCTCGTTGCTTCTTCTTCTCATCCCAGAATTTCCGCTTGTTGCCAGCGGTTTTGGAGGGTTCTGGGATGGCTAGGGTGGTTGTGGCTGCAGGGGTCTTGACTCCATGGTCAATAAGTCTTTGTGCCAATCGCTTGGCACTGTCGAAAGTAGCGGGGTTGGATGCTAAGACATTCCCCTGGTACGGAGGCACTAGCCCCCATACATACCGTTCAATCTTTTTCCCTTCAGTGGGAACCATATTGGGGCATAGGGCCACCAGTTCGCTAAAGCGGGCAGTGTAAGCGATCACATTGGTGCCCTTCATAGTCAGATTCCAGAGTTCATGTTCTAACTTCTGGACTTCGCCCCTCGGGCAGTACTCCTCAGTCATGAGGTCCTTCATCGTTGCCCAGCCCATATCGTTAGCCACGACGAGAGTTAGGGCTTTGACGTGGCCGTTCCACCACGTTAGGGCTTTATCCTCAAAGGTGCACGCGGCATATTTCACTTTAAATGCAGCAGGGCACGAACAGATTTCGAAGACTGATTCAGTCTTCTCGAACCATTGCGAGAGAGCAATGACTCCGCCGGTGCCATAGAAAGGCTTCGGCTTGCAGTTTGTGAAATCCTTGTAAGAGCACTCCCTTGAGCGCACAGGGATTTCGATCGGAATAGATTCCACAGGGGTTCCACCTCTGCTGGCATCTGATGAGTGATACTGAGCCATGGCAGTTGCCACTGCTGCAGCTACGGCAGCATTCAGAGCTACAGTATCGATGACCGCAGGTGGTGGAGGTGGTGGAGATGCAGGATTATTCCTAGTCCTGGGAGATTTGCGAGGAGGCATCCTTCAGCTATAAGTTTATAAAGACACGAAGGATGATAAGAATCAATTTGTAAGCAACGTGAGAGTGACCCATTAACTAACTAACCATAGCCCAACAGTTTGAATGAGTGTTTGAAATCACAATAAGGAATATTAGTAGGAATACACAAGTGTTCAAATTTTTCCCACAAATTAGATAGATTTCAATAGTACGGGTATTACTGATGTAATAAGTTCAAGGAAAATCGACCTAACAGTAGGTCTTACATCATACCATAAGGACAAGACTGACAGTCCTAGATTCCTAATTAGAGTATCGAAAGTTAGGAATATTTTACAGACAAGTGCTACTTAGAGCACATAAGTTCAAGGCTATCCCTAAATCAAAAGACAGAGATGTACTAGACATCATCTAATGGCGATGGGAGTTCCTCGGGCGAGCCCTGAGGTCGGACACTTGGCGAAACATCTCCTGAAGGTGTCGGTCCTGAGTTCTCTGACGAGCTCGAAGTTTTAAGACTTCAGCACGGGAGGTAGCCAGCTGTTGTTGTAGGGTTTCGTTGGTTCTCCGGGTCCGTTCCATGTCTTCTTCAAGACGGCGGATGCGGACTGTATTGACGCCTGAATTGGCATCAATCTCCATGACCCGGTCGATGGCTGCTCGACCTTGCTCGACATTACGAGCTATTCTGCGGATGATTACCGGCAGAGCTCTGTCAGCAGAGCCACCATCGCTAATGTTGTAAAAGGTTCGGTCCCCAAAGTATGGCAAGGGTTGACCCTGCTCATCACTCCAGCGATTCAGATTGTCTGCCCACATGGGTGTAGGACCTGGAAACGCTGGTCGAGGGTTGTTGTTCGGGGCTTGACCTACAAGCGGTAGGTTGTTGACTTCAGACTCGGAGTCAGATCCATCTGAAAAGCCTTCTCTGAGGTGATCATCCAAAGGGATTGGATGATCATCCTCGGGCTCTTCATCGATCCACCCGGCATTGCCTTCATTGGGAAAGTACGGGTCGCCATGATGGAATCCAGCCATTTAGATCTACGCGAGAAGAGAGGTATAAGAATATAGTATACGTGTAACTAGTAACACAAAATACACCTATAGTATTTTAAGTTTAAGTTCTACTGATCTTCTTATGGTATTGTTGGTAAGTTTTTAGACTTGTTAACATATCACAACCATTCTAGGGCATATGCTAATCACTCCTAGGACCAGCATAGTTGATCAGGCTATGCCATTCCCAGGACTGACCATACATCCCCGAGCTCACTTGTGATATTCAACAATCGTAATACTTTTGTTCTTGTCATTGTGACACTGATTTTAGTATGAATGCAGACTAGTATACTTAATTAAATATTTTATTATTTAAAGTATAGACTCTTGGTCAGAGTGTTTTAATCCCATTTGGGTTTATAGATTAGTATATCTTTTATGGGTTGATATACTTGATACACTATAAACAATGCTCTGATACCAATCTGTCACACCCCAAAACCAAGAACGGCGGAAACGTTCTGGGGCGGAGGACGTCATGTAGAGTATCACAACACAGTAAATGTAAAATAAGCAAACAACATCATCCATTGCATTAAATATATAATTTTAATACAAGTGTGTTCTGTACAGTTATAGACACCAAAAATAATGTATAACCAAAATAATATGAGATGAGTCTTGAATGCACTCCATCTTCTCAAAAGCTGGCCTCGGTACCTGTCTACTGATAACCTGAGAATACAAGTTATTTTAAAAGAGTTTATCAGCATTAAGCTAGTGAGTTCATAAGTATTTTAGTGTCAATGTTTCTTGTAAAAACGTTTGAACCTGTCTCAATGTATAAGTTTGTAAAAATGTAAGCAAATGTTTGAAAGTGTTTGTAAAAGTTTGAATCTCTCAGAAAATCCTATATTTTCTATAAAAGTAACCTTCTATCAAGGCTAAACTGTTTTGTAAACTTGTCTGTTGTAAAAGTGTGTAATTACCCAAGTATAACTATCATTTGTTAAAAATATAGTTTGTACACTAATGCTTAAGTGAGATTATCACTAAAATATGTAATGGGTAAATCATTGTAGTACTGTAGCTTGGTATAATAAGACTACTGCTGTACTAAATACTACTACCTTAAACCGGATTTATATTAAGGCATAATGTGATAAATTGCACCATGCTATCGACTGGTAACAACGACATAATGAATGGTCGTAATAAATGAAATGACGTTTGGCACCCGCAGACCTGCAGGTCCGGCTGTAGCTAGCAGCAAGGTGTAGGATAGTCAATCCAGTATAGATCTATACGCAAACTCACGCTCTCCCTCCAAGAGAATTCTGGCTACAACTCGGGTCATGACATTTAAGGCATGCTCCGACACAGTGGATCACAATTATTATGTATTTATGTATATGTATTGTTTCTCGTATATCTGTATATGTATTGTTTCTCGTATATCTGTATATGTATTGTTTCTCGTATATCTGTATATGTATTGTTTCTAGTATATCTGTATATGTATTGTTTCTAGTATATCTGTATATGTATTGTTTCTCGTATATCTGTATATGTATTGTTTCTTGTATATCTGTATATGTATTGTTTCTAGTATATCTGTATATGTATTGTTTCTCATATATCTGTATATGTATTGTTTCTAGTATATATGTATATGTATTGTTTCTCGTATATCTGTATATGTATTGTTTCTAGTATATCTGTATATGTATTGTTTCTCGTATATCTGTATATGTATTGTTTCTCGTATATCTGTATATGTATTGTTTCTAGTATATCTGTATATGTACTGATCCTGTGTTACCCCGATGGTAACTAACTAATGATGTACTGATAAGAATGAATATGGAAGTACTTTTATGTCTATATATGTATATATGGTATATAAGTAATATTGAAACGACCTTCGGATGGTCACCCGAAATCCCACCAGACCACATCTCAAGGCGCGAAAAGGAAATAGGGCGGATGGCCTTCCTAAGTCCTTTAAACATTATTTATACATCTATACATATATGGGCATGAAATTGAATATATATAAAGCATAAATAAGTTTTCATAAAACATTTGAAGCATAAATATGATTTCAAGAGGAGATCGACTTGATGTCGATCTATAAAACAATTTGAAGGCATAAGTTAATAAAACAGTTCAAGTATAAGAAGCATTTGTTTAAATCACAGTCTATAAGTAAGTTTGGATAGTAAAACAGTTTGTAAAACATTTCAAAGTAAAACAATTTGATAAACAGTTTGAACAGTGGTAAAAATCGTTGTTTTCCTAGTTATTAATCACATGTGATTAAATGCAATCACATGTGATTGAAGCAATAACTTATAAGTATTTGACTTGTATTCCCCCCATAAAGTATTTAAAACACTTAAAATCATTTTAAAGGTTGATTCAAGGGGTATGAACTCACTTGTGGTGAGTCGTTTGGATTGCAGGGTCGGACACCGTGCTAGGTGGCAAACGGAGACTGGTTTACACGCACGAGCCTAGTTATCATATAATAAGCATATATATAACTAATTAGACAAATAATAACTTAAATAAATAAGTTAAGACACTTAGAAAACATTTAAACACTTTTATGAGTGTTTAAGGTTCAAATGGTTGCATCTAAGTTGCTACGGGACAAGGCAAAAGGGTTTGAAACATCAAATGGCCTTGTATAGGAGTTCACCACCCAACAAACCCCACACCTTGGAGTTTACGGCCGTAAACTCATGGGTTTATGGCCGTGAACTCCTCAAATGGTGGTTTTGGGTGTTTTGTGGTGCTATCTTGATCCTAGAACACTCCTAGCTTTGTTGGAATAACACATGAAGTAGTTTAAGGCTTTAGAACACTCCATATGGGAGTTTACGGCCTAAGGTCCCTTCACCCTAGAGTTTACGGCCGTAAACTCTTGGATTTTAATTGTTTTGAGGCTCTTAAACATCAAGGATGGCTTCCATGAATTTATCTAAGGCTAATGGGGACAAGAGGCACACTTTTGTGCCTTCACTTGGAGTTTACGGCCCAAGATATGTTCCTTGGCCGTAAACTCCTTTCAAGGAGTGATTTTTGTGTGTTCTTCTCTCCATTTAAGTCCCAAGGGTGCAAGGTAAATTGTCTTAAGGCTTAAGGTGTGCTTGGAATGATTTTTACCCTTCAAAAAGGGGTTTACGGCCCAAGAGGGGTTCTTGGTCGTAAACTCCTACTAACTTGTGGTTTTGATGAGTTTTTGAAGTCCTAAATAAGCACAAGTATTAGTGGGTAAAGTCCTTAAGCATTTGGGGAAGTTTAGGGCACTAATTGCCCTTGAAAAGGGGTTTACGGCCCAAGGGAGTTCCTTGGCCGTAAACTCCAAGAACTTGTGTTTCTTGGTTGCTTTTTGATCCATAAAGGTCATACCCTAACTCCTAAACAAGTTGTCTAACAAGGGATCGGGACTAGGAAGCCATAATGTTCCATTTTGGAGTTTACTCCCCAAGAACATTCTTGGGCGGTAAACTCCCGGATCTTGTAATCTAAGCATGTTATTGTTGTTAATAAGCATTAAACAAGTATTGAAACACATATAGCAAAGTAGACTCACAATCTGGGATGAAAACCCGAAGATCCGTCAGAGAGAATATGGCTTTTCTCTATTTGGAATTGTGAATAATGAATTAATTTAATTCAGAAAACTATTTATAGTCCTGGAATATTTTGGCAGAAAATATTTTTATTCCTGACGTTGGACTATAACATTATGAAACTTGAAATGCCCAAGTTTCACAAAACCAGGAGTATCCACTCTCCTGATATCATCTAAAACCTAAACCCTAATGTACACAAACTTGTTCGGAAAAGCTTGAAAATCACTGAAACTGAACTAGCTTCTATTGAATAGATGATGTTCGTACAATGGAAATTTCGGGTTGTCACAGAGTTCCTTGCATAACTCGCCAACTCGCTGAGTTACTAGAGTGAGTCGTCGAGTTCCTAAGGTTTGCGGTCGTAAAATCCTTGACCGAATCGTCGAGTCTCCCTTGCAACTCGCCTAGTTCATACATGTCCAAAGGTTAGGGAAAATCCATAGCCGACTCGCCGAGTCACTTATCTGACTCACCGAGTCCGCGACAATCTTCATCAGACTCGCCGAGTTGACCATGCAACTCACTGAGTCCCTTTAGTCCTTCATCCATACAGATGCTTCTTTGCCAAACCAAGGCTCCAAACCGAAGATCTAGGCTCCTAGGGTGTTGTTATCACGTAAAGTTACTAACTTTACGTGCATGCAAGACTCTATAGAACTAAAACACTCATAACTAGCATTAGGAGAAGGTTTTGGACATGAAGGAGGGTCAAAGCTTCATAAAGCTTGAGGCTTTCTGTCCACAAAGCCTAGGGGAGTCAAGATCTGAAACTTTGCCCTTGTGATAAGCTCAAACCCGAAAATGACTCTATCTTGCCCTAGAAATGACCATTTTCTTCCACAAAGGGGAGATCTAAGAAATGAAATGTAAAGGTGGTAGCTTTATACCTTAATCTTGATGCCACAATACTGGAAAAGCTGGATCTACAAGCTGAAACATCCAAAAATACGACCCAAAAATTTTGTTTTAATATTACTAAAAATCACATCATCAAATGTCATATACACTAAGAACCATAGGATGAATAACTCAAAAGTCAAAGTAACTGTGCCAAAACAAAAACTATATCAATGATGTCAAAATATATAAATAAAACCCCTAGGATAAAACTGAAGTTGTGGTGTGTGCGATGCCATCATACCAAGCTCTTCCCCTTGCTAGCGGAAGTACCTGAAACCAAAACTGAAACTGTAAGCACGAAGCTTAGTGAGCTCCCCGAACTACCACATACCATACAATAACATATAATCACATATTGGGCCTTGCCCGCTGCATCGGAACGAAATCCAGAAACTGCATCAGATTGAAGTCCGAAAACTACATTAGACTGAAGTTCGGAACTAACCGGGGCCTTGCCCTCTGCATCAGACCGACGTCCGGAACTAACCAGGGCCTTGCCCTCTGCATCAGACCGAAGCCCGAAAACCGACTAAACATAGCATGGCATAATCATAACTACTAACATAAACATATATATTGCATACTGCATCGGACCGAGGTCTGGAACACATAACACAAAGACATGCTAGAATCACAAAGACATCAAGCACACTAAACTACTGCATCAGACCGAAGTCCGAAACTACTGCTGACTAAACGGGTCGGCATTGTGGCCGTAGACCCATTCCTACTGGTAGGAAACTCACCTCGCAACACTGGTTGTTGAGATGCTAGATCTGAAACTGTCTGACTGCTGCTCCGGAACTCCCCGGCTACAAATCCCATAAACACTAAATCAAATACTGATAACTAATCTCAGGGTAAAATGACTATTTACCCCTGGTCAAGTCAACTTGCAGGTCAAAGTCAACTTTCAGTTGCCCAAACTCGCCGAGTCCCCATCATCCATTCTAATCCTCTACTCCCTTCTACTCGTCGAGTTTGGCAAAGACTCAAGGAGTTCTTCTTCGATACTAACATCGATTTTAATCTTCATCCGAATCGACGAGTTGTATGAGCAATTCATCCAGTTCCCCTTCAACAGAAGAACACACCCAGTCTTTGACTCGCCGAGTTATATGAACAACTCGTCGAGTCCGACTGCTTCCAGATCCAAGTCTTAACTCACTGAGTCCTTACTCTACTCACTACACAGGCTCGCTAGTACTGAACTGGGAATCTAAGACTAGCGACCCGACTCGTCGAGTCAAAAGAACGACTTGTCGAGTCCTTAGCATGCAGATTCCATACAGTTGATTCTAATCAACTTTAGTGCATCCAATTCGTAGATCTAAGATTCTGGGACTATCTGAACACGTAAAGTTGCTAACTTTACATGTACATAAGATGCAATGAAGCAATAACACTCATACTTTTCTATTATGGAAGGTTTCTTGACTAAAACAAAGCCATGGCTGACAAAAGGTGGTCTCCTTGAGCTTCTGGAGCTCAAGAGAGGCTAGATCTGAGATACGACTCGATCACAAGGCTTTATCACAAGGATTTGGGGTTTTTGAGCTTAAAACCAACAATTTGGGGACAAACTAGATCTATTAGCATCATAATCAAGATGGAAACTTCATTACCAGAAGGGATGGCCAAAGAGGAGTGTATTATGAATCTACTTCTTCTTCCTTGAGTTCTTCTACCTTCTCCTTCTTCTCCTTGCTCCAAAAATGAACCCAAAAGCTCCTTCACAAGGCAAAGATCACTCACACACACTTCAAGGAGGCTAGGGTTTCGGGAATAAGTCTCTGGGAAGTGAAGGAGGCTGGTTTGGGGCTATAATGACGTTTAAGTAGGGTGCAAACCCTTAAAATTAGGGTTTTATCCAGACTGGCAGACTCGCTGAGTCCGAGAATATGGACTCGTCGAGTCGCCAACTTAAACCACGTGTAAATCTCGTCTCTACTCGAAGAGTTGGGCTACTGACTCGTCGAGTACCCCTAAAGAAATGAAAAAAAAACTACTTTATTTAAATCACATACCAGAAATGGGGCGTTATAACTCTCTCCCACTTATCTTAGACTTCGTCCTCGAAGTCTGCTGCTGCTGAATCTATAAATATCTCTGGATAATGCTCCCTCATTTCCTCCTCGGCCTCCCACGTCCATTCTGAACCCATCCGGTGCTGCCACTGCACCTTCACTAGCTGGACCACCTTGTTCCCCAAGTTCTTCGTTTTCCGATCCAAGATCGCAACGGGCCTCTCAATATAATTCAGGCTCCTATCAACCTGAATATCCTCCAAGGGTACCACTGTTGACTCGTCCATCAAACACTTCCTCAACTGAGAAACATGGAAACTGTTGTGGATCTGACTAAGCTCTGTAGGAAGATCCAACCGATAAGCAACCCGACCCACCCGGGCCAAAACCCTAAATGGACCAATGAACTTGAGGCCCAACATGCCCCTCTTCCGGAACCTGATAACACCCTTCTAGGGTGATACCTTCAGGAGGACCATATCGCCCACCTGAAACTCCAAGTCCGAACGCCCCCTGTCAGCGTAACTCTTCTGCCGACTCTACGCAGTCTGCAGCCTGCTACGGACCTGCTGGATCAACTCTGTCGTCTTGAGCACCACTTCGGTACTCCCAATGACTCGCTGACCGACCTCGCCCTAACAAATCGGGGTCCTACACTTTCTCCCGTAAAGCATCTCGAAAGGAGGGCGGTCAATGCTAGCATGGTAACTGTTGTTATACGAAAATTCCGCTAAAGGAAGATACGTATCCCAACTGCCACCGAAATCTAGGACACATGCCCGAAGCATGTCCTTGAGAGTCTGAATCGTCCTCTTGCTCTGCCCGTCCGTCTGGGGGTGGAAAGCGGTGGTGAAATGGAGACAAGTACCCATCTCGTCATGAAATCGCTTTCAAAACCTGGAAGTAAAACGGACGTCTCGGTCTAATACTACTGATACAGGCACCCCCATGCCGTGCCACTAACTCGCGCACATAGATATTGTCTAGCTTCTCGGCCGATATGCTCTCCTGAATCGGTATGAAATGCACGCTCTTGGTCAGCCAATACACTATGACCCAAATCGAGTCAACTCCACGTGCGGTCCTGGGAAGCTTAGTGATGAAATCCATAGTGATATCCTCCCATTTCCACAAAGGAATGTCTAACAGCTGCATCTTGCTGTGGGGTCTCTGGTGTTCTGTCTTGACCTTCCTGCAGGTCAGGCACCTCTCTACGTACCAGGCTACGTCCCGCTTCATGCAGGTCCACCAATAATCGGGTCGAAGATCTCTATACATCTTCGTCGCCCCAGGATGGATGGAGAACCGAGACTTGTGGGCCTCATCCATCAACACCTGACGTACTCCTCCCTAATACAGCACCCAGACTCTCCCATGAAGGGTCAACAATCCTTGACTGTCATAATCGAAAGAAGCTACTCGGCCCACAATCCTCTCACACTTTTGCCTCTCCTCCTTCAGGCCCTCGACTTGTGCCTCTCTAATCTGCTCCAATAATGGAGTAATGACCGTCATCCTCAGACACATATCTCTGATCAGTGCTGCCATTTCCTTGCAGCTCAGGGCGTTGGCCACAACGTTAGCCTTGCCCGGATGATAAAGGATCTCACAATTGTAGTCCTTTACAACATCTAACCATCGACGTTGTCTCATGTTTATATTCGGCTAGTCCATGAGGTACCTCACACTCTTGTGATCCGTGTAAATGGTACAACGGACCCCATAGAGGTAATGTCTCCAAATCTTGAGGGCAAACACCACTGCCCCCAGCTCTAAATCGTGCGTCAGATAGTTAGCCTTGTGAGGCTTCAACTGTCTAGAGGCATAAGTTATCACATGCCCTCGCTGCATCAACACTGCTCCCATGTCGGTGATCGAAGCATCACAATAGACTACAAAGTCATCACTCCCTCTGGCAGGGTAAGAATCGGTGCCTCGCACAATCACTGTCTGAGGGTCTCAAATGATGCCTGCTGCTCAGGCCCCCAGCGAAACACCACCGACTTCCTAGTCAGTCGGGTGAGTGGAACTGCTATCTTGGAGAAATCCTGGATGAATCTCCTATAGTACCCTGCCAAACCTAGGAAGCTCCAAATCTCAGATAGAGAGCACGAGACCTCCCACTGCATCATGGCCACTATCTTGGCCGGATCCACTAGTATACCCTTCAGGTTGACGAGGTATCCATGGAACTGCACCTCGCGCAACCAGAAGTCGTACTTGGAGAACTTCGCGAAAAGTCTCTCCCTCCTCAAAGTCTCTAGCACCTCCCTTAGGTGCTCCTCATACTGCTCATGAGTCTTGGAATAAACCAAGATATCGTCGATGAACACTATCACAGACCGATCCAACATCGGCCTGCATACGCGGTTCATGAGATCCATGAACGTGGCTGGAGCGTTGGTGAGCGCAAACGGCATCACCACAAAACTCATAATGACCATAACGAGTCCTAAAAGCTGTCTTCTGAACATCCTCGCCTCTGACCCGCATATGATGATAACCGGAGTGCAGATCAATCTTGGAAAACCAAGATGCTCCCTGAAGCTGATCAAAAAAGTCATATATCCTCGGGAGTGGGTAACGGTTCTTCACCGTTACCTTGATTAACTCCCGATAATCTATACACATACGGTGCGACCCATCCTTCTTCTTCACGAACAGGATCGGGGCTCCCCATGGTAAACTACTTGGTCTGATGAAACCCTTGTCTAGCAGCTCCTGCAGCTACGTAGACAACTCTTGCATCTCTGGAGGAGCCAACCGATACGACGCCTTGGCTATCGGAGCCGCACCCGGAACCAGGTCAATCCGAAACTCAACCCGTCTCTCTGGAGGTATCCCAGGCAGATCCTTTGGAAATACATCCGGGTACTCACGTACCACCAGTACATCGTCAACAGTCGCCTTGCCCTTCTCCCGGGCATCTGAAACATAGGCGACGTACCCCGCGCAACCCTGCTGGAAGTAGCGTCGAGCTCTCGCTTCCGAAAAAAGAATCGGTCCGCGATGTGGCCTCTCACCCTAAATCACTAGCTCTCCCCCACTAGGGGTGCAGACCCTTACTAACTGTAGCTCACAATCAATCACTGCCCCATTAGGGCTTAGCCAATCCATATCCACTATAACCTTATTCCCTCGCAGGGGAATGAGAACCAAGTCCACGGAAAACTACTCATCAAATAACTGCAGCGAACATGCCCTATGTACTCTTGCGATCCTAACGGTCCTGTCATCATCTATCTCAACCTCAAGTGGACAATCCAATTCCCCTGGAGCTCTGCTAAACCTCTTGCTAAGCACAAGTGAAACAAATGATTGGATAGCCCCCGAATCAAACAATATTGTAGCTGAAATGCCGTTCACTAAGAACGACCCTATATTTAAAAAAACATATAATCATAAGAAACAATCATTAATAATAAAGAAATAAAGGGAAGATATGTACATGTCACGACATCAGGAGTCGCTCGCGCCTCCTCTGTTGTCATCTGAAAAGCTCTACTCTTCGCCATTGGCGCCTCACTTTGGCCCTGACGGCTGTCTGTAATCCTCAAAGTTGTAGGGGCAGGTGCCGCCACCTTCCCTGCTGCTGCCAAACTCGGACACTGGGACTTTTTATGTCCCTTCTGATTGCAATGGAAGCAAATCAGATCAAATGTTGCGGTAACGGTGGGAGTAGCTGTACAATCTCTGCTCATATCCCAGGTTTGGCCGCACTTGTAGCAACCGGTACTACCTGCCTTACACGCCCCATCGTGCAATCTCCCACACTTGCTACACTGACTGTGGCTCTACTGTCCTCTAGATCTTTGATCTGATACCTTGGGCTTTTTACCCGAACTCCCTGTGCCAGATGCCACCTCTAGCTTCCTCTTCTTCTCCATCTCTAAATCAATCTCTCTCTCACAAGCCCTAGCAATCATGTCATCCAGTGTTTTACAGTTGGACCGGCTCACAAACTAGCGGATATCACTCCGCAACATCTCATGATAATGGGCCTGCTTCATTTCCTCATCAGCTGCATACTGAGGAACGAGAAGAGCCCTCTCCCTGAACTTGGCGGTAATTTTCGCCACTGTCTCTGTAGTTTGGGTGAGATCCTGAAACTCCCTGGCTAACTGCTGCACCTCGATAACCGGTGCAAACTCAGCTCTGTACTTGGTAGTAAAATCATCCCAAGTCATCGCATCAAGTGATGTGTCATCCCCGATGACATGCCCGATCTCCTCCCACCAATCTTGTGCCCTGTCCTTCAGAAGACAGGATGCTAATCTGACCTTGTCCCCCTCGGGACATCTGTTGGTGCGGAATGTGTTGGCGACATCTGCCAACCACCTAGTACTCGCTATGGGGTCCCGTGCCCCATGATAGCCAGGAGCTCCACAGGCTCTGAACTCCCTGAAAGTGAGCGTGCGCGACCCCATCATGATCGCCACCTCAGCACGAAAGGTGCTCAACCTCTCATCCATCAGCTCCAAAATACCCTCCTTGGTCGAACCAAAGATCACAGGAGTCTGCTCAAGTATGATGTGAGTAATCTCTAAAGCGTGAAACTCCCTAGTCTGATCATCCAAATGCTCGGCTCCCGAGCCTGGTCCTTATCCCTCACCGACACCTGAACTGTCGACTGCTGGTCTAGGGCATAAAACCACCATTCTGAAACACATAACAACAAACGTTAGAAATACTGATATATCTCGAGGGATCACTATTACTACAAGTTTCCTGGTCTCTCCTGGGCCTTCCTTGATTCAAGTACGGATCCTCTGCTTTCAGTAGTACATGCCCATACTACCTTCCACATCTATCCGTACTTTCCTCAAAACTGCCTCGACTCCACCAAGTCACTACTACTGCTACTGATCTCTGCTACTCTCATCCTAGGGTTTCCCTAATGAAATCTCTGACTCTGCCGAATCCAGTCCTCAGCTGCTGAAGGCCTCTTTGTAATGCCAATTAGTCATCACCTGAGTACCATCACATGTGACGAGGCTCAGATAAAGCTGAAACACATAAAACAGGCACATAAGGTATCCTCCTAGATCCTTATTCCTATTCTAGCATGATGTTTAACTGAAACTGAAACAGATAATCATAATATAAACTTGTATGGGTAATTTGGGAGTACTTACTTGAGCTCGGCTGATCGCATGCACCACACCCTTTTCCCTTTTCTCAAAACTTATTTCTTTTTAAGGTTCCTTTCAAAAATTCTTTTGAAAATATTTTTTGTTTAAAAATCTTTTACCATTTCCTTAGTTTGAGTCCAGTCGTACTCGAAAGTGTGCCTGAATCCCTCAAAGCAAGGCTCTGATACCAACTTGAAACATCCCAAATATACGACCCAAAAATTTTGTTTTAATATTACTAAAAATCACCTCATCAAATGTCATATATGATGGGTTATGAGCAAAACATCATTCCTATGGTGTACATGCAAACCCTAATAGATTTTGGATCTAGTTTGTCTAATGAACATGCAATTGAATATCCAAAGCTATAAACCCTACATCTAGCATACAATTAATCATATTAACATGAAATTGGGGTTTAGATCTTACCTAGATTGTTATGTAGCAATAACAATCTCAATCCTCCTTTGTAATGGCTTTAGAAAGCTTAGAGTCACAAGTGTCACTCCTCTAATGGCTCACAAACACCAAGAGCAAGAGGATGAAGAACGATAAGAGAGGAGGCACCCAAAAAACGTGTAGAAACCCTAAGGAATCAGTTGGCCACGTTTTTGGTGCCCTAAGGGTCCTTAAATAGTGAGGCTATTAGGGTTATCTAACAAGGAAACCCTAATTTGATTGCTTAGGCCCTAAGCAACCCATAGACTCCCTCCTTAGAGGCCTTGGACGATTTCTAATGGGTTTCCTCCATATAATTTGTCCACTCCATTCTCTATGGAGTCCATTAGCCCAATATTCAACTATTACACAATTGACAGTTCTAGTCTCCTTTATTTAATTAATGTCTTTTAGCCACAAAATTAATTCTTATTAATTCTTGACTAATATTAATTAAACAATATGATTTCTCCTTTAATATATTATTCTCATAATATATTAATAAATCATAATTAATCCTCTCTCTCCATAAGTTATCCTATCAAGATGCTTTGGTGAAAGCAACCCAAAAGGACCATGCACCATCGGGTAAAGTACATACAAAAATAGTTATGGACTTAGACACTAATCCAATAGTCTCCCACTTGGATAAGTCTAATAACTATTCTACGTATGACTTCAGATCCTGATCTGCAATCGTAGCTTTCAAAAGCCGCTGCCAACTCTGATCTTATCAGATACACGTCCTTTAGACAAGGGATCATATATTCCTCCATTCTAGATATCGTATAGATTGAGACATGGATTTAAATCATTCTCTCATCTGTGTGTTGTTTCCCAATTTCCGATTTACGACGACTGACGAACAGACTACAATTGAACACATCAAATTAGTCACGGCTTGGCGAAGCGCTTAGGTGCCATCACTAAATCATCGAGGGGCCCACATATACTGCTTTCATCCTACTTTGGATAAAAGGAACGGATAAAATTTGATTCAATGCTTGCTTGCACTCACTCACCGAATTACACACAACAATATGTTTTATGACACCAAGTTACTGGTGCGTTTACATGTTATCAATGTGTAACCGACTCACAAGATACAACTCATGTATCTCGGTTTCAAGAATATAAGATATTATCGTCTCACCAATCACTCGTGATAAAATCCAAGAAGTGATCCAAGTGAGCGTGGGTTTAATCCAATGCTCAAATCATATTCATAAGCACTAATGAACGTTGCAGCAAACATTTGCTTATGTCTAATACACTTTAGACAATCCACACACCAATTCACGACAATCTTCATTCATACCTACTTCCAGCATATGAACGACTATGGTCCGTCCGAATAATTTGATTGTTTTGAACCAATTTAATTATTCAGGAAGTCAAAAAATGCAAAGTGAAACACAAGAATAACACTAATCCTATATGGCCCCAAACTCTGGGTATAAATAAAGCATTTTATTTAATCACCATATTTATTACTCATTATTTGTTGTTTCGGGTAATCAACTTCTTACTTGAATTATTACTACACTTGTCCCATGCTCTCAGCATGCACACAATGTTTACCTATGGTCCTTACTTTGTGAAATAGATCAAATGAACACATTTCCAATCATACTCATTTCACAACTCCCAATCCTTATCATAAGTATAAGAATATCAAATTCTTGTTACTTATGCTAGATTTTAACATTTTATGCAATGATTCTTTCGTAAGGTCATAGCTCAAAATCATCAAGACTTGGCCAATCTCTATCAGAAACAATCCTATAGATATGATGTCTCTCACTCAAAGTACATTCCTTTGAACATCCTTCTCGCATAAAAGTTTCTAATCTAGACATAGATTCTCAATATCCAACTCCCAATATGGAAACATTTCCATATTTGCCATATGACAATTCATTCTTAATAGAATCTTATCTATTCATAATAATGTCATCCAATACCATACTTCCAACTACTCACAAGCAACCAATCCTCAGCGAGCTTTGGATCGTCCTTTACTAGTTGTTTAATTATTTTAGTCAAAACTGATTCTAGTCCTTTTTCCCTCTAAATGCGCTAGACATTTGGAAAATTTTAGAATGGTCAAATATAATAGCACTTCCAATCAATCCTATACCCGAAGCGTATGGGACACGATGCATAATGTCTTACATAAAGATATGATATTTTATCAATCTTATGCCATAATATTTTATGTGTCTCATTCTTACAATTCGAACTATGACGAGGGATACCGTAATCATAATCGAAATTTAAGAACACACTATGTATCCTTTGACTAAATTTATTAAAATTTCACAATCTAAGCTTTAGATTTTGAAACGAAGTACAATATTCTCTCCCTTAATTATAGCAAAACAACTTTTCAACCCTTACAACTTTGCAAAGTATAACTCTTTTTTTCTATAATTAATATTGCTAACTTGCAATACATGTCTTAATAATCTACAAGCACAACATTTATGCTCCCACTATCATGATGATTATTATCATATAAGCATAACACTTATGCTCCCACTAGCTTTGACATGTTTTAGAAAACAATTAACTGAACTTCCAAAAAACAATACTTATTGAATTTCTGAAGTTCATATTTCTAATACTTAATGTTTTGATAATCCTTTATCTAAGCTTCTTAAACTTATACACCTTTGCCTTAGATAGCTCATATGTGTGTCTAAACAATTCAGACTAATTGCCAAATCTCACAATTTGAATTATGGAAAGGGATACCATAACCATAATCGAATTCGAGAATACAATTTTCACAATCACTATCTTCTTAAAATCTCTCTTAGTGAAGGCATTTCCTCACAGTCATTTTCATGAAGGAGGGAATGTTATGACACTTAGATTTTAATGGTGTATGTGTTCCTATCCATGCGAATTTGTCAAAACCAAAGTTTGCGAAAATCTAAACTCATATGGACTAAACTTTCTCAATCTTGATTTCTTGCCTTATGGTAACACAAGTGCCCACCATGTCTTCCAAGTAGTTAAGCAGCTCACCCTTTCATATCAATGTACTTTTCATTGATCAAGGTGATTGCCTTTTATGCGTTCAAATGAGAACTCATAGAACTCACATGCATAATTAACTCAATTGGAATGGCGCAGAAACAAAATAATGTCAACACGATAAGTCGTAAACCTCAAGTCGTGTGCTAGTGATGATCGATAAGGTTTATTCTTGATTTGTTTTGAAACCTTTCAAGACCATTAAGACTCCCACTGACTGACTCCTTGACATATGAGATTCTCTTGTCAATAAACATTTCTTGACAAACAAATATTCAAGAGTTAGTGTAGCTTTTATCAAGACAAAACACTTCACAAAATTGGTCCTAGTTGGTCTTTGTCTTATCCAAGACATCACAACTTTCCAATTTCAAATGTGCAAGAATAAGAAAACCTTTTCCAAATTCCACATTTGACGAATGTTATAAACCTTCTTGAGACTTGTCACTCAATTCACAATCTTATCTTTGAGACTTGATATTGGAACGAAGTATGATTGACTTCTTGATTTAACCATTTCTTCAATTCTTGATTACTCTTCTCAGACATACAATTGCACTAAGACTCACTTAGAGGATGGTTCTTAATCATTAAGACCTATCATAAAACATAATAAAAGGTACTCTCCCTTCTTCTTAGAATAGAGAAACTTTTATCTTTCTGCCTACTTGATTCTTCTTTATTCGTTCTGCTATTTATTGAAACTCTTTCAATGAGCTGAGAATTATACGTAATCTCATGAGTATAATCATATTTACTTAACCATAGTAAATCATGATGAATATCTTTGTTACTCTTTGTCACACCCCAAAACCTAAGGCGGAAACGTTTCGGGGCGGAGGACATCATGTATATCACAACCAATGTACATAGTAAGCATAGTAAACACAAAACAATACATTACATAGAGTTATTACATTTGTTTGAAATCAAAGTGTTACAAGTTTCATACATATATATCATATGAACAAAAGATAAGACGAGTCTGATAAGCGCTCCGTCTTTTCCAAAAGATCGTGGGTACCTATCTAATATGGACCTGAGAATACAAGCAGTTTGAAAATCATCATAAAGCTGGTGAGTTCATAAGAGGTTTGTTTTCTGAAAATGTACAAGTTTCCTTTGTTTTTCCGAAAAAGTTTGTTATCCAAGAAAATCCCATATTTTCTTATAAGTATAGTTTAGTTATCCGTTTGTTACATGGTCCGGTTATGTGCAGTTCAGTTATCCCAGGAAAAACCATTATTTTCCTAAAAGTAAAGTTTAGTTATCCATTAGTTACACGGTCTAGTTAAGAACAGTTCAGTTATCCCAGGAAAAACCCTTATTTTCCTAAACGTAAAGTTTAGTTATCCATTAGTTACACGGTCTAGTTAAGAACAGTTCAATTATCCCAGGAAAAACCCTTATTTTCCTAAAAGTGTATAGTTGGTTATCGGTTTCTGAAAGTAATGTACAAGTGTCTACCATACTTTATGTGTTCGTGTGATGTTTCTTGAAAACCTGATTATCCTTGAAAAGTACATTAGTTTTAACATGTATATAAAACTAATAAGTAAGTATAAAAGTATTCATAATCTAAATTGCGAGTTCCATAACCATATTATAGACTGGATAAAGCTCGAAACAGGGCCAGTATCTTTTTATGGCTTTTGTCACCCTTGAACCTTTCGGTTCGACTGTAGCTAGCAGCCAGGTGCGGGGTTATCAATCCCGTATAGATCTATACACTCAAGTCACGTTCTCCCTCCAAGAGATTCTGGTTACGGGGGTAGTCCTACACTCTCGTAAATAGGGGGAGTGTTACAAGGACGTGTCTCCAATATTAAGATTAATGAATTAAAAGACAATAAAACGGAAAATTCTGATTAATTAGTCCTTCACTCTCGTAAATAGGGGGAGTATTACAAGGACTTGTCTAAAGATCTATGTTTAATGTTACTATCCCATCACTCTCGTAACTAGGGGAAGTGGTAAGGTTCTGAATTTAATGTTATTATTCCTTCACTCTCGTATCTACGGGGAGTGGTAAAGTTCTAAGTTTAATGTTATTATTCCTTCACTCTCGTATCTACGGGGAGTGGTAAAGTTCTAAGTTTAATGTTATTATTCCTTTACTCTCGTATCTACGGGGAGTTATATCAAGTACATTTTAAAGTTTTAAGATTCATGCTTTTAAAAACAATAATATGGAAATTCGTTTGTGAAATATAAAATGTAACATTTTAAAACGAGTTTCACAAATAACATGACAGTTTACTCTACAAGTTGAACGATTGGTTAATACAGTTTTCCGTGTTAAAAGCATACGAAATATGAAATAGATCAAATGAAATCATAAGTTTGAGTACAAGATTTCCTTGTACTTTTGCTTGTATCCCCCCCTGAAAACATTGAAAAACATTGAAAAAGGGTAGGGGTATGAACTCACCGGACGAGGAATGTATCGGCTAGGATGCTAAACGTCAGTTCAAGGCTTGAAAACGCGCGAGGTTCCTATGTAATATGAAATGATACACAATTGTATCTAATTAGACTTTGAACCACTAATTAGATAAGACTATACACTCCAAGATGCGAAAACACTTCAAAATAAGTGTTTGGAGTGACTCGGGTGACATCTAAGGACGTATAAGGCTTGGATATGGCGTTTACCCTTCAAGAGTAAACTCATAAGAGAGTTTATGGCCCTAATGACCCACTCCCCATGAGTTTACGGCCGTAAACTCATGGTGGGGTGTTCTAGGGTGCTAAATGACCTTATATCACTTGGGAAAATTAGCTAGGATCAAATCTAGGGTATAGGAATGGATTAGACCCACATATGGACCATCTAATGGAGTTTACGGTAGTAAAATAAGAGTTTATGGCCATAAACTCCCCCACACACCTTCCTTTGACGTTTTGGTGGTCCTAGGTCATTACAAGTGTTTCTAGCTAAATATACAAGCCATGGAATGAATTTAAGGCACCATTTGACTAAGTTTTAGGAGTTTACGGCCTAAGAACCCATTCTTGGGGGGTTTACGGCCGTAAGCTCCTATGGGGGTAGTTTTAGCATGTTTAAGGCCCTTAACTTGATTATGGTTGCTTCTAGACTTTATTCTAAGGCTTATGGTGTGTTTAAGTGGCATCTTAAAACTTTAAAATGAGTTTACTCCCCATGAATAGGTGTTTACGGTCCAAGCATGTGCTTGGGCCGTAAACTCATGTTTACACCCTAAGTGAAGAGTTCAAGGTGTTCTAAGTCCATGCAAATAATTCCTTAGGTCATATCTAAGCTCCAAATGAGGTTTGGAAGGGTTTTAAGGCTCAAAAACCCCTTTTGCATGTGTTCACGGCCTAAGGATGCTCCAGGGCCGTAAACACATGTTTATGGTCCTATTTCTCATATAAATCACGAATTTGAAGGCTAAAGGTGTTATACTAGGAGCTAGGATAGTTACCTTGATGATTTGGAGCTTGAAATGAGTGATTTTGGATCAAGAACTTGAACTTGAGGAGAGAGGTTAGAGAGAGAGAGAGAGTGGAAAAAGCTTCAAATGAGGCTCTCTCAACTTTATATATGCTTAAAGTTTGGGACACTATGGAATTCTACCCGATACTGATGTTAAGCGAGACTTTTAGTCGTACCCGATTTAATTGTTTTATAACTCGACGGAATAAAACTAAAAATTTTCCAAATAATAATTTGGGGCGTTTTCATGAGTTTCTAACGTGTTTGGATACCAATTAAGTCATAATAGCAAACTCAAAATTAATGACTTAATTTAGAAACGAAATGGAAACAATTCAAGACGATGAATTTTTAATGACGGAACGGGTTACGACGATGGAACGAACTTCGGGTTGTCACACTCTTATGGTGGACTTGATCAACACATAACCTTGTGTACTCGATCTCCTAGTCCTTCACTTGACACTTTGTCAACGAATTAGTCTAATTTTCAAATATGAAATTTCTCATTCATCATGCAACCAAGTTGTATGATTCCAAGTTTCTGTCCAATTAAACTTGGGCTATCAGAACTTTCCCTATTTGGTAAATTCTTGACCTTTCCACAAATAACATAATTAAGAATCAAATCTATTATTGCTAATAATAGAAACTTACAAACATCAATTTTTTATAAACGTCATTGCAAGGATAAATAAATAATATAAAATCAAAATTTATTTTTATTGCGGAAAAATTTGTCCTTACAATGCAATTCAATTGAAAAACTATGTTAATACACATTTCTTAGCAATCTATTCTAACTCCAAGTAGTAGGTCAAAAAATCTAATCTTCTAGTAATGCGATCGAAATCCATTTCTTCACGATTACATTCAACTCACTTCTTCCCTTAAGCTTCCTTTCTTTTCTTTGATGCTACAAAATATCAAATGTAATCTTATTACATCATGTATTAAGAATCTAGAATAGGAACTTAAAAGAGTTAGCTAATGGATTTTACCTAAAGTAGAGCCATACGTTTTGACTCTCACATTTCTTAGATCTCTTAGATAAATAGGGCAGCTTCGTCTCCAATGCCCCTTCTCTTGGCAATAGAAGCAAATGGACTCTTTTGGAATGGAACAAGGAACCATCTCAGAATTTACCTTTTCTGGATCTCCAATGTCACCATTTTCAATGTCCATTGAAGTTTGGGAGTTTGATTTACCAGACAAATTTTCTCAACCAGCTCGCCAAATCATCGCTGATTCAGCAGCTATTAGTAAACATGTCAAATCAATGAGGGTCACGTCATGATCCATCATATAGTACACTCTAACAAATTTACTATATGATTCAGAAAGCGACTAAAGAACCCAGTCAATAGCCAACTTACCTGAAATCTCGACACCCAACATCTTTAACCTATCAATGTGTGACTTTATCTCTAAGACGTGTACACACATAGGTTTTCCATGTTTACTTGCCAAAGGCGCTTGAGTGAGCTTGAACTTTTCAATCCATTGAACTTGTGGGTTAGGGAGAATAATTGGAGGAGGTGGAGGAAGTGAAGCATGATCTCTTGTTCCCCATTCGAATCGTGAAATATCATCTTCATGTGGAAAGCTTGTTCCACGGGATTTGGGAAGACCATAGTTGTCATACGTTGACATCTACAAAACGGGAGAAAATTCAAGTTAAGTTGATTAGGATCCTCGATGTGACACCCAAATGAAACAATGAGGCTAGGATCCAACACAATACTCTACAACCTAGAAGAGGGATTCCGTAATCTAGTTGCAGAATATTTGAAGGTAGGTAAATGACGATTTACCAATTTCCACCATGAAAAACGAAAAAGAAATTTAAGTTTTAAATCTATTGAAAATTCCTAGATATTTTGAGATTCAATAAACATTTCAATGGCATGTTTAAATCTCGATATGCCCCTCGATTTGTGACTGGGATGCCGAGGATCACAAAACAGGGTGTGAATAACCATGCAAACTTACATGGTGCCCCCAATGTTACAGTCACCTATTCGATGTGCCGGTTAACCACACACACTCCACCGAACTATGACAAACAATGAGTCACCCTTTGATACCTTTGCTTAGAACCATTTAGTGTGCCAGTTAACCACACACGCTCCACTAACGTCTTCGCAAGGGCACAAAGTGTAATTTCATGGAATTGCATCAATTCACTTTTGCCTAAAGTAACTAAGATTGGGAATTTTGTAAAAGCATTTAGTTACTTTTGTACTTCATTATACTTATAATGGAAGGTTTTTGTCCTATCCTACCCGTTCGGCTAACGACCCTCCACTAGTCAAGAGTGGGGTGGGTAAGAGTGGATACCCATTCAATCGCCATTTTATAGGCAATTTTCTTAAACACCCCTTATAGACCAGCTTCGTGAATGAGGCCTACTAACGGTAAGATTGACTGTTTACTCATACATATATAATACTAGACTTTTAATGTTATGTATAGTATAGGATGTATTTTACACTTTTAAAATACTAGGTGTTCAAATTTAATAAATTATACTTTTAATTTAATTAAATGTAAACCAAAACTTTATGCGTTTATTAAATCTCTGTTAATTACACACCTTAATTAATTAATAAAACCATAAGGGTGTGATTTGAACTTTTCAAAACAATACTAGGGTTTTAGAATTTAACATTTCTAAATTAAACTTTTAATCAACTTTTAAATTCCAAAACTTGAGGGCAAGTTTTGAAACATTTCAAAACATTAGGGTTTAACTTATTTAAATTTCAAAAACAAAACTTTGAAGTTCAAATTTAAACTATAAAACATAAAAGGATTAATTTGAAACTTTTCCAAACTTTGTCAAGAATATTCTAGATCACAAAATTCAAATAAAGCAATTAACAATTAATTGGTGTTTATCTAATTTGACCTAGTCCAAATTCTTGCAAAATAATTCACCAAATAATCCAAATAATTAAATCTGATCATATAAGGAAATAATTATTTAACTAATATGAAGTTATCTTTAATTTTGGCAAAGATAATCACGCAATATCATAAAAATCTGATTTATATCAATAAAAACCGTTTTGGTAACTATCCCACAGCAAAAAAAACACAAAATCCCGATTTTCCCTCTTTCAGACCAGCTGACTCGTCGAGTCAGGCATGGACTCGGCGAGTTCAGCCCCCAGAAACCCTAAATTTCGAATTTTAAGCAAAGATAATCCATAATAGCATCAAATACATTAAACAAATAGCCATGGCTCTGATACCACTGATGGGTTATGAGCAAAACATCATTCCTATGGTGTACATGCAAACCCTAATAGATTTTGGATCTAGTTTGTCTAATGAACATGCAATTGAATATCCAAAGCTATAAACCCTAGATCTAGCATACAATTAATCATATTAACATAAGATTGGGGTTTAGATCTTACCTTGATTGTTATGTAGCAATAACAATCTCAATCCTCCTTTGTAATGGCTTTAGAAAGCTTAGAGTCACAAGTGTCACTCCTCTAATGGCTCACAAACACCAAGAGCAAGAGGATGAAGAATGATAAGAGAGGAGGCACCCAAAAAACATGTAGAAACCCTAAGGAATCAGTTGGCCATGTTTTTGGTGCCCTAGGGGTCCTTAAATAGTGAGTCTATTAGGGTTATCTAACAAGGAAACCCTAATTTGATTGCTTAGGCCCTAAGCAACCATGGACTCCCTCCTTAGAGGCCTTGGACGATTTCTAATGGGTTTCCCCATAGAATTCGTCCACTCCATTCTCTATGGAGTCCATTAGCCCAATATTCAACTATTACACAATTGACAGTTCTAGTCCCCTTTATTTAATTAATGTCTTTTAGCCACAAAATTAATTCTTATTAATTCTTGACTAATATTAATTAAACAATATGATTTCTCCTTTAATATATTATTCTCATAATATATTAATAAATCATAATTAATCCTCTCTCTCTCCATAATTTGTCCTATTAAGTTGCTTTGGTGAAAGGCAACCCAAAAGGACCATGCACCATCGGGTCAAGTACATACCAAAATAGTTATGGACTTAGACACTAATCCAACAATATACACTAAGAACCATAGGATGAAAACTCAATAGGCAAAGTAACTGTGCCAAAACAAAAACTATATCAATCATGTCAAAATATCTGAATAAAACCCCCAGGATAAAACTGAAGTTGTGGTGTGTGCGATGCCATCATACCAAGCTCTTCCCCTTGCTAGCGGAAGTACCTGAAACCAAAACTAAAACTATAAACATGAAGCTTAGTGAGCTCCCCCAAACTACCACATACCATACAATAACATATAATCACATACTAGGCCTTGCCCACTGCATCGGACCGAAATCCGGAAAGTGCATCGGACCGAAGTCCGAAACTAACCAGGGCCTTGCCTTCTGCATCAGACCGAAGTCCGGAAACGGCATCGAACCGAAGTCCGGAACTAACCAAGGTCTTACCCTCTGCATCGGACCGAAGTCCGGAAACCGCATCGGACCAAAGTCCGGAACTAACTAGGGCCTTGCCCTCTGCATCCGACCGAAGTCCGGAAACTGACTAAACATAGCATAGCATAATCATAACTACTAGCATAAACACATATATTGCATACTGCATCGGATCGAGGTCCGGAACACATAACACAAAGACTTGCTTGAATCACAAAGACATCAAGGACACTGAACTACTGCATCAGACCGAAATCCGTAACTACTGCTGACTAAACGGGTGGGCATTATTGCCATAGACTCGTTCCTACTAGTAGGAAACTCACCTCGCAACGCTGGCTGCTGAGATGCTAGATCTAAAACTGTCTGACTGCTGCTCCGGAACTCCCCGGCTACAAATCCTATAAACACTAAATCAAATACTGATAACTAATCTCAGGGTAAAATGACTATTTACCCCTGGTCAAGTCAACTTCCAGGTCAAAGTCAACTTTCAATTGACCAGACTCACCGAGTTGGGCCGCCAACTCGCCGAGTCCCCATCATCCATTCTAATCCTCTACTTGCTTCTACTTGTCGAGTTTGACAAAGACTCGACGAGTTCTTCTTCGATACTAACATCGAGTCTAATCTTCATCCGACTCGCCGAGTTGTATGAACAACTCGTCGAGTTCCCCTTCAATAGAAGAACACACCCAGTCTTTGACTCGCCGAGTCATATGAACAACTCGTCGAGTCCGAATGCTTCCAAATCCAAGTCTTAACTCACCGAGTCCTTACTCTACTCGCTACACAGGCTTGCTACTACTGAACTGGGAATCTAAGACTTGCGACCCGACTCGTCGAGTCAGAAGACTGACTCGTCGAGTTCTTAGCATGTAGATTCCATACAGTCGATTCTAATCAACTTTAGTGCATCTAATTCGTAGATCTAAGCTTCTGGGACTATCTGAACATGTAAATTTGCTAACTTAACGTGTATCTAAGATGCAATGAAGCAATAACACTCATACTTTGCTATAATGGAGGGTTTCTTGACTAAAACAAAGTCATGGCCGCCAAAAGATGGTCTCCTTGAGCTTCTAAAGCTCAATAGAGGTTAGATCTGAGATATGACTCGATCACAAGGCTTTATCACAAGGATTTGGGGTTTTTGAGCTTAAAACCAACAATTTGGGGACAAACTAGATCTAATAGCACCATAATCAAGATGGAAACTTCTTTACCAGAAGGGATGGCCAAAGAGGAGTGTATTATGGATCTACTTCTTCTTCCTTGAGTTCTTCTACCTTCTCCTTCTTCTCCTTGCTCCAAAAATGCACCAAAAAGTTCCTTCACAAGGCAAAGATCACTCACACACACTTCCAGGAGGTTAGGGTTTCGGGAATAAATCTCTAGGAAGTGAAGGAGGCTGGTTTGGGGATATAATGACGTTTAAATAGGGTGCAAACCCTTGAAATTAGGATTTCATCCAGACTGACAAACTCACCGAGTCCGAGAATATGGGCTCGTCGATTCGCCAACTTAAACTGTGTGCAAATCCCGTCTCTACTCGACTAGTCGGGATACTGACTCATCGATTCCCCCTTAAGAAATGAAAAAAAAATTCTTTATTTAAATCACATACCAGAAATGGGGCGTTACACAATCTCTTTCTTGTCCCAAGCTCTCAACTCTTCAAGAAATGCTCCAATACACTCTCTTTTGGTCTCACACATTCAAGTATAGAGACTAGCTAGCTATTAGGGTATCTTTGGATGTGAAGGTGACAAGGGAGGTTGGGAAGGAAGGTTAAGGACCTTTAAATAGGGTGCAAAACCCCGGAATTAGGGTTTCATCCTCCAGCTCCTACTCGTCGAGTCCCTTCTTGGACTCGGCGAGTAGGTCACTTAAACACGTCGACCAACCCGCTGCTACTCGGTGAGTCAGGCAACCAACTCGTCGAGTAGACCTTGAAATCATGAGAAGTTATAACCACAAATTGATACTCGGGAATCGGGGTATTACAATTCTCCCCCACTTGAACTAGAATTCGTCCTCAAAACCTGCTGCGGTGAACAACCTTTAATGGTGCCCTCGCATCTCTGCTTCCGGCTCCGACATCCACTCGGAACCTCTTTGGGGCTCCCACTGTTCCTTTTCCAAAGGTACCTCCTTGTTCCGTAGAACCTTCACCCTTCTCTCCAGAATGGCCACAATCCTTCAACATAACAAAGGTGCTCACCGACCTGAATGTCATCCAACGATACTACCGCCTCCTGATCCATGATGCACTTCCGCAACTACGAAACGTGACAGATGATGTGAAACCCAACCGAACCTTTAAAAAGGTCTATCCTACAAGCCAATTTGCCAACTGACAAAATCTTGATGATGCAATGTATCGGAAACCCAACTTTCGCTCTTCCTGAGGCGAACCCTTTGTGCTGACAGAAAATTTGTCCCACAACATCATACAAAGATCAATCCACTAAAACACGAACACTCATGCCTGGCCCAATCAGGCTCGGGCTCGAATACCAGGCATGCCTACGATAGGTCTAATCATCCCTAATATGGAATACCCTCGCATCCTACACACGAATCCTAAGTCATACACCTACTTCAACTCTTCCTTCTACCATATGATGCTTCCTAGAAGAAGTCGAAACCTCCATGGTCCTACTTGTCTGTCCACTACCCGCAACACCGAATGCCTCACCAATTACTGAACCAAAAGACCTACACAAACGGCAGTCCCATACGTCTCCTGAAAAGAAAACTGGCTGGCTGGACTTGCTTTCATGCCCTGCTATTAGCCTCTACTAACACAATGAACGCTACATGACGCACGACAGCCTCACCTCCTACCTGATCTCCGGCGAACCATCTCCTCCTCACTTCAGACACACTATGGCTCTTCCACAGATGAAAACAACCCAAGACACACCACAATAGCTCGAACCATCATCAACATACCTACCACTACTGGCCCACCAGTACGCCACTCATATCTAGCCCATACCATCCTTCAGGCGAGAATACCAATATGCCAAGTCCAATTGATCATAAGGTCCGGTCCTCCTCGGGATGGAATACCCTAGATTAGAAATACCAACATGTAAATAAATTCAACTATCGAGTTGGAATTCTCAGGGTTTGTTGGCCTACCGCCTCAACCTCACCACTCCTTTTGAGCCTTCGTGCCTACGACTTTTAGTCGGCCTGTACCGGGTATCTTAGCCTACTGCACAGGACAGGACTGCCTCAACCCTACCCACATAAAACATATATACTCAGAACCTGATCATATAACTATCAAAAACCCATGCAAAGCCTTCAGCATAATCCATCAGCATGTTCAATACTTGGGGACAGGCCTACTGATTGCTATAGCATAGCAGCATGCTCATTACCCGCACACAAATCTACAAACACATGCATAGTCTTCAGCATGACTGGACCGCCTCACTAGGCCTTCAGTCTATTTGGACCACTCTCAAAACCTTCAGCATGTCTGGACCGCCCCTCCGGGCCTTCAGCCTGTCTGGACCGTTCTCCAAGCCTTCGGCCTAATTGGTATGCCCCACCAGCCTTCTGTGACAATAGTCAAATTCGGGTCAAGTCTAAGCCGGACAAGGTCAACGAGTCAAACCGGTCAACTCAATTAAAACCTTGTATAATAGGGTTTGTATTATGTAATTACTGTATAACTCACTATCTTAATGAGAAAACATCACTTGGAAAGTTCGTGTGTTTAAATTTCTTTAACTTTAGTGCTAAACAATAAACAAGAACAATAAAACAATGTTGCATACTCATAGGTAGTGTGTAAGATCCTAAAACATGGCATAACGGGGTCTACGGACCCTGCATTTCGAAGCCGGACACTCACATTCATCACACACGAAAACGCTGTCAATCGTTTTCACTCTATCTCTTCTTATCGAGAATCTCTCCCAACTCTCTCTAAGTATGTGAAATCTCTCCCACATATCTCTTTGTATGAGAAATCTCTCCAAGAATGTCAAATCTCTCCCAAATCTCTCTAAGTATGTGAAATCTCTCCCACATATCTCTTTGTATGTGAAATCTCTCCAAGAATGTCAAATCTCTCCCAAATCTCTTTAAGTATGTGAAATCTCTCCCATATATCTCTTTGTATGTGAAATCTCTCCAAGAATGTCAAATCTCTCCCAAATCTCTCTGAGTATGTGGAATCTCTCTCAAATCTCTCTCGAAATCTCTCCCAACTTTCTATAATCACTCGGGGCATCCCGACCCTCGAATTTGGCGAAAATAGCCCAAAAACGGAAGTCTACGCGAAAAACGGACTTAAGGAACCGAAACCCCTCTTAGGAACCGAAACCCCTCTTAAGAACTGAACCTTCTGATGAAGAGGAACCGAACCGAAGGTACTGTTCACTACTAACCGATGCTCGCTTAAAAGGAAGAACCGAACCGAAGGTACTGTTCACTACAGTTCATTCGGTTCTGACTTCTCTTCGGAGCGAACCCTCACCTTCGCTTCTGACTTCGGACCGAACCCTCGCCCTTCACTTCTCGCTTCTGGCTCGCGCCTCTCGCTTCCGACTCAGCACCATCCTGACCGAACCTCGGCCTAGGGACCGAACCTCGGCCTAGGACCGAGAGGCCTCGCTGGGAAGCCTTTTTCTCCCGGTTTTCGATTAAATTCATGTTTTAAGCCCGTTTTTAATTGTTTTGACACGGGATTTTCACCCAAAACTTTATTTTAAAATATAAGACCCCTAAATTAATGATTTAATCACATTTTAAGGATAAAACCTTATCCAAAAGAGAGTAGGTAAAGTACAAAGGTAGAGTGTTGACTTTACCTTATTTTATGACACAAGCAACCCCATACCCACTCCATGATTAACCCACACTCCTCCCCACCATACCTTGTCACTTCCTTGTACTTTTTACCCCTCTCACAAGCCATCCCCACGTTCTAGGGCTGGTCACTCAACCTCTCTCCTCATTTTCTTTCAATCACTCTCATTCCACCAAAGATCCAACTCCAATTTTTCTCTCCAACTTTTCTCTCTAATTCAAGATCCCAAGGCTGATCATCAAGTGTTCCTCCACTCTTGGTAAGTGTAATTCATCCTCCTTGTGATTTTTACACTTCATTCTACTCAAATCATTGATAGCTTATACAAACTCCATAACTATGATGCTAGATTCTCAAAAATCTTCAAGGCATCTCCAAGTGTTCTTGAGTTAAACACCTCCAT
Source organism: Lactuca serriola (assembly GCF_051521515.1). Classification (NCBI taxonomy): domain Eukaryota; kingdom Viridiplantae; phylum Streptophyta; class Magnoliopsida; order Asterales; family Asteraceae; genus Lactuca; species Lactuca serriola. The sequence goes on along the minus strand of NC_136408.1, from coordinate 189,244,198 downwards.
TCTTCAACAATCATCTACTGAAAACACTTAAGGTGAGTTCATACCCCCATATTTTCATGTTTTCTCAAGTTTTTAGGGGGGGGAATACAAGTTAAAACACCAAGAACATAACTACACTTTTCTAACAGCCTTCATCAGAAAAGTTCAACTCCATTCACGGACTGTTTTGGACCACTTAAACATTTTAGTTTTCAAAACTGTGTTAGGTGTAAGTAGTTCCAGTTCTTAGCTTTAAAATGACTACTTGCACATCTCGATACGATTTTTCTACAATTTATGGTGATTTTTACAAAACTTCCTATCATCTCAAACATCAATCCGGACCAGTCTGTGATTATGGACTTGGTTACACAAGTTAGAGGTCCCTAAAAATTATGGGAAAATTTATGAACCAACTAGGCTCATTTTCCAAACTCCCAGAAGTTACAGAACTTGATTTGGTCATTTTATTATTTTTCTACAAATTTTCTAATAATATTTACAGAAAATGTTATAAACAGAAAAGCACTAGCAATTTCATTTCACCTTGTAACATGTTGAGCAAGGTGTATATTATTATGTGATTATGTGTTATTGCAATATATGACATTCTTGTGTTAGCATCTAGACATAAACCAGTTAACAAATGGATTTTTACTAGATAAAGCATAGATTAAACAAAGCGTTATTATTGAAGTATACCCATTACACACAAACATTTAATAAACTATGTTAAGTATAATTTACGTACTTTGCTGTTACTACCCTTGTTTTGATAAACTATAATAGGTATAGTTTACGATAGATTTCAAAATGCATACATTTCAGAAGGGTACATTTATACAAAAGGGAAACTTTCATTATGTTAAGTGTAAATTCGTTAATAACTTTGTGAGACATTCACTTCGCATAAATCATAAGTCCTGTATTGTAACCAGAGTCTCCTGGAGGGAGAGCGTGATAGTTGTATATAGATCTATATTGGGCTTGACAAACCCACACCAGAGCTGCTTGCAACAGCTAGACCGGCAGGTCTGTGGTGACAAGTGTCATTTCAGTTCAACGACGCCCGAAGAACGTCGTTTTCAGGCCACCTGGGTCATAGTATGGTTATAATAGCTCACGGAAAGTATTAACAAACTTAAGAATTTACGAGGATTTCACTAATATCATACACGTTTGTATTGAAATAAACTCACGTTATTTTCTGTAAATAAGGAAGATTACTCATACGTTTCAGTTTTTGGATACAAGACTACAGTATTCATTTTAAGGAAAATATCGGATTTTTCTGGAACAATTATACAATTACATGACAAGCTTTTTCATAATTATATACAAACAACTTATGAACTCACCAACCATTGTGTTGACACTTTTTCAAACTACTTGTATTCTCAGGAAATCGCTAAACAGGTAACAAAGTACTTTTGAGGATGGGACGTTGAGGCGTCAAACTTATCATATTTTGTCAACATATTGTAATTGATTTTGAAACATGTAATTCATACAATGATGTAACTCTTTCAATTATATATATGTTGGTTGTGTTTACTTTCATCACTATTGTCATTGTTGTTATGATACTACACATGAAGTCCTCCACCCCCGGACGTTTCCGCCATCCTTGGTTTAGGGGTGTGACACCTTCAGTCTATTCGGACCGCTCTAAACTGTTGAGCATCTCCCTGGACCACCCTTCCTGGTGATCTTTCCCATGCAGACTGTTCTCACCCACTTGGGGTTCCGAACTCCTGATCCATTATGTTGACTCTAACCCTGGCCTAACCCTAGGCCTCCTGTCGATCATCCACCTTCTTGGAAATCCGTGGTCTGATCCATGACCCGAGTGTCTACCATGTACGCTAAATAACCCGCACACCCGTACTGAATGTATTGTCGATCCCTGGCAGCTAACAAAACCCTCAATCTATCAATCCAAAAACCCTCAGAGTCGAGCACACCCTTGACCGGATACTCGAACTGAACTCAAGTCCTGACTAGAACTCCAACTTGTTTCCCCAGCTTCTGCTATCAAGTACCAAGAAGACATGTTTCTTATGATGGGGAGTTTTACCGAACCCCCAATCAACACAACTCTCAAATCAAGCAGCCCCTGGGGCCTCCATTCTCCCTGTCGGGTTGTGAAACTTATCCCTATTGCAAAACCTCTCCCGCTTCCGCATCCCCGGGTAACTCTCCCCCACTTAGATTCGATTAATTCTTCATAACACATGAAAATTGGAGGATTCTCAATCCTTCTCACTTCCCAACGATCGATCTGATGACGACCAACTCTTTCCCACTAGTGCTCTACTACTAGCCAATCCCAATTGATTACACACTTCTAAGAACTAGATGGACACTTCCTGAATCCTAGTGAAAATGACAGTCATTAATGCTTGAATGACCTCACACTCAAGTCCTCAAGACGGAAAGATAGATACTCCAACTAATACCTCGGCGACAAGCTACTTCCCTTCGCGCTTTAGTCTGTCAATCACTAATGGTTGCTAAAATCACTGAATCCTAACAATGTTGAATAATCCTTCTGTGGGACCCTATCTACAGACCTCCCACATAATACCCCCTTTTCCAAAGGTGTTCCAAACAAGTTTCCCGCTCTCGGGCTCTAGGAATCATTCTCTTTAGGGTTCGCATCCTGACTCACCTAGCGGCCCAAACGTCTACAGCTGAACTGCAGCAGTTGAAACAAACTCTGTTCTAAACCGGCTACAAACTACTCCCAAGACATAGTCTACACTCCTAAAAGCACAAAATATCGAACCATCAATCCTGATCGCCTGATCCAAGAGATACAAAGCGAATCGGATCTCACAAGATACTTATCTCACATTGACCCACCCGCGCTCACCAGCATCGACATGTTGTCGACAACCATGGTATCCAACCATGATACCTTCCCTAAACAGCCCTTAAAATCCCCTGAAAACAAATTCTCTTGACACTTCTGGTGACCTAAACAACTCATGAAGCTCTGCGACACAAAGACCAGCCTAAACAGGCAACTAACCCGAATTTACTGCTTATCCATACTCAACCATATTCCAAGACAAAATAAATACTGATCACAGATGATTCGACCATAATATTATTATTAAAGAATAGGGGAGGGGTTTTCAAATTACATACCAGAGACTTCTTGCGGCTCGACCTTGACCTCCTGAGGAACGATGGCCGCTGGAATCTGAATTCCTTCCGTCCTCAACGCAGGACAGTTGGACCTGAAATGACCTGGCTGGTGAAAGTGAAAGCATATCTGATCCTTCTTGCAATCCCGCTGCACATGCCCTCTTTTCCTGCACTTGTAGAACTTGAATTTGTGACAATCGAATCCGTGGGTTCCCCCACACTTGTCACACACCTCCTAACCCTCCTGACTTCGAATACCCAGGTCAGCAACCTCTAACCCTTCATCCTCTGCTGAAAAGTCCCTCCTCCTTTTTTCCTAGTTGTGACCTCACCACCGGCACTCCCCCAGTAGTCATCCCGGTAGCAACATCTACCGCAAATTGCAACGTTGTAACTTACTCCTCGAACTTGGCGATCACCCTGGCGGTGACCCGGTCCACAACACCGAAAAATTCTTATCGCAAAATCTGAGAAACCTCAACGTAAATCATCTCGTGTATCTGATCGATGGACAATATCAGCCTATCATGGCCACTCGCTCCGATCCTAATCCGGATCCCGCCTCAAATCGATTCGTCATCACCATACTGAACATATATATATATATATATATATATATATATATATATATATATATATATATATATATATATATATCAGGAAGATATCAGATAATCTGCATAAATGACGAGGAACCTACTTCCAACCCAAACCCTAAGGGTTATGACTTCCTTGCTACACGTATGGGTCGTATGCTTCCTATAGTACGGGCCCACACTACCTTCCACACCCACCCATATTTGTCTCAAGTATCACCACGACACCCTAACCATATACATATACATAGCGAGCGCTCAATCCATACTCCTAGAGGAATGCTAAATATTTCATAAATGGCCTCCCGACCTCCATCCACCAACTGCCACACGACCCTCCATTTGTGCCAGTTAACTATTGAATGAATACAATCACATGCCGCACGGCTTAAACAATCTTAGGCTAAAAGGTTTAATCCCACAACGGTTGGACTCAGACAAGAATTACGCGGCAGGACCAAATCCCTCACCCTAAGACCATTTAACCCCTATAGCATGTGACTTAAAGTATTCATGTAATAGATAGTTCACATACGAAAGAGTCATAAAATAATCAATGAGGTACTTTACATAAGATAAGGCATCACAAATCAAGCAATTCTATCATACGGTTCCTGAGGATCCCTATCTTAGCACTAGCATGTTGTTCTATCATATCACATAGTCAAATAATTGTATGGTATTTTGGGGTCTACTTACTGGCTCTGGCTGAACGTACACCATGCATCCTCCTTTACTTATTTTGAAAATCATTTTGAAAATCTTTCCTTGATTTGAGACTGGATTCACATGAATGTTCCTCCAATTCACTCAAACCAAGGCTCTGATACCAACTTGTAACATCCATAAAATTCGAGCCAATTTAAAACTTTTTAAATAATTTAAAACCATTCAATTATTACAATTTGTTTTCAAAATAGTTTCAACATCAGAGTTCAGAAATCATAATCATCAATCGAGGAAGTGTACGGTCACGCCTTCGCCTTCCCACGGCCGTCCGTTGAACCTAAAACAATAAATAGAAACAGTAAGCCCGAAATCTTAGTGAGTTACCCCAAAAATACCAATACCATACAAATAACCATATCATATAAACATATGAGTAACAGAACAGCCATGCATCACGAGTCTACAATGTGATTGGTCCGCCCGCACCGGGCCTTCAGTCCACCTGGTCCACTCTCTGAGTCTATAGTATGACTGGACCGCCTACACCGGGCCTTCAGTATATTTGGCCCAATCTCCGAGCCTCGACATCTCTGGACCTCCCTCTCGGGGCCTTCAGCCTATCCGGACCGCTCGCCGAGCCTTCGGCCTGACTAGGTGCCCTCCTGAGTCTGCAGTCTATCCGGTCCGCCCTAGGTATGTTGGCCTATAGCACGAAGTACGACCCGCCTCAACACAACCCCCACACTAATCAAACAATCATGTGCACATATATATTATATGCTAGCATGTATATAATAGATAATCATACCGATCTAATAGATCACTAACACAACAACCATCCTATAACTAGGATACCGACCTAACCGGTCACTAACATAACATCATCCTATATACCAGGATACTGACCTAAACCAGGCCACTAATATAATACCATCCTATCTACCAAAATGCAGATCTAACAGATCAGTAAACATATCAAGCAAATACCCAGATACAAATCCGATAAAGGGCCGGCCTTGGTGCCTTAGACTCTGTTGATATAGTGAGGATAACTCACCTTGCAATGCCAGATTGAACCATAAAATCATGCTCCCGGAACAATGCCCCAAACTCCAACACCTACAACCATCAATGATCCAATTCATAAATACCCGCTTACCAATTATCCTCAAAATTCAAACTGGTGAGCCCTTGGTCAAAGTCAAAGTTAACGGTCAAGGTCAACAGTCCATGTTGACCTCAACTCGTCGAGTACCCTTAGCTACTCGTCGAGTTCCTTGCATAACTCGCCAACTCGCCGAGTCACTAGAGTGACTCGTCGATTTCGTAAGGTTTGCAGTCGTAAACTCCTTGGCCGACTCTTCGAGTCTCCCTTGCAACTCGCCTAGTTCATACATGTCCAAAGGTTGGGGAAAACCCTAGCCGACTCGCCGAGTCACTCATCTGACTCGCCGAGTCCACGACAATCTTCATCGGACTCGCTGAGTTGACTATGCAACTCGTCGAGTCCCTTCAGTCCTTCATTCATACAAAAGCTTCTTCGCGAAACCAAGGCTCCAAACTGAAGATCTAGGCTCCTAGGGTGTTGTTATCACGTAAAGTTGCTAACTTTACGTGCATGCAAGGCTCTATGGAACTAAAACACTCATAACTAGCATTAGGAGAAGGTTTTGGACATGAAGGAGGGTCAAAGCTTCATAAAGCTTGAGGCTTTTTGTCCATAAAGCCTAGGGGAGTCAAGATCTGAAACTTTGCCCTTGTGACAAGCTCAAACCTGAAAATGACTCTATCTTGCCCTAGAAATGACCATTTTCTTCCACAAAGGGGAGATCTAAGAAATGAAATATAAATGTGGTATCTTTATACCTTAATCTTGATGCCACAATACTGGAAAGGCTGGATCTACAAGCTCTTTCTTGTCCCAAGCTCTCAACTCTTCAAGAAATGCTCCAATACACCCTCTTTTGGTCTCACACACTCAAGAATAGAGACTAGCTAGCTATTAGGGTTTCTCTGGACATGAAGGAGACAAGGGAGGCTGGGAAGGAAGGTTAAGGACCTTTAAATAGGGTGCAAAACCCCAAAATTAGGGTTTTATCCTCCAGCTCCTACTAGTCGAGTCCCTTCTTGGACTCGGCGAGTAGGTCGCTTAAACACGTTGACCAACCCGTTGCTACTCGGCGAGTCAGGCAACCAACTCGTCGAGTAGACCTTGAAATCATGAGAAATTATAACCACAAATTGTTACTCGGGAATCAGGGTGTTACAATTTAATATATATGAAGTGCCTCCATACACGAATGTATAAATGTAAGTTTTAATTTGAGAATATGACTATGCATATATATTGTGTGTATTAAACTATGAATTTATTGCATTAAGCAATGAATTTTGTGTACTAAACTATGAATTGACTGTACTAAGAGATTTAAGTTGATAATATGGTTGTGAACGCATAATTTGTATATTAAACTGCAAATTTACTATATTAAGCTGTAAATTTTGTGTATTAAGTTTTTATGTTTGGGTTATAAAATGTAAATTGACTGCATTAAGATGTATACTTTTTTTTAGACTGTGAATTGACTTTATTAAGCTGTGAATTATGTATATTTAACTATGATTTTTGTGTTATAGTTTGTGAATTGACCACACTAAACTGTGAATTTTCTATTGAAATTATAAATTGACTGTGAATTTTTAATGAATTTTATGAATGATTTATGTAAGAATGATTGTACTAATTTCTAGTGAATATATTTTTTATTTGTTGTATAAATATGTAAAAATGTATTTGTTTGTATAGTTATTTTGCATTAAACTCTAAAAATATGAATTAATTGGTTTATTAAAGGGAAAATGACACAAATGCCCTAAAAACTTTCTAGGGTTACCCGTTGAGTCCCTAAAGTTTTTGTCGGGCTTTATGGGTCCCTAAACTAGCTTATGACCTGCTCTTTTAGTCTCTATCAACCTGTAGTAGCCGGTTCAATGACCTTTTAGACTAAAAAAAAACTAACATTGTGCCCCTATAAATCCAAAAAAATAAGTTCGGGGATCAATTCGTAGAAAAAAAAAACTCTTATTTTCTTCTAAAGCCGATTGACGCTCAATTCGTATTGATTCCCGAACTTTTTTTTGGCTTTATAAGGGCACAGTGTAAGTTTTTTTTTTGTCTAAAAGGTCACTGAACCGACTATTACAGGTTGCCAGGGACTAAAAAAGCAGGTCATATCCTAGTTTAGGGACTCATTAAGTCCGACAAAAACTTTAGGGACTCAAAGGATAAACCCTAGAAAGTTCGTAGGGCATTTGTGTCATTTTCCCTTTATTAAATTGTGAATATAGTATTTAACTATAATTCAATGATTTTATATACAAATTTGTTTTGGAAGAAATAATAAAAGCAACAAAGGCACAGGTGGTTGGTGGAGATGTGTGGTAGTTGGTCGTCGTGGCGGGCGAATTTGAGTTTGACTCCTTTAAACATATGAATTTGTGCATAATGGATTGTATTATGTCATGTTGTGATTTTTATGTATAAAAGTAAAAACATACTTTATTAAATTGCATATTTTATATAAATTTCGTGTTAAAATATGTATGAAAGTATGCATGAAAATGTTAACTCGTGTATTAGTGAATTATTATCTTTATTAAATTATGAATATTGTATTTTAAACTGTGAATATTTCATATACATGATATATTTTTAATAATCTATAATTTAGAAAAAAAATGATTTTTTCAAGACATAATTCTATTTTTTGCTAAAATTTTGTATATTTTGGCTGGAAAAATAAAAAGTACTACCAAGGAAATGGGAGTTACAATTTTCCTTGATTAAGTTGTGAATACGAATACAAAATTGCTACTGAATTTAATGTTAGTATGGCGGCGGTCCAGGGGTGGTCCGGTGGTGATCCTAAGATGGTCTGACGGCTATTCGTCGACAAATGTCAAATAGTTTGTAACTAGGGAATCAAAAAGTTTACTTAATACCATATAAATGATGGATTTGTCTAAAATGACCTTAATGAAAATATTTAAGATAGTGGTTCTTAACCTTTTTGGGTTCTCATTTGAACCACTCCCTATATATATATATATATATATATATATATATATATATATATATATATATATATATATATATATATATATATATATATATATATATATATATATATATATATATATATATATATATATATATATATATATGTTCAAATGTTTCTATTATCTATTGTGTGTCAGATTGATTCCAGACCAATCATTTTAGTTATTTTAAGAAAGTAATTAATACATATTAAATGTTGAAGATTTAATTAACACTTAATATATCTTCAACATGTAATATGCATTAATTACTTTTTTTAAAATAACTAAAATGATTGGTCCACAATCAATCTTACATGCACACAATAGATAGTTAGAATACAATAACCTAACTATATATATATATATATATATATATATATATATATATATATATATATATATATGAAAATCGTATTTGTCAAATGTCATATTCTCATTGCATTTGACATTTATTATTTTCTAAGATTTATTTATTTATTGTTTTTCCACTTGTCATTTTACTGTTTTTTTATTTTATTAAATTTCATATAATATTTAAATGTAATAATTGTAATAAATGAAATAATAAATGCATATTAATTTAATTAATGCAATTTGCTTTTAATTTCTAGGTTTCTAAATTTAATTCAATTATCTCATTTGTTAATTTATTGAAACTAGTTTATAACCTGTGAGAAACACTGTTATAAAATTAATTAAACTTTCATATTAAAAAATCAAAATGATCAATCTATTATTTTAAATAAATTATTGAGTAAATTACATGAATGGTCCCTATGGTTTGGGGTAATTTGCACGTTTGTGTGACAACTCAAAGTTTATTCCGTTATATTAAACCGTTTCTGCTAACGGAATATGTCAATTTATAAAAGTTCCGTAATTTGGAGTCGTCAAATAAATAAATGTGTATTTATTTATTTATATTTAATGTTGTTATCGTCTTAACAAAATAAATATAACTCGTAAATTTCATTTCCATTTAATGGGATAAAGTTATTCTATTTCAACCATTTAACCCGGGTAAAAAGTTTAAACCCCGTTAAGCTTTAGCATCGGGTAGTCGTATACCGGGTACAACAGCCGAGACCTATATAAGGAAGGTGGAACACTTCCTAGAACTCTTTTACCACTTAAGTTCCACTCCCTCTCTCTACACTCTCTCTAGCTCGATTTCGACCCCAAAAACCGCAATTTCCGCCTCCAAAACGTAAGTCCTCTTGTCCTAACTTGTTCGGGACACCATTGAAGTGTGTTTTAACCTAAAAATCACTCATGAAAGTTGGAAAAGGTAGTTTACGGCCTAAGAACCTCCTTAGGCCGTAAACACCTAAAATGGTGCCAAATGTCCCGATTCTCCTTCTTTTAAACCTAGATACTAGTTGGGGAATTTACCTAGGAGTGTTTAAACCTCAAAACTATAATTTTTAGGGTATAAAAGAGGGTTTACGACCCAAGCACATGCTTAGGCCGTAAACACCCTTTAACCATGCAAAAATGTCCCAAAAATACTCCCAAATCATATTTAGACTTAAGATATGAATTAGAGACTTGCCATTTCGGACTTGGAACACTCAAACACATACAATTGAAGGGTAAAATAGATTTCACGGCCCAATCATGTGCTTAGGCCGTAAAATGCCCCAAATCATGTCACATGAGAGCTTAAGTCCCCTAAATGGCCCTATACCTTCACTAGAAATTGTTGGGATTGAAACAAGGACTTTAAAATTAAAGATTGGAGGGTGCACAAGAGTTCACGGCCTAAGACATGGAGCTTACGGCCGTAAACTCCCAAGGAGTGGCCTTTGTGACGTAAACTCCAAGGGAGTAAGCTCTTGGACCCTTAAACACCCTATAGTCTTGTATAAATCCCTAGAACCACTTCTAAATGTGCATGAGTCTTGAAAGCTCTCAAAAACACTCCTCCCATGAGTTTACGGCCGTAGACTCATGGGGGATGTGGCCTCCCAACCGTAAACTCACTTAGGGTGGGTTTTAGGAGAGTAAACTCCAATGTGAGGTCATACACTCCCTCCATACAACTCATTAACGTTCTAGCACTCAACCATAAGACCTTAAATCAAATTAGAATGTATGAATGTTTTAATAATAGTACAAGTCACCAATTACTTGTAAAACATATATCTTGTATGTTACTAGGGTTCTAAAGGGTGTACAAGTCCTTACCTGACACCAAACGCTCAACCGACACTTTTACCCGATTTACTCGTTTCAGGTGAGTTCATACCCCTTAATGAACCTTTTCAACTATTTTTACATGTTTTAGGGGGGGGGATACAAGTCAAATGTACCATATATGGAAATCAATCACATGTGATTTACAATTCATAGTACAAATCACATGTGATTTATCACTATGCTTTATAAAAGAATTTTACATTTTTAAAACTGCTCTGAGAACAAAACTATTTTCAATATCTAAATCCATTCTCTTGTTAAATTGTTATTAAAATTATTTTCAAACTATGTTTAAGTTTCTTTTCTTATAAAAATGTATCTACATTAATATATTTATATAAGTAAGATCTGAAGGACTTAGGACCGATAGCTCGCCTTATCTCCTGTTCTTGTTTGATGTGGTCTTAGGGTATCTGTTATCCGTCCGACTATCGTTGATTTCTAAGTTATATATCATGTATATTGGTGTGAGATATAAAAGTCTTCATCATATTCAATACCTTTGTCATATAAATGCCAAGAACCATACACACTAAGTTAACTATAATAGGTATAGTTAAGGCTACTACTACTAGTTACTGCTACTACTATACACATTATTACTCTCACTATTACAAGATGATACATGTATAAGAGAACACTCTATGAACTATACAGAAGACTACTACCCTATAATACAAGAGAAAACACTAATCCAGAGGATAATACACTAACCCTCTACCAGACACTCTACCACGCTTACATCCTGTGACCAGGGCTTTCCGGAAGGAAGGCAACGCTACATGTATAGATCTATACAGGGCAGACACTATTATATCCCGACTGTTAATTTCAGTCCGAGCCGATCAGGCTCAGGGATGACATTACTTCACTACACTACGTATGACCGGGAAGGTCATCAGACTCTCTATTTCTCATACTATTGGTCACATAAAGGAATACACTTATATCCACATTAATACACTAAGACTAAAGTCTAAGCTAACATCCTGAAGTAAGTAAGTATGTATTACTAATGGAAGCTTGCACCACTACTACTGACAACAGGCATAACTTTTCCTTATCCACACTACATAATGGAGATTTACTACTATACTTTTACATATAAAGGTTTTCAAGGATAAAACTTACATGCAACGTAAAGGATTTCACTTACAATGTACTTTCTGGAAAATATAGGACTTTCTAGGGTTTTTCCACTACTTATAAACATAAATTACAGTTTTCATACTATAAGTTTTAAAAGATTTTAAACATTAACCACACTAAATTCTTATGAACTCACCAGCTTTATGCTGATACTCGTTTTCAAAATAACTTGTATCCTCAGATCAAAGATAGACAGGTACAGGTGCAACATTTTGGAGAAGATGGAGCATACAAGATTCCATCTCTTATTTTTGTTATGATTTTGGTGTCTATTGAAAGTTTACAGAACACACTTGTATTTAAACTCACTATGTAAATGAAATGGTTGTTGTTTCTTGCTTTTACTATTATGCAATTGTGATGATACTATACATGACATCCTCCACCCCGGAACGTATTTCGCCGTTATCAGTTTTGGGGTGTGACAGATTGGTATCAGAGCATTGTTTATAGTGAATCAAGTATATCAACCTATAAAATATATACGAACGATAAACACTTCGGGACTAAAACACTCTGACCAAGAATATATACTTTTAACTACTAAAATATTTAACTATGTATATATATACATCTCTATAAAATATAGAAGTCAGTATCGCACTAGAACAGAACAAAAGTATTAAGATTGTTGGATAACATAATTGGGCTTAGAGATATATGGTCACATCTGGGGGGATGTAGCCTGATCAACTACATTTTCCTAGGAGTGACTAGCATGTGCCTAAGATTGATCGTGGTGTTGCAACAAGTCTACAACTTACCAACACTACCACAATAACGTTAGAATAAGAATACTATAGGAGTATTCTGTGCCTCTAAAATATGCATATGTGAGAACTAAAAGGGTCGTTACTGGTAGGACAATAGTTTCTAGTGGATACACCATAGTTACACGTGACTAGGGCGCTATAGACTCAGAATCTGTGGCCTTTGCTTCATTTCCTGTTCTTGTTTGATTGGGGATCTGAAGTTAGGGCTGCTTATTTGAAGGACTATCTTGCTTCGGTTACATGTAATTGGTATGCACTACGCAAGTATTGGGTCGGCTAATAACGATTCATCTTATAAGTATCCTAGATTAGTACGTCTATCAACTTTCCTTCCCCCTTTCTTGCGTAGATAGCATGGCCGGCTTCCAACATCCCGACGATCCGTACTATCCAAACCAGGGCAATGGAGGATGGCTCGATGAGGAGTCAGAAGATGATCACCCGATCCCTTTGGACGATCATCATGTTGAAGGCTTCTCGGATAGCTCTAGCCCCGAGCCAGAAGTTAACAACCTACCCCCTGAAGCTCCAAACCCCAACCCCCGTCCGACATTTCAGGGTCCCACTCCTATGTGGGCCATATCCTTGCACCGATGGAGCGAGGAGCAGGACCAGCCTTTACCTTACAATGGAGACCGAAGCTTCTACAACGTAAGCGAGGGAGGATCAGCGGACCGAGTTTTGTCCATCATGGTCCGAAGGATCGCCAGGAATGTCGAGCGGGGTCAGGCAGCCATAGGCCGAGTTGTAGAAGTGGATGCCAACTCGAATCTCAACACTGTTCGCATCCGCCAACTTGAAGAAGCTATGGATAGGACAAGGAGGACCAACGAGGGTTTGCAGCAACAGCTATGTCACACCCCAAAATCGGAACCGCGAAAACGTTCTGGGGTGGATAACGTCATGTCAAGTATCACAACACATCCATTATAGTAATCAAAGTACAACAAAACATTGCATTAATAGTAATAGTTTTACATGGTTTACATTACAATACATCAAAGTAATACAATTAATAATATAAGAGCAGCTTGGCACAAAACCGTCTTCAATAGAAGCTCCTGGAATGTACCTGTCTAATGCTGACCTAAGAATACAAGTTATTTGAAAAGCGAGTATCAGCATTTTTACAAATGCTGGTGAGTTCATAAGTATTTAGTGTCATTTTATTCAAATAACTTTAATAAAAGTGGTAGCTTTAGTGTATCCATTAAGTTACTTTTCCAGAAAATCTTATATTTTCTTTATAAAAGCAGTCTTCTACGAAGACTGGACGGAGTTATGTGGTAAAAAGTAATTTTCCCTTAATCGCTATCATTATCAAAATACATAATTTGATTATTAAAGAAAGCAAGAGAAATCAGGGAAATAACATATGCCTCAGCAGTGAAGACTGCTGACTAAGGCAAAGGCATCATAGACTCCAGGAGAGTATCGAACAAACGACACGCCTGGCTCAGTCTAACAAAGAGAGACACAGACCCCAGACGGTACCAAATGAAAGATACAGCTAGTAAGGTCTAAAACAGAGAATACAGACCGCAGACAGTATCAAATGAAAGATACAGCTAGCAAGGTCTAAAAACAATGTGACTTTGAGAGTGGGTTTCCAACATACAGTGTAAATTGCTGGTGAAATACCGTTGCCTTAAGGCCATGAATTATAAGGTATCCTGGGATATTCGTAACCATACTAACCGACACTAGAGTACCTGACGCCCTACAAGCGTCTATAAAATGTGACATTTGTCACCCCTTGGCTTGGTAGGCTGTGGACTGTAGCTAGCAGTCAGGGTGCGGGGGTGTCAATCCCGTATAGATCTATACACACAATGTCCACTCTCCCTACAGGAGACTCTGGTTACCAACTAGACGACGGAGAAGGCCGTGTCCCGAAGATGCATCCCAAATAGTGGGTAGTGGGCTTCCAATATAAGTGCTGAACGAGTGGTAGAGACTCATAACTGAACTGACTAACGCAAACCTACATGTCTATGCTTGTATACATAATATATAACTAATGAATCAAACGACCTTCGGACGGCCATCCGATCCCACCAGACCACATCTCAACGAAGAAAAGGAAATAGGGCGGACAAGCCTTCCTAAGTCCTTCAATCATTATTTATATGCACCTATACAAGCATAGGCATACATCTAACTAAGTCTGAGTGTGTAACAAGTGGAAACGTATCGTGAAGTATAACAGAAACGTGATGTATAAACGTACAGTGTGGAATAACTGAATCGTGAAGTATAAGCATTACCAAATATAAGTGTATCACGAAGTAGAAGCGACAACAAGTGAAGTAAGAGCGTCTAATAGGCATAATCGACTACAAGTATAAGCGAAATAGAGGCAATAACAAGTAAAACGCATCACGAAGTGAAAGCGTTATCAAGTAGGAGTTTAAACTGAGAGGGAGTATCAAAACATGGAAGAAAACCTTTATACTTGAGAAAATCACGATAGGGTATTCTTTTGTAAAATAAGTTTGAAAACCTTTAGAAATTCTTTGGAAACTTTTCATAAACCAGTTTAAAATGAACTTTGATAAAACAGTATAAGTAATAGTTTTGAACAAGTGAAAACCTTTTGGAAAACCATTTATAGTATCCTACTTGGTAAAACAGTTTACAGTGTGGTAAATCCTTGTGCATGCGGGTTATCAATCACATGTGATTGATATGATAACTGGCATGTTTAACTTGTATTCCCCCCCCCCCCCTATAAAACATATAAAAACATTTAAAAGGTTCATTCAGGGGTATGAACTCTCCTGGTGATCGGTGTCAAGTAAAGACTTGGACACACTTAGTGACCTATTTAACATATGATAACATATGTTCACATACAATTAGTACATTTAATACTAATTAAACAAGTATATGCACTCTAAGGAGCGGAAAACAGTTTGGTTAAGTGTTTGGGGTGTCCCGGGTAACATTTAAGGGTGTGAATGGCTTAGGAATGGAGTTTACTCTCCAAGAGTAAACTCTCCATATAGTGTTTACGGCCC
This sequence comes from Lactuca serriola, assembly GCF_051521515.1. Lineage (NCBI taxonomy): Eukaryota > Viridiplantae > Streptophyta > Magnoliopsida > Asterales > Asteraceae > Lactuca > Lactuca serriola. The sequence continues at coordinate 189,228,559 of NC_136408.1, read as the reverse complement.
TGGGACAACTCCCCATGAGTTTACAGCCGTAAACTCATGGTGAGGGGGTTCTAGGATGTTTAAAGGCTTTATCTCGATCGTGGAATTTTTCTAGGTCCAAATCTAAATTGTATGAGTGGATTTAATGTGATTAAAGGGACCATATGGGAGTTTACGGCCCATGAACCACCCCTATGGGAGTTCACGGCTGTGAACTCCTACCCTCTTGATTTTATGGAAGTTTAAGGCCCTTATTTCAATCCTAGTAATTTATAATGAAGTATGAGGCCATTTGGGGGGATTAAAACCACCATTTGAAATGGTTTGGAGGTGTTTACGGCCTATGCATGTGCTTGGGCCGTAAACTCCATTTCACCCCTCAAATCTATGTGTTTAATTGTTCTAAACCCGAAATAGCAAGCCTCTAATTTATGTCTTAAGCCTAGGGGTGGTTTGGGAGTGTTTTGGACATGATTTAACAAGCTTAGAGGGTGTTTACAGCCTAAGCATGTGCTTGGGCCGTAAACCCTCTTTTATGTCCTAAAAATGATTGTTTTATGGTTCAAACACTCCTAGGCTAAATCCCCAATTGCTTTCTAAGCTTGAAGGGACAATTTTGGGTCATTTTGGCCTCATTTAAGGGGTTTACAGCCTAAGGAGGCTCTTAGGCCATAAACTCCTCTTTAACAACTTATATGGTCGATTTTTGGGGTATAATCACAAGTCTTGATGTTTAGAATAGGTTAGGGTAAAGAGACTTACGTTTTGGAGGCGGAAATTCGCGGTTTTGAGTCGAAAACGGGCTTTATGAGAGAGAGTATAGAGAGAGAGTGAAAAGGGGTGGAATGAAGTCCATTCCCCCTTATATATGGGTTGGAGTTGGAGCTCAGTGGGAATCTACCCGATACTGCCGTTATACGGAGCTTTTGGTCGCACCCGATTTAGTGGTCGTAATAAAATTTAACTTTCTCCAAAATAATATGGAAATGTAAATTACGCTTTTACTTTATTTTATTATGACGAATAACGACATAGAATATAAATAAATAAAACGTTTATTTATTTTACGACCTCAAATTAACAGAACTTTTATAAAATGGAATATTCCGTTAACTGTAACGGGGTAATGTAACGGAATAAACTTTGGGTTGTCACAAGCTAGCTGCATCCCGAGCCGAAGTTAGGGAACTCCGAGCACGTCAAAGGGATCATGAACGACATCTTCAGGAGGTTATGCATCAACTAGCTGATCTGAGGGTTCGCACAATGAGTGCCCGTCGCCCGTAGAAAATGTCTAATCATCTCACGCTTTTGTTAAGGACTAGCCTTTCCTTTTTATGCTCCGTAGAGCACTTGTCTGTAAACATTTCTAGCTTTGAAAGTACTCTAATTAGGCCTCTAGACTGCCAACATTTTCCTTATGGTTTGATGTAAGACCTACTGTTAGGTCACTTTTCATGAACTTGTATTACATCATTAATACCAGTAAATTGGTAGTTAACTACTCTATTGCTATGACTCTCTTTCTGATCCTTGGATTAGGTTGAATTAGTCCATAAAACATCCTATTCATATTAGCAATAGACTCTTACTATTGCTATCATTTCTATGAATTTCCAGTGAAAGATGCCTCCACGCAAGCGTCCAAACAGAGGCAGACCAGCAACTCAAACCCCTCCTCCGCCACCTCCTCCTCTGCAGTTCGATCAAGTGTTGTTTCAAACGGCTGTGACTGCAGCTGTGACGGCAGTCATGGCTCAAATGAACTCTGGTGATGCGAGCGGTGGCAACTCTAGATTTGGTGAAGTCCATCAAAGAGTGTAGGGATGTACTTGTAAGGACTTCATGAACTGCAAACCCACTTTCTTCGATGGGACCGGAGGAATCCTAGCATTGTCTTAGTGGTTTGAGAGAACTGAGGCTGTCTTTGAAATGTGCTCATGCCCCGATGAGAGCAAAATAAAGTTCGCTACTGACACCCTCACTAACAGGGCCTGACATGGTGGAACGGCCATGTCAGTGCACTCTCTTTGGTAACAGCGAACGTCATGGGCTGGGACACACTGAAAGACCTCATGAGAGGGGAGTACTGCCCTAGAGGCGAAATTCAGAAACTTGAGGAGGAACTCTGGAACCTCAAGATGAAGGGGACCGACATAACAGCTTACACAGCTAGGTTCTGCTACTTGGCGGCTATGTGTCCAATCATAATCCCTTCAGAAAGCAAGAAGATTGAATGATACATTTGGGATTTAATGCCCCCGTATCGAGGAAACGTTTTAGCCTCACGCCCTACAACCTTTGACAGCGCCAAAGAATTGGCCAAGAGTTTAATCAATCACGAGGTTTCTTCCACTCCAGCAACAGCAACCACAACTGCCACTGCCACTGCACCGCCTAAGACAACCAACAAAAAGAGGAAGCAATGGGATAGAAAAAAGGGCAAGAAGACTCAACCTTCCTCCAAAGATCAAAAAATTGTGGTTGTCCATGCTACCACCACCCCAGCTACTCCTGCATCGGCAAAAGCTTATGTTGGGAACCTGCCCAAGTGTCCTAAGTACCACTACCATCACAATGGCCCCTGCCGTGAATTGCAATGCACCAACTGCGGCCGGAAGGGCCATACTGTTACGGCTTGGGAGTAACCAGACTTGTTACGGCTGCGGTGAAGCTGACCACTTCAAGAAAAACTGTCCGAAGGCTGGGAATGTGGGAGGAACAGGAAGACTACTTGCTATTGGCCACAACGAAGCGGTAGCAGATCCCGCAGTAGTCACCGGTACGTTTCTTCTCAACAACTCTTATGCCTGTGTCTTATTCGATAGTGGTGCAGAAAGAAGCTTCATAAACCAAGGCTTTAAACACTTACTTAAACAATCCCCACAACCACTAACAGAAACATTCGTCGTTGAAATGGCTAATGGAAAGACCGAAAGCTCTAACGAAATTTACATAGGTTGTACCCTCACGTTAGTCGATCACTCATTCCCAATCGACCTCATACCAGTCTCAATCAAGAGTTTCGATGTCATTGTTGGCATGGACTGGTTAAGTCTCCATCGCGCCGACATCCTATGCTTCGACAAAGCCATTCGCCTGAATCCACCGAATCACAAAACTCTGTTGATCTATGGAGACAAACCCGGTACGAGCCTTCGTATCATCTCGAGTATTCAAGGCCCAGAAATACTTGCGTAAAGAATATCACGCCTTCCTTGCACACGTCGTTGACATAAGCCAGAAAGCGAAAGATCCAAAAGACATCCCCATTGTATGCGATTTCCCTGACGTTTTCCCATAGGATCTTCCAGGTTTACCTCCCAAGCGTCAAGTTGAGTTCAGAATCGACCTAATCCTAGGAGCTACCCCCGTAGCTAAGTCGCCCTATCGTTTAGCGCCTGCTGAGATGCAAGAACTATCCGGTCAACTTAACGAGCAACTCAGCAAGGGCTTTATATGACCGATCTTCTCACCCTGGGGAGCTCCAGTCTTGTTCGTGAAGAAGTAGGACGGATCGTTCCGTATGTGCATCGATTATAGGGAACTCAACAAACTCACGGTCAAAAATCGCTACCCTCTCCCTCGTATCGACGACCTATTTGACCAACTTCAAGGAGCGAGTTACTTCTCCAAGATTGATCTTAGGTCTGTGTATCCCCAGTTATGAGTACTTGAGGAGGACGTGCCGAAGACGGCCTTCCGAACTCGTTACGGGCACTATGAGTTCGTAGTGATGCCCTTTGGACTGACTAACGCACCCGCAGTATTCATGGACTTGATGAATAGGGTGTGTCGTCCATACTTAGATCAGTTCGTTATCGTCTTTATTGATGATATACTCGTCTACTCTCGGAGCGAGGAAGAACATAGGAATCATCTACGACGAGTCCTAGAAACCCTACGATCAGAGAAGTTATATGCGAAGTTCTCTAAGTGTGAATTTTGGATCTGAAGAGTTGAATTCTTAGGACATGTGGTTAGTGATGAAGGAATCCACGTGGATCCCTCCAAGATTAAAGCTATCGAAAACTGGTCAGCACCGAAGACGCCTACAAAAATTCGTCAATTTCTAGGCCTCGCTGGCTACTACCGCAGATTCATTCAGAACTTCTCTCGGATTGCGAAACCTCTCACCATGTTGACACAGAAAGGCGTAACATTTGGCTGTGAAGAGAAACAGGAGAAGGCATTCCAGACCCTGAAGCGAGCCCTATGCACCGCACCGGTATTATCCCTGCCCGAAAGAGACAGAAGATTTTGTAGTATACTGCGACGCATTGAATCAAGGGATCAGTTGTGTCTTGATGCAACGAGGTAAGGTCATCGCCTATGCCTCCAGACAGCTAAAGACACATGAGGTAAACTACACCACTCACGACCTCGAGTTAGGAGCGGTCGTCTTCGCTCTAAAAATCTGGAGACATTAATTGTATGGAACGAAGAGCATAGTATACACTGATCGTAAGAGCCTCCAACACATATTGAACCAGAAAGACTTCAACATGAGACAACGTCGATGGGTCAAATTGCTCAACGATTACGACTGTGAGATTCGTTATCACCCAGGAAAAGCCAATGTAGTAGCAGACGCCATGAGTAGAAAAGAGTATTCTGGTCGAAAAGTCAAGTTGCTAACAATGACTATCCATTCGCATCTATCCGCATAGATTAAGGAGGCTCAGCTCGAAGCCTTAAAGCCTGAGAATGTGACGGGAGAATCCCTGCGTGGAATGGATAAGAACTTGGAGGTAAAGGGTGACGAAGCCTATTATCTTATGGACCGAATCTGGACTCCGTGCCACGGAGGTTTCAGAGACTTGGTCATGAAGGAAGCGCACAACACTCGATACTCCGTTCACCCTGGTTCAGATAAGATGTATCTGGATCTCAAAAAGCTTTACTGGTGGCCTAATATGAAAGCAGAGATTGCTACCTTCGTGAGTAAGTGCCTTACTTGCGCAAAGGTAAAGGTCGAATACCAGAAGCCATCAGGTCTTCTCCAACAACCGGAGATACCGGAATGGAAGTAGGAGCGGATCACAATGGATTTCATAACCAAGCTGCCCAAGATAACGGGTGGGTTGGACACCATTTGGGTCATCGTCGACAGATTGACCAAGTCCGCGCACTTCCTACCCATCAAGGAAACAGACAAAATGGAGAAACTCACAAGAACATACATTAAGGAGATAATAAGACTACATGGTGTCCCTATATCCATTATCTCTGATAGAGATAGTAGGTTTACTTCGAGGTTCTGGAAATCACTACAAAAAGCCTTAGGGACGAGGCTGGACATGAGTAGAGCCTACCATCCGTAGACTGACGGACAAAGTGAGAGGACAATCCAAACCTTAGAAGATATGCTGCGAGCCTGTGTGATTGACTTTGGTAAATCGTGGGATACACACTCGCCACTTGTGGAGTTTTCCTACAACAATAGTTATCACACGAGCATCAAGGCAGCTCCATTTGAAGCCCTCTACGGTCGAAAGTGCAGATCCCCTCTGTCCTGGGCTGAGGTGGGTGACACTCAGTTAGCTAAAGGACAAGTTCCTGACAGCGCTCTCACGGGTCCGGAGATCATCAGAGAAACGACCGAGAAGATTGTACAAATTCGTGAACGATTAAAAGCCGCCCGGGATCGACAGAAAAGCTACGCAGACAAACGAAGAAAACCCTTGGAATTCTAGATGGGAGACCGAGTCCTTTTGAAGGTCTCACCCTGGAAGGGCACGATACGCTTCGGAAAGCGTGGAAAGCTGAACCCAAGGTATATAGGGCCTTTTGAGTTTCTCGCTAGAATTGGCCCCGTAGCTTACAAACTCAACCTACCCCACGAGCTAAGTAACATACATCCTACCTTCCATGTCTCAAACTTGAAGAAATGCCTGTCCGACGAGACTCTCGTCATTCCACTCGACGAGATCGAAGTCAACAGGAGCCTCAACTTCGTGGAAGAGCCTGCGGACATAATGGACCGAGAAGTAAAACGAACGAAACAAAGTTGCATCCCAATTGTGAAGGTTCGATGGAAAGCCAAGCGAGGACCGGAATTCACTTGGGAGCGCGAGGATCAAATGAAACTCAATTATCCCCATCTCTTCGCTTAGTGGTACTGTAATAACTTAACTGTTTGGACTCTAAATTTCGGGACGAAATTCCCCTAACGGAGGGATGATGTGACAACCAAAAGTTTATTCCGTTATATTAAACCGTTTCCGCTAACGGAATATGTCAATTTATAAAAGTTCCGTAATTTGGAGTCGTCAAATAAATAAATGTTTATTTATTTATATTTAATGTTGTTATCGTCTTAACAAAATAAATATAACTCGTAAATTTCATTTCCATTTAAGGGGATAAAGTTATTCTATTTCAACCATTTAACTCGGGTAAAAAGTTTAAACCCCGTTAAGCTTTAGCATCGGGTAGTCGTATACCGGGTACAACAACCAAGACCTATATAAGGAAGGTGGAAAACTTCCTAGAACTCTTTTACCACTTAAGTTCCACTCCCTCTCTCTACACTCTCTCTAGCTCGATTTCGACCCCAAAAACCGCAATTTCCGCCTCCAAAACGTAAGTCCTCTTGTCCTAACTTGTTCTAGACACCATTGAAGTGTTTTTTAACCCAAAAATCACTCATGCAAGTTGGAAAAAGGGAGTTTAGGGCCTAAGAACCTCCTTAGGCCGTAAACACCTAAAATGGTGCCAAATGTCCCGATTTTTCTTCTTTTAAGCTTAGATACTAGTTGGGGAATTTACCTAGGAGTGTTTAAACCTCAAAACTATAATTTTTAGGGTATAAAAGAGGGTTTATGGCCCAATCACATGCTTAGGCCGTAAACACCCTTTAACCATGCAAAAATGTCCCAAAAACACTCCCAAATCATGTTTAGACTTAAGATATGAATTAGAGACTTGCCATTTCGGACATGGAACACTCAAACACATACAATTGAAGGGTAAAATAGATTTCACGGCCCAAGCATGTGCTTAGGCCGTAAAATGCCCCAAATCATGTCACATGAGAGCTTAAGTCCCCTAAATGGCCCTATACCTTCACTAGAAATTGTTGGGATTGAAACAAGGACTTTAAAATTAAAGATTGGAGGGTGCACAAGAGTTCAGGGCCTAAGACATGGAGCTTACGGCCGTAAACTCCCAAGGAGTGGCCTTTGGGCCGTAAACTCCAAGGGAGTATGCTCTTGGACCCTTAAACACCCATATAGTCTTGTATAAATCCCTAGAACCACTTCTAAATGTGCATGAGTCTTGAAAGCTCTCAAAACCACTCCTCCCATGAGCTTACTGCCGTAAAATCATGGGGGATGTGGCCTCCCAACCGTAAACTCACTTAGGGTGGGTTTTAGGAGCGTAAACTCCAATGTGAGGTAATTCACTCCTTCCATACAACTCATTAACGTTCTAGCACTCAACCATAAGACGTTAAATCAAATTAGGATGTCTAAATGTTTTAATAATAGTACAAGTCACCAATTACTTGTAAAACATATATCTCATATGTTAATAGGGTCCTAAAGGGTTTACAAGTCCTTACCTGACACCAAACACTCAACCGACACTTTTACCCGATTTACTCGTTTCAGGTGAGTTCATACCCCTTAATGAACCTTTACAACTGTTTTTACATGTTTTAGGGGGGGGGATACAAGTCAAATGTAACATATATGGAATTCAATCACATGTGATTTACAATTCATAGTACAAATCACATGTGATTTATCACTATGCTTTATAAAAGAATTTTACATTTTTAAACTGCTCTGAGAACAAAACTATTTTCAATATCTAAATCCATTCTCTTGTTAAATTGTTATTAAAATTATTTTCAAACTATGTTTAAGTTTCTTTTCTTATAAAAATGTATCTACATTAATATATTTATATAAGTAAGATCTGAAGGACTTAGGACCGATAGCTCGCCTTATCTCCTGTTCTTGTTTGATGTGGTCTTAGGGTATCTGTTATCCGTCCGACTGTCGTTGATTTCTAAGTTATATATCATGTATATTGGTGTGAGATATAAAAGTCTTCATCATATTCAATACCTTTGTCATACAAATGCCGAGAACCATACACACTAAGTTAACTATAATAGGTATAGTTAAGGCTACTACTACTAATTACTGCTACTACTATACACATTATTACTCTCACTATTACAAGATGATACATGTATAAGAGAACACTCTATGAACTATACAAAAGATTACTACCTTATAATACAAGAGAAAACACTAATCCAGAGGATAATACACTAACCCACTACCAGACACTCTACCGCGCTTACATCCTGTGACCAGGGCTTTCCGGAAGGAAGGCGACGCTACATGTATAAATCTATACGGGGCAGACACTATTATATCCCGACTGTTAATTTCAGTCCGAGCCGATCAGGCTCAGGGATGGCATTACTTCACTACACTACGTATGATCGGGAAGGTCATCAGACTCTCTATTTCTCACACTATTGGTCACATAAAGGAATACACTTATATCCACATTAATACACTAAGACTAATGTCTAAGATAACATCTCGAAGTAAGTATCTATTACTAATGGAAGTTTGCACCACTACTACTGACAACAGGCATAACTTTTCCTTATCCACACTACATACTGTAGATTTACTACTATACTTTTACATCTAAAGGTGTTCAAGGCTAAAACTTACATGCAACGTAAAGGATTTCACTTACAATGTACTTTTTGGAAAATATAGGATTTTCTAGGGTTTTTCCACTACTTATAAACATAAATTACAGTTTTCATACTATAAGTTTTAAAAAAATTTATACATTAACCACACTAAATTCTTATGAACTCACTAGCTTTATGCTGATACTCATTTTCAAAATAACTTGTATCCTCAGGTCAAAGATAGACAAGTACAGGTGCAACATTTTGGAGAAGATGGAGCATACAAGATTCCATATCTTGTTTTTGTTATGATTTTGGTGTCTATTGAAACTTTACATAACACACTTGTATTTAAACTCACTATGTAAATGAAATGGTTGTTGTTTCTTGCTTTTACTATTATGCAATTGTGATGATACTGTACATGACGTCCTCCACCCCGGAACGTATTCCGCCGTTATCGGTTTTGGGGTGTGACAGTTTGTTCCCTAACTTATTTTTTTAACTCGTTGATTTATATAAATACATGGAGTTATATCACCTTATAATCTGTATTAATTTTATTTTATTTTTTAATCTAATGTAAATAATTTATTATAATTAGAGTGAAAAAATTTTAATTTTAAAATTTAAAATGGAGAATCTATTATTAATTTAATATAATTAGAGTGGAGAATTTAAAATTTGAAATTTGAAATTTGAAACTGATAATTAATACGTTGACAGGTATATGATAGGTGACATATAATATTAATGATGAGTTCTAATAGTATGACACTTGTCAATCGGAGAATATACCTATTAATTTATTAAAATTAAAAGAGGGAAATATGGAGATTATTTGTTTAAATTTAAAAGAGAAATAAAAAAAAAGTTTAAAATAACAAATTGAACATTACATTTAAATAACTAAATATTTTTTTTTCTTTCTTTGTAAATTGAAATTTCCTAAATTTGTGAATCTTTATATTTTTTTAATAAATCTGTGTAGTAAACGGGTATAACTAGTTTATATATATATATATATATATATATATATATATATATATATATATATATATATATATATATATATATATATATATAAACACACGTAAATATGTACATTACATATAAAGTCGACTTCATATGAGAGTCCGACTTTGTTAAGAATCATGATAGTTAACAATTTAGAAACGTCAACAATCACTGTTATTAGATAAATCACATTAGATTTAATTTTTAAAGCTCATTTGTAAGAAGCCACATCACATCACCAAAGTCTTTCAACTTTTCGAATATTACTTGCAATGCCAGATCACTGGCTAATAATTAATAAAAAAACTATTTCATTTTAGATAGGTTAGTTTGAATTCGGCTAATTTGGTGATTGTATAATTTTTTTAATAAATAAAGTTTTTCGTGAAGGAAAGTCAAGAAAAATTTCTAAAGAGAAACGTCATCCGAATTTTTTATAATGGTTTTTTTTTTTACCTTGTTCCTTTAGAAACATGGCAAGTACATGCAAATGATTTTGTTTCTTTTACCTTCTTCCAACAAAAAACTTAATTACTAGATGTTGTTTGTTGTGGCATAAAAATCTATTTCTTCCTTATTTTTTCTTATATATTTGGTTTTGAAATTCATTTGTCTTTGAGACTTATATGTATTTTTAATATGTTGCAGGAGTAGACTCCTTCGTCTCAATCTCTTGCAACCTTTGAAAGAAATAGAAACTACCAAAGCTAGACTTGATTGCCAATCTAAAGTATTGCATATTCTCCTTTAAATTGGGAATTTTGTTTTGTTCAGTGGTAAATGGTTTTTTTCTTTTGAAAATTGTCTCATTTCTGATTTTTTTTTAAACACACATCATTTTTTAGATAATTTTAGTATTTGGTAGGATATTTTGTGTTTTCTAAATTGAGTTGTTTTTTACCTTGTATTTTTGTAAATTTTCAGCTTGGAGAAGAGGATATTTTGTGGTGCATAGCATCTCATCATTTCTAATTTGGGATAAGCCTAGAGTTTAAGAACCGACTGAGCCCTTCCTTGCTTTTTCACTTTTGTTCTAACGAGGTTTCAACTATTACATTTTTCCGTTGTTTGTTCTTGCAAATGGAAGTGTATACAACCACAAGTTGTAAATTGACATCTCTAATATTCCTTTTTAAGTTACTAAGGCATATTTTTCTTGATGTTTAAGCTTATTTACAGATTTCTATAACATGGTTGACTAGATTAAAAATTGGTTTGGCACACTGAGTTTTGATATCAACAATAATGACTTTCAAAAGATTAGGTTGTTTCATTTATTGTTATTCATCACTTTATTTGTATTTTGTTTCAAATATATTATTGGAGTTAATTATGTTCTAATTGTGTGCAGTGGCTAGAGGATTGTTGTTTAGGATAAAAAATAAATATTAGGATTTTACAACAGAAAATGTAATCAAGTATAATTCTAGAGACAAGAAGAAGTAAATAACAACAAAAGTATGCGAACATCATTTTTTGTTTAGCAAAAATTAGCAACCAAATTTGGAAACTATTTGGATGCAATAGGAGCAAAATTTTAGCACATGTTAAGGTAATAAGTTTCAACCATAATCTTTATGAATCATTATATTTTTTTTTGGGAGAAACAAAGATTAAGTTGTTGGGTTAACAAGAACAAGATTATTGGTTAGCATTGCAATCCCATTTTCTTTAAAATTACCTAATTATAGCATTATAGTCAATTTCCTTAATCGATGAATTTTACATTAAAAACACTATCCAGTTATAACAGCCTACTTTCAAATTTCCATGTTGGCTGTTGCAGCATTGTACTTTAAACTTGATGTCCTTGCCTTCCTATCTCTATTACTATCATGGCGAATCTGACATTGAGTTTTATATTTTATTCTGTTGTAGCAAATCTAAAGCAAATTAAAAAATACAATTTTTGTATCCCTTATCTAGGACTGCCTAAAGTGCAAGTTGCGTCTCAGAGTGATGTTACCTAATATTTCAGATTGACGAGTTCGAGTGATACAACAATTTGCAAATATCCGTATGTTGATATCTGCTATAGAGTGATGTGCATTTATTTTAGGGTGTTTGTAAAAAAACCCCAAAAAAGGTTTTTATTACCTAGTTTTCCTAAAAAGTAACAATATTTTCCAATTTTTCTTTCTATTCTTCTTCTTTTTCTTTCTTTCATTATATATATATATATATATATATATATATATATATATATATATATATATATATATATATACACACATATATATATATATATATATATATATATATATATATATATATATATAGAGAGAGAGAGAGAGAGAGGGGTAGGTTCAAATGTTTTTCACATCTATTGTGTGCTAAAATGCACCAATAGGAATTTAGTATTAATTATATGTATATTAAATGTTATCCATACATATAACTCATTTTTATGGAAACTAATTAAATTCGTCATTAATGTCAATAATAATATTCTTTCAGAATGAATTCATATCTAGAAAAATGAGACTGTATTTCAACAGAATGAGAGTGTATTCTAGTAGAATACACTCTCGTTCTTCATATTCAATGCAACTTTATTGTATTTTAAGTGAGTGAGTCTTGAAACAAAATACGAACTAATATATAAAAACCTAGATGCGAATTCATTCTGAAAGAATGTTATTGCTGACATTAATGATGGATATAATTAGTTTCCATAAAAAGAAAATTATAATTATGGATATTATTTAATATACATATAATTATGGAAATCATTTAATATACTAAATTCTTATTGGTGCATTTCTAGCACACAATAAATGTAAGAAACAAAATAACTTATCCCTATATATATATATATATATATATATATATATATATATATATGTATATGTGTGTGTGTGTGTGTATATATATATATATGTGTATATATATATATATATATATATATATATATAGGTAAAGGTACTAATGAGAACCACTAAAAGTTAAGAGCCTTAAGAACCTCTAAACTTAAACTACAAAATAAGATCTGGGTTATTTTTCTTGCATCCAAACATTCCCACTTACCTTCAAAAGCTCAAACACAAACCCTCCATCTATCATCATCAACTACCACCATTGTCACCACCTACCGGCGCTGCCACCTACCATCGCCGCCGCCGTTAATCGACGTCAATTCCGGCCATCGTCACCATCATATTTCAGCATCATCTTTTTCTCTTCATTTTTTGGTGAAACACCACCAGATCTGCATCAAATCTGGTGTGTTTGATGCATTTCAAGTCTAGATCTACTCCACCACCATATCAGATCTACTTTACCACTAAATTTCGCCACCATTGATGCTTAGATCTGCGAGCTCTGATGACACATCTTCATCTCACCTCCATCTTTTTTTCTCTCGATCTCCATGAAAGACCACCAGATCTGTTCAAATCTGGTCCACCACCACCACTACCAACCATAAAATGTATGCCTTCAACCTCCAAAATCCTTTGTTTTCATCATATCTGAAGCGGTTCAGTCCAGATCTAAGATCTCCGACATTAGATCTATAATTTTCGACAGTAGATCTATGATTTTTTGCTTATGGATTTATGATTTATGCCTTTAAATCTATGACTTCTAACGAGATTGCCATACTAGATCTGAGATCGATGTCAACTGCCACCACAACTACTCCCTTGCCGCTCCGGTGTAGCACCGCCAACTCAGCTCCATCATTTTCTCTCTGATCTTTAGTGAAACAACACCATATTTACTTTTTTTTCTTTATGTTAAGTTGTGAATTTAATGTCCTAATCTCTCATTTGTTGTTTACTTTTGTTAAACATAGTTTTTTTTCCACTATTAAGTTGTTAATCCATGTTTATTACGTTTTTTATAATGTTTGCATCATGTATTTATTCACTTTATGTTTTATTGTTGTTAAGCTGTGAATTGAATTTAAAATGTGTGTTATTATGTTAGTGTTTTCTCAAATAATATGAATTTTGATTTTTTAAGCTTTGAACTATGATGTTTTAATGTTTCAGCTATTGTTTAGTTCTATTTAAGTTAGTTATTGTGAATGTGTTAATTTATATGTTTTTATGTTATAAATAAAATGAATGAGATTTCTAAACTAATTATTAAATTGTTTATGAGAGTTCTGAAAAGCTCTATTAAACTGCGAATTTATGTAGTGCTGTAAAATACACGTTCAGTTATCGTGTATTGTAAATTATAAAAGTGAATAATATTACGAATTATTATGTGAATTTGAATGTTGAGTTCTAACAGTTGGTTTTTTACTAGAAATGAAGTAAAACTATGCTTAGAATCATTCAGAAAGTATTGGAAGTCTTATGAGATTCTAATCAAATGTCAAATAGTGAAATTTAACGAAAATATAAAATTTGGAATAAGTAAAATTTTATTATTGAAAGTTGTAGATAATCTCGTTAGAAACATTTAGGCGAAAACCTCATCGAAATCCGAGTTATAACGAAGAAGTTATGACCAATCGAATATCCGCGACAAAACCGGCACGACGCCGAATGACGTAAAAAGTGAGTTTTTGATAAACTACTTTTTAGACTTAGTAATCTAAATGAAAGTCGTAGTATTCGTTAAAATGAGAAGTTCGATAAAAAGAACGCCAAAATCTGACTTCGTATGAGGAAGTTATGATTTTTCTAAGTTTCAGCTTAGCAGTAGACAGCTAAAAACTCGAATTTTAGATCGAGTGATTTTTAGCCGACAGAACCTAAACGACAATTGAAGGTATCATCATTAGTAGTACAACGGTAAAAAGTCTGACGAAAACGGATGTCGGATGAAGAAGTTATGAATTTTTAACGGATTTTCCTGTCCCGGTCTGTTAAAAATAATAATAAAATAAATTCAAAATTAGCCAACGAAGTCTAAACGAAAGTTGTAGAGCATAATTTTATCTACGCGTGCATCTAAAGAACGTCAACAACGGAGCCCGTATGTGAAAGTTATGGATTTTAGAAGTTTGGGGCACATTTTCCGAGAATTTTCGCATAGATAAGATCGGCCACGTCGCCTCGCATGAACAGTAGCCACGCGTTTGTTGTTGATTCGACCAAAGACACGGTCCAGTAATAAGCCTACACGCCTCGAGTCTGACTCCGCCTTGTGTCCAAGCCGAAGAACCAGCCGATGAAGCGTCTGAAGCCGATGACTCCTCGCATCCGAAGCTCGCTCCAGATGCTGCGTGTACCGAGCCTCGCAGCCACCTGCCCTCTCCCTCTCGCTTCGGATCCGAACCTCGGCCCTGTATAAGGGGTGCGAGACCTCCCGGGTAAATATTGGAAAATTGTCATTTGTCACCCCTAAACTCATATTTCTACTACTTCCATTTCCCCTGAAGCCCCATAATCATTTTCAACACCCGAAACATACCCCGAAGTGCCCGAAGACCCCGAGAAATTTATTTTTTCGGTTTGAAGCTCTTCCTTCGTAGAGGCCGGTTATCTAGAAAACTCCTGGTTTTCAAAGAAGGAAGTTATATTTAAAGCCGAAGTTCTTCCCAAATTACTATTATAACCCCCCGGTTATTTCATGGTGAGTTTAATATATAGGAACAATTGTATGTTATGTGTTATATGTGCTATGTGCTTTTCAGTGTTATTATTCCGGGTTATTTTCCCGTGTTATTTTTATTTGCTATTTTTAATAGCAAAGAAATACCTTTGACCATGTGATCAGTGAAATGACTTAAATTCACGTTGGTACTGGTATGTAGCCTCTGGCCATGTAGAACGTGTCTCCGTAAGAGAATGATTTCTATTTTATAGTATTGGCAGAAGGTTAGACAGGGCTATAAGCCCGAAATCTACCAAAATGTTAATCCGAAGTTGTATGTTTTTTGTGCCATTTGGGCCAAATCTTTATTGATGTATATCAAGTATGGAAATTGTTATGTCTCATTGATTATATATCTTCGAATAAAATTGTTGGGTCAAAATATGGTTTACACTTTACTTTTCTTGGCAATTATATTTTTGTGTAATATTTATGAATTTATGGCCATGTTTACGGCTGAGTTTACGGCCGTAAACACCTTACGACCGTAAACTCATTTACGGCCCATGTGTGTCCGGCCCATATTCAAGTATAAATAGAGGTGTTAGGGTGAGGAGTAGAGATTGATGATTGATGAACCCTAGAGAGTTTACGGCCAGAGAGAAAGGAACGTTTGTGTGTGTGAATCTTGTGTAAGGAATTTCATTCATATCATCAATACATTCAAGATTCATAATATTCTTCTTCTCCTTCTCTTCTATTTTTATCTAACATCATCCGTTTGATTGGGATTCCGCACCATCAAACGGATCTGACTGATACACGGGCAGATTAGGGACTTACAATTGGTATCAAAGCCTGGTTGTATCAGTCAAAAGGTTTTACAATTCGTTTGGAATCTGAATAATTGGTGTTTACGGTCCAAGCTTACGGCCGTAAACACCGAGTTCTTGGGCCGTAAACTCTATTTGGAGCAATATTCAAATTAGAGACTTACAATTGGTATCATTAATAGAGGTGTTAGGGTGAGGAGTAAAGATTGATGAACAGTAGAGAGTTTTTGGCCAGAGAGAAAGGAGCGTATGTGTGTGAATCGTTTGTATCTGGAGCTTTAATTCATATCATTAATACAATCGAGATTCATCTTATTCCTCTTCTTCTTCTTTTTTATTTGATCTGACATCATCCGTTTGATTGGGATTCCGCACCATCAAACGGATCTGACTGATACACGGGCAGATTAGGGACTTACAATTGGTATCAGAGCCAAGTTGTATCAGTCAAAAGGTTTTATTGTTTCGTTTGGAATCTGAATAATTGGTGTTTACGGTCCAAGCTTACGGCCATAAACACCGAGTTCTTGGGCCGTAAACCTATTTTGGGGCAATATTTGATCTTATTTTCGAAATATTTTTGCATTTTTGGATAGATCTCGCAAAAATAAGGGGGGTTTGTTCTTTGTGTTTTTCATAAAAAGGGGTTTTTGATTGAGTTTTGGAGCTTCAAAGTTGAAAAATCGTTGTTTTTCATGTAATCTTGAAGGGTTTTCGGCCGGAGCTTACTGCCGGAAACAGTTCACGGCCGGCGGCGGAGTTAGTGTTTGCGGCTAGGGTTTCCGAGCTTGCGGCTCGGAGTTTGCGACTTAGTTGGAAGTTCTCGGCTCGGATTACGGCTTGGCGGCTTTGCGACTCAGTTGGAAGTTCTCGGCTCGGATTACGGCTTGGCGGCTCGGCTCAGAAGCAGCTAGCTGCAGGCGCTTCATATAAATAAAGGAAAGGGAGGAGCGAAACTGTCGACGTCAGGAATCAAACCCACGACCTCAAGTTCAACAACCAGCGCTTTAGCTAACTCCTCTAGCTGATTACTTGTTCTTTTCCTTCGAAAGTTAAAATATAACCCGTCTTTTTTGCACCTACTTTCAAAAATTTGACACTTTTAACCCAAAAACTTAATTTCTTTTAATTTTAAATTCCTTTTTCATCCAAAATAAAAAAAAATTAATTTTAATTTTTGAATTTTTTTTTGTTTTTTTATCTTCATTATTTTGAATTTTAACTTCCAAGTTTGACCTTTGACTTTAAGCTTTGACTTTCTCATTTGACTTTTAAATTTTCAAATTTAGCTTTTCAGTTTGACTTTTAAGTTTGACTTTTCAAGTTTGACATTTGAGTTTGATTTTTTTTAAATTTGACTTTTAAGGTTTACTTTAAAATTAAAAAAAAAGGGCA
Organism: Lactuca serriola; assembly: GCF_051521515.1. Taxonomy (NCBI): domain Eukaryota; kingdom Viridiplantae; phylum Streptophyta; class Magnoliopsida; order Asterales; family Asteraceae; genus Lactuca; species Lactuca serriola. Next base: position 189,211,171 of record NC_136408.1, on the reverse strand, counting down.
TTTTAAATTTGACGTTTAATTTATATTTTAGCTTCTAGTTTTTTTAATTGATTTTAAGGTCTACGAGGGAGTTGAAAATATGAAAGATAATCGTCAGGATATCTTAAGACAAAATTTCAACATGTTTGATTATATCCCTGAAGAGACCCTAGAAGCTCAGTTGCAGCGATTTACCACACTCACTACTGAGATGAATATTGCTGGGATCTTTTTGACCAAATCTGAGATAAACAAAAGGCTATTGAATTCACTTCCAAAATCGTGGGATACGAACGTGGCCAGCATCAAGAAGACAAAAGATCTCAATCGTCTTAGTATTGCTGAAGTAATTGAAGAGCTTGACGCTTTAAAGAGTTCTGTAAACCTTCCGGTCAATGAAATGTCATGTTCTCATTCATGTGAAGTTTCATATTCTCAATCATGTGAAGACACGATTAAATTTCTTCGGGAACAAATTGATATATTTAAAAGAGAAGTTGAGGACCTGAGATATGAAGGATATCAACTCAGGAAAGGACAGAAACCCCTAAAGGCTGAGTTAGAAGCAAAAACCAAGGACTTTAGGAAACTTCAGGAAGAGTACAACAACAAGTGTGAAAATTATGATTATGTTAAGAGTCAACTTGCTGCTGTAACTGAAGAACTTGACGCTTTAAAAATTAAGTGTGGAAAAACTGATGTCAGTTTCAAAAATTATACTACGTCAAGTCAGACAGTCGAGTCCTTATATGAGACCCAGTTAAAATTCAAAGAAAATCAAAGCAAGGGTCTAGGGTATGATAGTGTACCTCCTCCTTACAATCATAACTACACATACATCCCTATGAAACAAGAAGAAATTGACAGGGAGGCACATCTTAAATACGGGAATCCAGTTGGATTTGTGTCAGGAGTTATTCAGGTTGACAATACTGATGTTTCTGTTACATGTGCAGGTAAAGTAGCAGAGGATGAGAACAAGGAGAGTTCTTCTGAACAAACAAACGACCCCTTGAACCCTAAATCTGTTGCTTCTAATCAACCTGCCGTTGGTAAATACAGGCCACCAATTCCAACGCAACAGAGTTCTTGTGGCAAGTGTACATGTGGGATCAATAAGAGACAAGGCAAGGATACGCCACCAGGGGCAGGAAGAAACAACTTCACATTGAAGAAAAGGACTTGTTTTCACTGTGTAACACCTGGACACATTGCCAGAAATTGTCCTAATCACGCGTATGTTCCCTACTACGCACAAGGATGGAAAAACGCGCCAAGTGGGAGATGCTTCAAAAGAAACCCTTCCAGGTCACGCTCAGACAATGGTGACTGGAATGTGCAGAAGGCCAATAATCAATCCCACAAGGCCAAGAATCTAAATCCCAAGGGCAAGAAGGGAATGTCGGCCAAGAAGTCTAATCCAAGAGATGCTCTTGTGAAGCCAAGACCGGTTAGGTCAAAGTTATCTCGGCAGCCGGCTTCAAGTTCCAAATCAAGTACTGAGCCACCCATAGGATCGAAAAAGAAATGGGTTAAACCCAACTACAAATGGGTTCCGAAGGCTCAATCTCTCAAATCAACTAACGATTCTAATATTTCTATGTCTTCTGTTTGTGATAAGCAGGACATGGCATGGGAGAGAGTACCGTGCAAGGATGACAAAGGTCGACCAAGTTTCAAAATGGATTGGGTTCCAAAGACCAACTAATCCCGCTCTGTGTCGGAGCAGCTATGGAGGCATATCATCAGACTTCGGTTTGTTGGTAGTGGCTGTTCCTGGCACTTGATATGGGACATCTCTCAACTGTACAACACTCAGAACATTGTTTGGGAGTATGTGTCCTTTGCAGGAAAGGAAGAAAAAGAAGAGATCACTCATGGGGTTTGTGCTTAATGACATGAAGAATTTTCGGATCTGTTCTGAGATTACGCGTGCTGTTCTCAGACCTTCTGAATGCAGATTCAATCGGTGAATTACGGTTTGCGCTTTCTTCTCTATACTCCTGAGTTTTTCTTAAGCTGATTCGCTTTAAAGACTAATTTTTGTTTTAGGATAGTTTAAATTTGTGCATTTACTTTCGTTTCTCTCCTATGCACAAATTTAGGGGGAGAAATAAAAACAAAACAAAAATTAGAAAATTTTAAAAAATCCAAAAAGATTAGAAAATAAAAAAAATAAAAAAAAATATGTTGGTTATGAAATGTGCTTGAGAGAGATGTTTTGGGAAGTGATATTATCAAGTGATAACAGGCAACCTAAGTCTGCGTAACGTACTCGAAGTTGAAGGGTCTATGCTCTGGTTTGATGCGTCGGTAGGCACGAAAATTTTTAAATGGACTTGACTAGGGAGAGTTGAACTTAGGAAATTTATAGACTTGACAAATCATGACCTAGTTAGATACGTTCAGCCTGACAATACGACGCTCGGATAGGTTGAGCAGGGAGATATATATGGGAATCTACTCGTCACATTAATTGAACCCGTACTTGGAACTGTGGCTTAACTTTTCCTCAATGTGCGGATTCTGTCCTTAATTCCGGTTGGATGGGGCGACTGGTAAATTCCGATAAATTAGGTATGTAGAATATCATTTTCTTTCTTTCCGTCTGTTAGTCATATGTTGTCTCCTTTACGTGACTTCCAATCCGACCTGGTACACAACATATGCAACTCTATTTCTCTGCAGGCTATATATATGTGAAATACTTCTTATCTGTTAGCCATATGCTGTCTCCTTTGCGCGACTTCTAATCCGACCTGGTACACAGCATATGCAACCTTCTTCTTCTCAACCCCTCTGAAGTAGTTAGCAATAGAATTCTGAATCTCTTCTCTCTCTGAATGGTTGTCTGCTCACCCGGTGTAAGGAGTACTCTGGAAGTTCTTGATGGCTGGGGCATATCAGGAAGCGGGAAACACGTTCCAGTACACTTAAAATTGAACTCATACAGATTGTCTATAGATCTTGCTGCTCAATTTAGGTGGACAACAATATCCCTGGTCGTCGTCAGATGAATGGACCTTAAGATATAGTATCTAAGAAATTAGGATCAGATATAAATTTTAGGTTTTTAAGTTCATCATGTCTTGTAACAAATAGTATGTCCTAAATTTGTCACAAATTTTTCGTGTTTAAGTGGACAACAATACCGACGATCGACCAGACAAAGATGTGAATATGAAAGGTACCGACAAGTGGATAAAGGCTGTCTAAAAACTTTGATCCCAAATCACTCTTAAAGTTAGATATCATTTTTGTTTTTGTTAAATTTGTCATAGTTTCTTCTAATTTAAATATTAGGGGAGGATTAAAAATTAAAAAAAAATCTGAAAAAATCAAAAATCAAAGAAAAATCAAAAAAATCAAAAATCCAAAAATATTTTTATTTCTGTTTTATTTTGTGTGCTAAGTTTTCTTTTAGTTTTGTTTTGTCTTGAAAAGTGATTTCAGGTATAGATAAGACTCATGGACTTTGTGTTGAAGATTTCTGAGCCAAAGCCTCGTCCGTGAGCATCGAAGAATTCTCATTCGAAGGAGCAAGAAATGAAGATCATTCTTTCAACATTCAATCTTTCAACCCCAGAAGCAAGGTGAAGCTGAAATTCAAGATTATGTGACGGATTGCAAGTAAGCCTCCTCAATCAGTATGCTGATATCTTTGTACCTGCTGAAGTGATCCAGAAGATTTGTTCTCTATGATGTTCTCTCTAAAGATTCTGAAGCTGAAAGCATCATCTTTCAAGAATCAGTACGTCAAGCCTCCTCACCCAATGTGCGTTCAATGCCAAATTCTGAAGAAAACCTCAAGTGCTCAAGATGAAGTCATTCATTGAAGATTCATATGTTCATCCTGATGCTGTGAAGAATTTGAAGATTAATGCTGAAGCCAAGTTCCCAATGAAGATTATCAAGAAAGCCAGCTACTTTTTAGGGGGAGCTTGTTGGGTCAATTAAGAAAAGAAAGCTATAAACCAAGGGGGAGATTGTTGGGTCAAAATATGGTTTATACTTTACTTTTCTGGGCAATTATATTTTTGTGTAATATTTATGAATTTATGGCCATGTTTACGGCTGAGTTTACGGCTGAGTTTACGGCCGTAAACACCTTACGGCCGTAAACTCATTTACGGCCCATGTGTGTCCGGCCCATATTCAAGTATAAATAGAGGTGTTAGGGTGAGGAGTAGAGATTGATGATTGATGAACCCTAGAGAGTTTACGGCCAGAGAGAAAGGAACGTTTGTGTGTGTGAATCTTGTGTAAGGAATTTCATTCATATCATCAATACATTCAAGATTCATAATATTCTTCTTCTCCTTCTCTTCTATTTTTATCTAACATCATCCGTTTGATTGGGATTCCGCACCATCAAACGGATCTGACTGATACACGGGCAGATTAGGGACTTACAAAAATCAATGATTGATATGGAAAGTTTGTCACATGATTCACATATGCCCTTGTTGTTCCTTGTTCCTCTTTGCTTCTGCCATATTGAAGTATATATATCGCATAACGTTATATTGTATCTATTATTGAACTCACTAAGCATTACCGCTTACCCTCTCAATGTTTAACAAATTTGCAGGAGATAAGTAACCAGTTTAGTCATACGCTGTCGGAAGGTTTAGAATAGTTGTAATATTACTTTTGTATTTAGGGATCATGTATGTATAAATGTATAGTATCCTGGGTAGTTGTGTAATATATAACACTTTGTAATAGTCGGTTTATATCTAGTCATTTGTAATCTCTTTATCAATGTAAAATATTATTTTTATGAATATGCAAGTAGCATGTTTTGAAGTAACTATATTGTCAAGCATGAAAGTTTGGGTCTTTTAGAAAAACGAAAGTGAGGGTCTTTCAATCATGGTATCAGAGCAGTAGTTTGAGTGAACTAAATTCCAAAGATTGGTATTTAGATTTAAACTATTGGAAGTTCAATATACGAACGGATTCATTGTAAGTATATGGATACAAACCATAGGAAATATTTAAGTAAAAGTATTAGGTAATAATAAACCCTATTGTTTCAAAATACAATGTTACTCCATATTGCAGAGCAATGGCTGAATAGGTTAGTAGCCATACCCCTAAGGTTGGTGGAGGTCCTCAACCCGAGGAAGTGAATACTCCAGTATCTCCTCATGAGGAGCGACTCTTGGGTAAACTTACCGGTGTTATTTGACAGACTCTCGAAGAATACAAATAGAATGGTGATAAAGGAAAAGAGAAAGCCACTGGAGAATCTTCAAAAGGAGAGGTGAAGCGTCCCTTGTTCAAAGATTTCAAGAGTAGTGGTGCTACAGAGTTTTCTGGTGTTCTTAATCCCATTATTGTTCTTACCTGGATCCAGAACACAGAGAAAGTGTTTCGTATTTCTCATCTGGATAATGAAGACAAGGCTAATTATGTTTCCGTAATGCTCATCGGAGAAGCCTTGGTCTGGTGGGAAGCAACATATGAAGCTCTCAATGGGTTTTTGACCAGGAGAATTTAGACTGGGAAATGTTTAAAACTCGTTTGCTAGTGAAGTATTGCCCTATAGACACAAGCAGGAGATTAGAGAAGGAATTCCTCGAGCTTAAACAGGGAGCAATGTCTGTGAATGAGTATAAAACTTAGTTTAATCAAAGAGCAAGGTTTGCTACAAAGTATATTCCAACTGAAGACGAGAAAATTCAGTTATTCATGGAGGGACTACGACACGAAATCCACAATTTCGTTGCCAATCGAGAAGTTCTGTCATTCGATAAAGCCGTTGAGTATGCTCGAAGACACGAGCATGACTTAGAAATACATGGTGCCACTTTTACTGTTCCGAAGCATCCACGTACTGAAAGAACTGTTCCTGTACCTTCTTTTCTACTAGCTCAATCCGTTCGGACTGAACCTGGTAATCAAGTGCCAACCCAAAATGCCTCTCGTGTACGTGGTAGATCACAATCTTTTTCTATTCAATCGCCTTCATGTCGTGTTTGTGGAAGGAATCATCCGGGCCAATGCAAAATAGAAAAGGAATCCATTGTCTGTTATGGATGTGGAGAAAAGGGTCATATAAATCCAACTTGCCCAAGAAAGGATGTTACTTGCTATGCATGTGGTATTACTAGCCACAAGAAGCGTTTTGCCCTACTCTTACTAGTCAGATGATGGGAAGTCAAGCTTCTGTTCAACAACCGGCGAGAAGTCAAGTCCCTGTTCAACAATCAAAGGGTACTCCAACTAAAAAGGAGGAGGTGCCAAAAGCTAAGGGTCGTGCATTCCAGATTACCTCAGAGGAGGTACGCGAGGACCCGAATGTTGTGATGGGTACATTCCTTGTCAACTCTAGACCTGCTCACATCTTATTTGATTTTGGTGCCTTAGATTCATTTGTTTCTTATGAATTTGCACATTCCTTTCAAATTGCTTGCTATTTACTCGTGCAACCATTTCATGTAGATACTACGAGAAGTATATCATTACTTGCTGATAAAGTCTATAGGGATTGTGTTATAGAAATTGAAGGCTATAATTTTCTTGCTAATATGATCCCTATCTCCTTGCCCAACTTTGATATTATTCTCGGTATGGATTGGTTATCAAAGAACCATGCAGAACTCTTGTGCTATGAAAAGATAGTACGCATTCCTATTGAAGGGGATAATCCTATCTATGTCTACGGTGAACAAAGAATCTTAAAAATAATCTCTTTCCTTAAATTTCGTAAATTCATATCGAAAGGGTGTTCTATCTATCTGGCCTACTTAGTTGATGTCTCAAAAGAGGAGAAGTAAACGGTAAATGATGTTCCTGTTGTTAACGAATATCTTGATGTTTTCCCCCGATGACTTGTCTGGCCTTCCTCTGGATAGGCAAGTAGAATTCTGAATTGACCTTGTGTCTGGTGCTGCTCCAATTGCAAAGACTCCTTATCGTCTCGCGCCAGCAGAGATGAAAGAAGTGATTATCTAACTGCAGGAATTACTTGACAAAGGCCTTATCCGACCGAGTACCTCTCCCTTGGGTGCTCCAGTATTGTTTGTCAATAAGAAGGACGGATCGATGCGGATGTGCATTGATTATCGTGAGCTGAATAAGGTGACTATCAAGAACAAGTACCCACTACCTCGCATTGATGATTTATTTGATCAACTTCAGGGTGTTAGCTATTTCTCGAAGATTGATTTGAGATCTGGCTATCATCAGTTGAAAGTTCACGAGCAGGATGTATCGAAGACTGATTTTCGTACTCGATATGGGCATTATGAATTCCTTGTTATGCGGTTTGGTTTAACAAATGCCCCTGCTGTATTCATGGATATGATGAATCGGGTATGCCGCCCAATGCTTGATAAATCAGTCATCGTATTCATTGATGATATTCTAATCTATTCCAAGTATGAAGCTGGTCATGCCATTCATATTCGTGCGGTATTAGAACTTCTTCGAAAGGAGAAACTATATGCTAAATTCTTGAAATGTGAATTTTGGCTTCGCCAAGTTCAATTTCTCGCCCATGTTATTTCTAGTGATGGTGTATCCGTAGATCCTATCAAAATCGAAGCCATTGAAAATTGGGAAGTGCCCCGTAATGCTTCCGAAATTCGTAGTTTCTTGGGTCTTGCAGGATATTACCTGAGATTCATTGAAGACTTTTCTCATATAGTCGTACCTCTCACGAGTCTTACACGGAAGGAAGTAAAGTTCGAATGGGGTGAAGCCCAAGAAAAAGCTTTCTCAACTCTAAAAGATCTTTTGACTCATGCTCCAATTTTATCACTCCCAGAAGGTGATGATGATTTCTCCGTATAAAGCGATGCTTCAAGATTGGGACTCGGTTGTGTGTTGATGCAACGTGGCAAAGTGATAGCCTGTGCCTCAAGACAGCTGAGTTGGCTGGACAGCTCTTGCATCTTCGCAGGAGCCAATCTGTAGGGAGATTTGGCGATGAGTGTAGCTCCTGGCACGAGATCAATTCGGAACTCGACTTGTCTTTTTGGGGGTATCCCTGAAAGATCTTCAAGAAAGACATCCGAGAACTCGCAAGCCACTGGAATGTCCCGAATATTGACCTCTTCTTTGGACTTGTCCACAATATGAGCCAGAAAATGTCAAATCCTTCTTTCGGAGATACTTCTGTGCCTTAATGCACGGGATAAGACGAAGGTTCGTGGTAGGTTTGTCTCCGTAAATAATTAGGGTTTCACGATTTGGAAGGTGAAGGCGAACGACCTTCTCGTGACACATAATTTCAGCATGGTGGGGGCTTAACCAATCCATGCCGATAATCACATCAAAACTCCTAATGGAAACAAGCATTAAGTTTATTTGAAAGACGTGTTGGTTCAAGGTTAGGGTACATTCGATGTAGATTTCCCCAGTGGATTCTGCTTTCCCATTAGCCATTTCCATCGTAAAGGTTTCATTGAGCTTCTGTGGTTGTTTTTTTAACAAGTGTTTAAATCTATTACTCATAAAGCTCCGTTCTGCTCCGGTATCAAATAGGATGCATGCATAAGTATGGGTTAGGAGAAACGTACCGGTGACAACAACGGGATCCTGAACCGCTTCTCCCTGACCCATGGTCAGCACTCTTCCTGCTCCTCCATTCCCAGGGTTGTTGTTATTGGGGCAATTTCGACGGAAATGCCCAGTCTTTCCACATCCATAGCAGGTGTGGCTTGGTCCTGCATTGTTTCCACTCTTGTTGGTGTTGTTGTTGTTGTCGTTGTTGTTGCGGTTGTTGTTGTTGTTTCCTTGCTACTTGTTCTGGGGAGGATAGGTCCTGCAATATTTTGTCATGTGACCCTTTCGATTGCAACTGGTACAATGCATCTCCCTGCATTCGCCATTATGATGGAGACTGCACTTATTGCACTTTGGGAGATTCCCTGAATACTGCCTAGGGGCACTTGGAGTAGCTGAGACTGGAGCATGTGGTGTGGAGGGAACTTGGGTAGTTGCTGCATTGACTGTCACTGTTTGTTGTTTCTTTGACGACTCTGATCCTTGTCGTCCCTTTCTCTTGTTATTCTTTCCTTTCTTGTTGTCACTCTCTTTCTTGCCTTTAGTTTCTCCTGGTTTCTCCTTGAATTGGGGAAGTTAACACCCAGATGAATCGTTCGATTTTCTTTCCCTCCGAAGTAATCATGCCAGGACACAACAGTGACAGTTCGCTAAACCTCGATATGTATGCATCAACGTCGGAGTTGCGGACAATATGGTTCCACAACTCTTTCTCTATCATCTGAATTTCGCCTCACGGGCAGTACTCGGCCATCAGTATTTCTTTCAACTCCGCCCACGACATAGAGTTGGCTACGGGAAGAGTCATGGATTCTACATGTCCGTTCCACCAGGTGAGAGCTTGATCAACGAACGTGCATGCAGAAAACTTCACCTTCATCTCCTCGGGGCATTCACATATCTTAAATACTGATTCCACTTTCTCTATCCATCTTTTTAGGGTTATCATTCCACCTGTTCCATTAAAGGTTCGTGACTTGGCGTTGGTGAAGTCTTTGTAAGAGCATGTCTTTATATGTCCTTGATTCATTCCGTTGTTCGAACTTCCAGCCCCTTGTCCATTGCCTCCCTCATTTTTCCCTTGGTGGATTTGTGTCATGGTTGCGGTGACCGCAGCAGATACAGCTGCTTGGAATGCAGCTGAGTTAACTTCGGGTGGGGTTGGTCCAGGGTTTCCACGGGTTGGTCGTTGAGGCATATTTCTGTCATGGAACGGAAAGATGTTGAGTGCCTATGATCTTTGTGAGTTTGTGGTCTTATAGACTAGGTGTAGTGCATGTACCTAAGTTGTTCCACATGTTAACATACAACCATTGATACACAACACATAACAGATAACAACATCAAAATAGAGCACATATATTTTTCACTAATAGTATCCGTACTTTGATACATGAAAATTTGCTTGAAAGAGCATACATAAGTGGTGCGAGTTTGGGCAGCGTAACGACTCTATGAGTAGTGTAATCACTTAAACATAGGGTTGATGGTACATAGCAAAGGTCATAGTAGCATAATACTAAAGACAGGTACGACTAGTCCTAGTCATGGTGGGATGTGCCAGGGGGTGGTGCCGAGGAAGTGGACGCTCCTTGATGGCGAGCCACCTGTCGTTCCGCATCTCGGAGTCGAGCCACCCACCTCGCCTGCCTCATTTGGAACTCTCAGATAACCTCTCGCGTTTCTTGTTCTGCACGCTCAACTCTAGTCCGCATCTGGTGCATCTGATTGGCGGTGCTCTGAGCTAGGTCGCCAGTGTTCCGTAATCGTCTCACCGTGACCGGAAGCACGCGATCAGCTGGTCCTCCCTCCCTCAAGTCATAGAACTCGTGGGACATGCCGAACATGGGTCGTTGTCCCTACTGTCTGCTCCACCTCCAGAGGTCGATACCCCAGGGGGGTGTAGGACCAGTAGGGCCCATCTGATGAGTGGGCACCCTAATCGGGTAAGGGGGGTTGATGAATTTGGACTTCGTGTCCCAATCACCGTCTTCCTCATTGCAGGGTTCAACCTCGAGGTCTTCTTCGACTTCCTCTTCTTCCAGGTCCACAACTGGCTCAACAGGTCCGCCCTCGTCTTCCGCCTCAGGTTTCCCTTCGGATTCCTCCTCGGGGTCTTCTTCAGGTTCCTCTTCAGACTCATCCTCGGGGTCTTCTTTAGGTCCCTCTTCAGACTCCTTCAACCATCCGTTATTCCCCTGATTAGGGAAATACGGATCTATGGGGTGATGGAAACCGACCATACTGTCTGCGAGAGTGTATAAATATACTAATATTACTCCTAAGGTGTTTTAATTATTGTATAAATTGAGTTAATGTTCTCTTCTTGAAAATAAAGGGGTATGTTTTTAGGTTTACCGACCATCGCGACTTCCTCGGGGCATGTGATAGTTGTACCTCGGAGGAAATGTAGTTGATCAGGCTACATTCACCCTTTAATACCACTATGAACAGTCCCGACTTAACCGAGATGCCAACATCATCTTATTTGATTTGGTATTATATTATTTTTCCTATATCGTACAAGTAAATGTGTTTTATCGTTGTGTTTTATTCGTTTTGTTTTGTTCAGAGTTTTTTTTGGTCCCTTCTTTGGTTTATAGTTGCATATCAATGTGTGGTTAGATATGCTAGTTCACTATAAGCAGTGCTCTGATACCAACCTGTCACACCCCCGAACCAGACGGCGGAAACGTCCGAGGGCTCGCGTGACTTAAATTGAATACCATTACAATGAATATACATGAATCATAACATAAAAATCACCATGCATCAATACATTACAACTGACATTGTTCACATCAAGTACATTGTTTAAACATTACATATCCTTAGCATAAATTGTTTGATAGTTTTCAAAAGCATAACATCCTAACATACTTGGTATTACTCCTCAGCTTACCTGTTTCCTAAGAATACATGTTATTTTGAAAAACGTCAACATATGGAATGTTGGTGAGTTCATAAGCATGGTTGTTTTGAAAATGTTTGTAGGGTTTATAGAACCCAAAAAATCCGATATTTTATGAAAAGACAATTGTTTATACCAAAGTGTGAAGATCCATAGTTTTGTATGTGAGTAATTTCAAAGCATGTATAAACGAGATGTTTTGCATGATAGTTATTGAAAAGTACGTGTGAATGGTGTTGATTTCCTCGAGAAACCTGATGTTTTCCGATAACATAATATAATATAATTGTTTTGTATTGTTATACCATCATAACAAATGACTATGCTTTTCCTTGATTACTCGGATAGTATTTGGATTTATTTATGTGAGCCGTTATAACCATGCATGATAATGATTAGTTCGTCTGTCTTGACATTCTAACAAACGCCAGAATTGATCTTAAGATTTTGTCAACCTAGACTGGCCGAGTCTAACTGTAGCGAATAGCTGAGGTGTGGGGGAGTCACCCCCGTGTAGATCTATACACAAACTCTCGCTCTCCTTCCAGGTGACTTTGATTATAACTACAGACTACAAACGACCCATAAAGGTGCCGCCCGTTATTACTCACTGAATCCAAATTGAATTTGATTACCATTGATTAACGACCTGTATTTGTTTACTGTATTGAAGGTAAGCCTAACAAACGTGAAGAAGAGGATTACAAAGTCCTCCTAATTACATGTATTATTTAAGGTTGTTGGGTATACGAAGGACACGTAAGCCCATTTCGCATTTGATTTATTCGGACCTGACTAGCAATGCTAATGGGCCACTAAGACCAAATAGCACTTGAAAGCCATTGGGGTCCCTTAAACATGTAATTGGGTCACAGGAGGCCCAATAACATTGATTTTTATCGTTGGGCTCAAAATTTATGTTAATGGGTCACGTAGGCCCAATAAGCATGATTTGAGACTTTCAAGCCCAATGATTTGGATGTTTACTTGTTTTAGGTATAGTATAATTGTTGGAAGGTTTGATTGAACGACTGTTAATTTCATATCGGCACGAGGCCGGTCGGTTGTTTATAACGATATTTGGAATTACACGTATATTCATCTTTCTATTTTTATGAGTTGTAGTTTGTTATTTTTGACTCAAATATCTTAGTAACAAAATAATTGGTTCAAAATATTGGTTTGACCTTTTCAGCCCTTTTTTTAATAAAAATGACAATTTTAGTCCTTTATTTTAAAAAAAGACATTTTAGGCCCTTAAACCATTTTCTTGACATTTTTGACCCGTAGACTTGTTTAAGTGATGTTTTTAGTTCAAAATTTACTCTTTGGCAGTTTCAGCCCCTCCAGTAAAGAGTTTTTCAGTTTAAACCCAAACTTTTCACAATTTTTACAATTTTGGCCCAAAATCCAAAATAGTTTACATTTTTGTATCCTTGTTTGGAAAATAAATCATTCTAACCCCTGAATTACTTTTATTTACCCTTTTACCCCTGTTTTGAGAAATTTACCATTTCAATCCCTTGAAAGTTGTATTTTTCGCAATTTTTGGCTCAATGGGCCGAAAAGCCAAAAATTTGGCCCATTAAGATACAAATTACATTTCTAGCCCTTAAAAGAGTATGATATTCATAAAAACATTTATTTTTACTGTTTTGACTCTTTTGGTCCTTAAGAAAATAATGGATGGCAAGTTTTCAACCCAACTTTTGTTTATTTGACAAATTAAGTCCAAAATTGGGTTTTATGTTGTAATATGTTTATTATCACCTTAAAGGGTAATTTTCTTGACTTGTTTAGTGTAACATATCTTAGATCATTTTTATCTTACTCCTAGAGCCATAGATCTCGATTTATCTCATTTTGTTACATATTTACCACATAAGCACATGAAATCACACATAATATACAACATACACATAGATCTACACATTTTACTTGTATTCTCCCCCATAAAACTTGTGAAAACCGAAAAGAGAGGGGTATGAACTCACTTTTGCTTGTTGTTTTCGATTTGAAGAAGAAATGGAAGAAGTTTGATGCTATTTTTGACCCTAGAAAGCTTCTTGAGAAGACTTTGGCTTAGATAGGTTCTAAGAAGCATAATCATGAACTTTCACAAGTTAGAAGGAGATTTATGACAATTTCAAGAAGCTAAACCATGGATCAAAGCATTAACTTACCTATAATGATGATTTTTGTGGAAAACCTCCTTGAAATGCCCTAGATATCGAAAATTTTGATGGAGAAATGAAGAAGTTGTTGGGAGCTCTTGAGAGATGCTTAAGTGAATTATGTGTGTGTGTTTTTCCTTTGTCTAAGAATTAAGAAGAAGAAAGGAGAAGAGAGAAAAGTGAGAGGATGGTTGCATGGAGACATGTGTTGTTGCTTGGAAGTCCATAGTGTAATAAGGAGGTGGCTAACCCTCCTTATTTCATGAGTTTTCTATTTTTTTTGTTTTCCTCTTGGGCCGAGAAAAAGGGAAGAAAGGATAGAATTTGGGCCTTTTGTGCTTAAGTCCATATTATGGGCCCATTTTGATGATCTTCGGCCCAATTGGTCCTTAGAGATGGTTCACGGCCTAATATAAATCAAGGTATGAGTTTTATGGCTCATTAGGGCTAATTAAATTTGTTATGGCCCAATAAGGCCCATTAAAGATAACTAGTCCATTCTAGGCTTATGAGGCCCAAAATGTAAGTTTCATGCAATTGGGTCCATTTAGGGTCCATTTAAGAGTCCTAAGCCCAGAATAGTCAAATTGGAAGCTTATTGGTCCATTAGGCCCAATAAGAAAATCCTAGTCCAAAATGGACTTAAACCGGGATTTTTAGGGTTTCCAACTTTATTTGGCTATTTGAAGTGTTTGTATAGAGTATGTGATGAACCTTTGGTTGTTATTGAACAAGCATCATACATGCTTTCACATTTTTGGTTCACATTGTTATCATTGTTGTTGTTACAAAGCATAAAATTTCTAGTTGTAACAGATGGTCAGACGAAGAGAACAATCCAAACAGTAAAAGATATGCTTCTTGCATGTGTCTTGGAGTTCGGTGGTAACTGGGATAAATACTTACCCCTTGTCGAATTTTCGTATAATAACAGTTACCACGCTTCAATCAAAATGCCACCATATGAAGCATTATATGGTCGCAAATGCCGTACGCCATTATGTTGGTGAGACATAGGACAGAAGATCCTTCGTTCATGACACCACCGACAAGATTCTAATTGTAAGAGAAAGAATGAAAGCAGCCCAGGATCGACAGAAGTCATATACAGAAAAGAGGAGACGACCCATAGAATTCCAGGTGGGTGATTTCGTAATGCTAAAAGTATCCCCATGGAAAGGCATTATGCGATTTGGGAAGAAATGAAAACTAAGCCCTAGATTTGTTGGTCCTTTCAAAATCATCCAGAGAGTTAGTAAACAAGCATACCGCTTGGAATTGCCGGAAGATTTGGCAGGTATTCATGATCTGTTTCATGTGAGCTATTTGCGCAAATGCTTGAGCATCAATGATGAGACAGTTCCATTATCTGAAGTGAAATTAGATAATAAGTTAAGATATGTAGAAGAGCCGGAAGAGATCGTAAATGAAAGAACAACTAATCTACGTAATAAAGAAGTAAAGTTGGTGCTTGTCAAGTGGAAGCACCATCGAAGCCCAAATTATACTTGGGAAAATAAGAATGAGATAAGAGCAAAATATCCCCATTTATTTTAATCGATGTAATTTTGGGGACGAAATCCTCAAAAGGAGGAGGTATTTTTAACATACACGTTCTGTTATCGTGTATTGTAAATTATAAAAGTGAATAATATTATAAATTATTATGAGAATTTGAATTTTGAGTTCTAACAGATGGTTTTTACTAGAAATGAAGTAAAACTATGCTTAGAATCATTCAGAAAGTACTAGAAGTCTTATGCGATTCCAATTAAATGTCAAATAGTGAAATTTAACGAAAATATAAAATTTTGAATAAGTAAAATTTTATTATTGAAAGTTGTAGATAATCTCGTTAGAAACACTTAGGCGAAAACCTCATCAAAATCCGAGTTATAATGAAGAAGTTATGACCAATCCAAGATCCGCGACAAAACCGGCACGGCGCCGAATGACGTAAAAAGTGAGTTTTTGAGAAACTAATTTTTAGCCTTAGTAATCTAAATGAAAGTCGTGGTATTATCTAAACCGAGAAGTTTGATAAAAAGAACGCCAAAATCTAACTTCGTATGAAGAAGTTATGATTTTTCTAAGTTTCAGCTTAGAGTAGACAGCTAAAAACTTGAATTTTAGATCGAGTGATTTTTAGATGATACAACCTGAACGAGAATTAAAGGTCTCATCATTAGTAGTACAACAGTAAAAAGTCTGACGAAAACGGATGTCGGATGAAGAAGTTATATATTTTTAACGGATTTTCCTTTCTCGGTCTGTTAAAAAGAATAATATTAAAAATAAAGTCAAAATTAGTCGACGAAGTCTAAACGAAAGTTATAGAGCATAATTTTACCTACGCGTGCATATAAAGAACGTCAACAATGGAGCCCGTATGCCAAAGTTATGGATTTTAGAAGTTTGGGGCACATTTTCCGAGAACTTTTGCATGGATAAGATCGGCCACGTCACCTCGCATGAACAGTAGCCACGCGTTCAGTGCTGATTCGACCGAGGACGAGGTCCAGTAATAAGCCAACACGCCTGGCTTCTGACTCCGCCTTATGTCTGAGCCGAAGACCCAGCCGATGACGCGTCTGAAGCCGATGACTCCTCGCATCCGAAGCTCGCTCCAGCTGCCGCGTGTACCAAGCCTCGCAGCCACCTACCCTCTCCCTCTCGCTTCGGATCCGAACCTCGGCCGAAGTGCTTCCCAAATTACTATTATAACCCCCGGTTATTTCACGGTGAGTTTAATATATAGGAACAATTGTATGTTATGTGTTATATGTGCTATGTGGTTTTCAGTGTTATTATTCCGGGTTATTTTCCCGTGGTTTTTTGTTTGCTATTTTTAATAGAAAAGAAATACATTTGACCATGTGATCAGTGAAATGACTTAAATTCACGTTGGTACTGGGATGTAGCCTCTGGCCATGTAGAACGTGTCTCTGTAAGAGAATGATTTCTATTTTATAGTATTGGCAGAAGGTTAGACAGGGCTATAATCCCGAAATCTACCAAAATGTTAATCCGAAGTTGTATGTTTTTTGTGCCATTTGGGCCAAAGCTTTATTGATGTATATCAAGTATGGAAATTTTTATGTCTCATTGATTATATATCTTTGAATAAAATCAATAATTGATATGGAAAGTTTGTCACATGATTCACATATGCCCTTGTTGTTCCTTGTTCCTCTTTGCTTCTGCCATATTGAAGTATATATATGACATAACGTTATATTGTATCTATTATTGAACTCACTAAGTGTCACCGCTTACCCTCTCAATGTTTAACAAATTTGTAGGAGATAAGTAACCAGTTTAGTCATATACTGTCGGAAGGTTTAGAATAGTTGTAATATTACTTTTGTATTTAGGGATCATGTATGTATAAATGTATAGTATCCTGGGTAGTTGTGTAATATATAACACTTTGTAATAGTCGGTTTGTATCCAGTCATTTGTAATCTCTTGATCAATGTAAAATATTATTTTTATGAATATGCAAGTAGCATGTTTTGAAGTAACTATACTGTCAAGCATGAAAGTTTGAGTCTTTTAGAAAAACGAAAGTGAGGGTCTTTCAGGTGCACACAATGTATCTGATGAATTTTGTATACTAAACTCTAAGTTGTGTATTTATTATATTAACGTACAAATATAAGTTTTAATTTGAAAATATGGTTGTAAATATAAATTTTTTTGGTCTTAAATTGTGAATTTTGTATACTAAGCTGTGAACTTTATATACTAAACTATGAATTGTGTATTATGTTGTAAATTTTATTCACGACTTGATATATTAAATTCACAATTTAATACATATAAATGTCTTCATATATTAACATCTAAATATAAGTTTTAATTTGAAAATATGACTGTAAATATATTTTTTTTGCCTTCAATTGTGAATTTATTATATTAAGCTGTGAATTGTCTGTATTAAGAGTTTTAAATTTTTATTATTGTTGTGAATTTATATTTTTTGTATTAACCTATAAATTTATTGTAATAAATTGTGAATTTTACATATTAAGCTATTATTTTTGTATTTTAAACTTTGAATTAACTGCGTTAAGCTATGAATATTTATTTAAATTGTGAAATTGGCTATATTAATCTGTGTATTTTTATATTAAACTATTATTTTTGTGTTTAAAAATATGAATTGACTGCATTAAACTATAGATTTTTTATTTAAATTGTGAATTGATTGCATTTGCTGTGAATTTTTTATAATTTGTGTTAAAATATGAATTCTTTATGTATAAATATTTGTGTTAATTTTCTTATGAATATATATATATATATATATATATATATATATATATATATATATATATATATATATATTTGTATAAATTTGTAAGAATCCACTAGTTTTTATAATTGTTTTGCATTAAATTCAAAACGAGTGAATTAATAGGCTTTATTAGACTGTGAATGTAGTATTTAATTTGTTAATGCATGACTTTATTCACAGATCTGATTTGGAAGAAATAACGGCTACTATGTTCATACAAGTGGTTGGTGGCGACATGTGATGGTAGAGTGAGTTTTTGACTTCTTTGAATTAGTGAATTATTGTAAAACAGTTTGTATTAAGTTGTGAATTTTTTGCATTAAACTGTAAATGGATTGTGTAAATCTGTATTTTATATAAGTTATGTGTTAAAATATGAGAGCATATATGGATGAAAATATTAGACTGTAAAAATTATAAGTTTGCTCTTTTCATACCAAAAACACACAAAAAAAAGGATTTTAACATGTTTAATAAGAGTATCGTGTAAATATTTACTAATTAATTGGGATTCTTACGATTCTTAATCTTGTATGGTTCTCATTTGAACCACTCCATATATATATATATATATATATATATATATATATATATATATATATATATATATATATATATATATATATATATATATATATATAACAACAATAAAAAATATATAACAATTTTATATTATTCATTTGGTATTCATTCTAATTCCGTTTAGTATAAAATCAGTTTTAGGCTATCGATTTTGGTTAAATTCGAACACGTAAATTTACGAATTCTGATTAGCTTATATATAACTCACAATATGTGTTTCAGATTATTCTACAATCATTTTCGGATTAAATTATACCATTTTAATTAACCAAAATAAAAATAATTAAAAAGAAAAAGACTAAATTGCAAATTTGGTTCCTGTGGTTATCAAAAAAATGTGTATAGAGTCCAAAAAAATTTCAACATGCACCACTAGTCCAAAATCATAAATTTATTGTGCTTTTGGTCCCTGAAAAAGTTTAAAAAGACTATTTTACCTTTTAAATTTTTTTTCACATCTATTATATTTATTTTAATCCTTTTTACTTTTAAAAATAAATAAAAAATAGCAAATCCAGCTCACCCACCCCTCCACCGTACCCCCTCTATTTCTCTCCCCCCCCCTCTCTCTCTCTCTTTCTCTGATCGTGTTCTTAATTCTTCATCCCATCTTCATCCCATCGTCTTCAAATCAAAGAAACCTCACTCCTTCTATGATTATTATGAGTTCAGACATCAAATCCTTTCTCCCTTCACATTTATTCCAATAAACCCATCTAAACAAAAATTATTAGAGAGAAAGGGATAATGGATTAGAATCAAGATTGGAGCTAATGTGGTTTCAACTTCCTCACGTCACTATTGAGTTTACACCAGACCTCCATCACATGTACCGTCTTCTCCGCCAAGCTACCATATCTACACATCAACCATATTCACCACTGTTTACCAAGATCCCTACATCAGCATCTTCACACTCTATCATCTCAATAGCTAACAGCACCATCTGGAATCAAAAATACAAACAAGTAAAAAACACATTTTGTAACGCCCCGTCTCTGGTATGTTGTCCCCGTGGCATTTATTTAGAAGATTTATTGAGGGACTCGGCGAGTCTATGGCCTGACTCGTCGAGTAGGGTCGAGTTTTCGAGCATGTGTTAGTAGGCGACTAGGCGAGTCCATATTCGGGACTCGGTGAGTCTGCCTATCTGGAAGAAACCCTAAATCCCCGGGTGGCTCACTATTTAAGCAATGCTTTGTGCCCCAAACTCGCCTCCTTCACCCTCAGAGAGCTGTGAGAAAACCCTAATCCATCCCTTATTTGTTTTAAGTGCTTTTGTGTGGATTTTGAAGGCTTGAAGAAGAAGAAGAAGAAAGGAGCAAGGAGAAGAGGTGTAGAGCAAAGATCCAAGGGCAAAATCAGAGTTCATTGAGGTATTTCTCAGATTCCTTCTGTTTTATGCTTTAGACCTCCATTAAAACTCTTCTAGGGCTAGTTTGATGCATTCTCCAAGCCTTATAGTTGTATGGATGCCTTAATAGGTCGAGATATCTCTAGATCTGTTCATTTAGGAGTTGTAGAGCCCGGATCTATTGCCTTTTTGAAGATGCTTTGCATAAGAACCCTAGATCTACTCTTCTAAGTGCCTTTTTAGCCTATATCTCCTTTTTCATGTGTATGTACACGTAAAGTTGGAAACTTTACGTGGTGGATCAGCTTATTGGACTCATATCTATCATTTGTATGCGCTGGATTCAAGAAGAATCGAGTTTAGAGTAGTTGCATGGATGTGACTCGGCGAGTCGGAAGAACGACTCGGCGAGTCAGGTCGCGAGTCCCGTTTTTCCCCTTTTTGAGTGTTGTCGAGTGGAAGCCGTGAGTAGTAGAGTGGACTCGGTGAGTTGGAGGGCATACTCAGTAATGGAGGGACTCGACGAGTTGTTCATACAACGCGGCGAGTCCAAGGCAATCTTCTTAAGCTCAAGAACAACTCGTCGAGTTGTTCATAAGACTCGGCGAGTCGGATGCAGATTGTCTGAGTTCTTGGATCGAGAGGGTACTCGTCGAGTCGATGCCATACTCGATGAGTAGCCACGAGTGGGGTTGTGATATGAGACTAGAGACTCGGCGAGTTGGCGGCCCAACTCGGCGAGTCAGGTCAACTGTGGGTTGACTTTGACCGAGAGGGTTGACTTTGACCGGGAGAGTTTACATTGACCAAGGGTAAAAGAGTCATTTTACCCCAGTGCAGTGATTAGCATTTGATTGAGTATGTTTATGGATTTGTAGCCGGGGAGATACCGGAGCAGCAGCAGTTAGTTTCCAGAGCCATTCGCACAGCAGCCAGTTCACGAGGTGAGTTTCCTTCCAGTAGGAACGGGTCTAAGGCCACAATGTTGGCCCGTTTAGCTAGCAGTCAGCTTCGGACCTCGATCTGATGTAGTAGTTAGTATGTTTGATGCCTTCGTGGTTCAGACAGGATTTATGTAATTATGCCAGTTGATATGTTTATGCTTTGTTCAGTCAGCTTCGGACTTCGGTACGATGTAGGGGACAGAGGTCCCAGTCAGCTTCGGACTTCAGTCCAATGTAGGGGACATAGGTCCTTGTTAGCTTCGGACTTCGGTCCGATGTAGGGGGCAAGGCCCCGGTTAGTCGGACTTCGGCCCGATGCAGTGGGCAAGGCCCAGTATGTGCTTTATATGTTATTGTGTGGTATGTGGTAGTTTGGTGGAGCTCACTAAGCTTCGTGCTTACAGTTTTGGTTTCAAGTACTTCCACAAGCAAAGGGAAGAGCTCGGGATGATGGCATCGCACACACCACAGCTTCAGTTTTATCCTGGGAGTTGATTCAGTTTTCTTAGACATGTTTTGATACAGTTGTGACACAGTTTTCTCACAGTATTTTAGTATGGTTTTGAGATACGCAACGCATGGTTTTATTATGTTATATTCAGTTTATGATTTTTAGTTATATTAAAAATGAAATTTTCGGGTCGTATTTTTGGGTCGTTTCAAGTTGGTATCAGAGCCTTGGTTTGAGGGATTTGGATACACTTCTGGGTATATCTGAACTCAAACTAAGGGAAAGATAAAAATATTTTCAAAAGGAAAATGTTTTCAAAAGAAATTTTGAAAAACACTTAGAAAGAAAAGAATTTTTAAACAAGATAAGGGTGTGGTGCATGTGATCAGCCGAGCTCAAGTAAGTACTCCCAAATTACCCATACAAGTTTCAGTTTCAATCCAGTTTCAGTAGAACAGCATGCTAGTATAGGACTAAGGATCTAGGAGGATGCCTTATGTGCCTGCTATATGTGTTTCAGCTTATCGAGAATTGCATGCTAGTATTGAGTAGACAGCAGTAGGATAGCCTGTTTAGGTTATGCCTGATAGTATGAGTTTAGCATTGTATGCTAGTACAGTTTCCTCGTTATGAGGATAGAATTGCTTGAATAGTTTCTTGTGTCCGAATGCTGCTTGCTTTGTGCTTTGTGGGACTCTGAGTGATGGGAGTTAGCCATTAGGTGAACACGTCACGTCACATGTGATCAGGGTTGAATAATCTCAGAGTGTTGGGTTTGGCCCTATTGCGCAGCTCTTGTTTGAGTCCAACCGTTGTAGGGACGAGCCTTTTACTCGAAGGATTATCTGAGCCTCATCACATGTGATGGTATTCAGGTAGTGGCTAATTGGCATTACAAGGAGGCCTTCAGCAGTTGAGGACTGGTTTGAGTGGAGTCAGAGATTTCCCTAGGGCAAGCCTAGGATGAGAGTAGCAGAGATCGGTAGTAGTAGAAGCGACTTGGTGGAGTCAAGGCAGTTCTTGAGGAAAGTACGGATAGATGTGGAAGGTAGTATGGGTCCGTACTACTGAAAGCAGAGGATCCGTACTCGAATCAAGGAAGGCCGAGACAAGACCAGGAAGCTAGTAGTAGTATCAATGATCCCTCGAGATATTTCAGTTTTCTGATGTTGCTATGATGTGTTTGAGAATGGTGGTTTTGCGTTCGAGGCCAGCAGCCGGCAGTGGAGGTGCCGGGGAGGGATCAGGATCAGGCTCGGGGAACGAGCACATGGATGAGCAGACCAGAGAGTTTCTTTCTTCAGAGATTACTCGTATCATATTAGAGCAGACTCCTGTGATCTTCGGTTCGATCAAGGAGGGTATCCTAGAGCTGATGGATGAGAGATTGGGCACCTTCCGTTCCGAGGTGGCGGCCATGATGGGGTCGCGCACACTTACCTTCAGGGAGTTCAGGGCATGTGGAGCTCCAGACTATCATGGGGCGCGGGACCCCATAGCGAGTACTAGATGGTTGGCGGATGTGGCCAACACGTTCCGCACTAGCATGTGTCCCGAGGGGGACAAGGTCGGATTGGCGTCCCGTCTTCTGAAGGACATGGCACGGGATTGGTGGGAGGAGGTCGGACATACCATGGGAGATGATGGAGCATTGGATGCCATGACCTGGGCTGATTTCTCTACCAGGTTCAGGGCGGAGTTTGCACCAGTTATTGAGGTGCAGCAGTTAGCCAGAGAGTTTCAGGACCTCACCCAGACTACAGAGACCGTGGCGGAGATCACCGCCAAGTTCAGGGAGAGGGCTCTTCTTGTTCCTCAGTATGCAGCCGATGAGGAGATGAAGAAGGCCCGTTATCATGAGATGTTGCGGAGCGATATCCGCCAGTTTGTGAGCCGGTCCAGCTGTAAAACGCTGGACGACATGATTGCTAGGGCTCGAGAGAGGGAGATTGATCTCGAGATGGAGAAGAAGAGGAAAACGGAGGCGGTTTCGGGTTCAGGAGGTTCGGGCAAAAAGCCCAAGGTTTCAGATCACAGATCCAGGACTCAGCCGAGCCACAGTCGATGTGGTAGGTGTGGGAAGATGCACGATGGGGTGTGCAAGGCAGGGAGTTCCGGCTGCTTCAAGTGCGGTTGGACTGGGCATTTGAGCAGGGATTGTACGGCCCCTGCTACTGCTGTTGCAGCATCAGATCTGATTTGCTTTCAGTGCAATCAGAGGGGACATAATAAGTCTTAATCTCCGAGTTTAGCTGCAGTAGGGAAGGTGGCTGCACCTGCCCCTGCTACCTTGAGGATTACAGATGGCCGGCAGGGCCGAGCTGAGGCGCCAGTGGCGAAGAGTAAAGCGTTTCAGATGACAGCAGAGGAGGCGAGAGCGACTCCTGATGTGGTGACAGGGTCGTTCTCTGTGAACGGCATTTCTGCTATGGTATTATTCGATTCGGGGGCTACCCGATCATTTGTATCGCTTGCGCTTAGCAAGAGATTTAGCAGAGCTCCAGGGGAGCTGGATTGTCCACTAGAGGTTGAGATAGCAGATGACCGGACCGTGAGGGTCGCCACAATGCATAGAGGGTGTTCTCTTCAGTTGTTTGACCAGCAGTTTTTGGTGGACCTGGTTCCTATTCCCCTGCGAGGGAATAAGGTTATTGTAGGCATGGATTGGCTAAGCCCCAATGGGGCGGTAATTGATTGTGAGCTTCAGCTAGTGAGGGTTCGCACTCCCAGTGGGGGAGAGTTAGTGATTCAGGGCGAGAGGCCACAACGCGGACCGACCTTTTGTTCCGCCGCAAGGGCGAGGCGCTATTTTCAGCAGGGTTGCGCTGGTTATGTAGCTTATGTTTTGGATGCCCGGGAGATGGGCAAGATGTCAGTTGTTGATGTTCCGATAGTGCGAGACTTCCCGGATGTATTTCCCGAGGATTTACCGGGAATACCTCCTGAGAGGCAGGTTGAGTTTGGGATCGACCTGATTCCTGGTGTGGCTCCGATAGCCAAGGCACCATATCGCCTAGCTCCCCCTGAGATGCAGGAATTGTCTATGCAGCTGCAGGAGCTACTAGACAAGGGTTTCATTCGGCCGAGCAGTTCGCCTTGGGGAGCGCCGATCCTGTTTGTGAGGAAGAAGGATGGGTCGCATCGTATGTGTATAGATTACCAGGAGTTGAATAAGGTAATGGTGAAGAACCGTTACCCACTTCCGAGGATAGATGATTTGTTTGATCAGCTTCAGGGAGCGTCTTGGTTCTCCAAGATCGATCTACGCTCCGGGTATCACCAGATGCAGGTTAGGGATGAGGATGTTCAGAAGACTACTTTCAGGACCAGGTATGGTCATTATGAGTTTGTGGTGATTCCATTTGGGCTCACCAATGCTCCAGCCGCGTTCATGGACCTCATGAATCGCGTGTGCAGGCCGATGCTGGATCGGGTAGTGATAGTATTCATAGATGATATCTTGGTGTATTCCAAGACGCAGGAGCAGCACGAGGAGCACCTGAGGGAGGTGCTGGAAGTTTTGAGGAGGGAGAGACTTTTCGCAAAGTTCTCAAAGTGCGAGTTCTGGTTGCGCGAGGTGCAGTTCCTTGGTCACCTCGTCAACCAGAAGGGTATTTTGGTGGATCCGGCCAAGATAGAGGCCGTGATGCAGTGGGAGGTCTCGAAGTCTCCATCTGAGATTCGGAGCTTCCTAGGGTTGGCAGGGTATTACCGGAGGTTCATTCAGGATTTCTCCAAGATAGCAGTGCCGCTCACCCGACTGACCAAGAAGTCGGTGGTATTTCGTTGGGGGCCTGAGCAGCAGGCAGCGTTCGAGACCCTCAGATAGAGATTGTGCGAGGCTCCGATCCTTACCTTGCCAGAGGGAGTAGAGGACTTCGTAGTCTACTGTGATGCCTCAATCACAGGTATGGGAGCAGTGTTGATGTAGCGAGGCCATGTGATAGCTTACGCCTCGAGGCAGTTGAAGCCTCACGAGGCTAATTATCCTACCCATGATTTAGAGCTAGGGGCGGTTTTGTTTGCCCTCAAGATTTGGAGGCACTATCTTTATGGGTTCCGTTGTACTGTCTACACGGATCACAAGAGTTTGAGGTACCTTATGGATCAGCCGAGTCTGAACATGAGGCAGAGGAGGTGGTTGGATGTGCTGAAGGATTATGATTGTGAGATCCTTTACCATCTAGGGAAGGCCAACGTGGTGGCCGACGCCCTGAGCCGCAAAGTGTTGACAGCCCCTATCAGAGATGTGTGTTTGAGGATGACAGTGATTACTCCGTTGTTGGAGCGGATCAAGGAGGCTCAGAGTGAGGGCCTCAAGGAAGAAAGGCAAAAGTGTGAAAGGATAGTGGGCCGAGTATCTTCGTTTGATTATGACAGTGGGGGATTGCTGACACTTCATGGGAGAGTGTGGGTACCGTACTGGGGTGGGGTACGACAGGTGTTGATGGACGAGGCTCATAAGTCTCGGTTTTCTATCCATCCAGGGGCGACGAAGATGTATAGAGATCTTCGACCCGATTATTGGTGGCCCTGCATGAAGCGGGATGTCGCTGGGTATGTTGAGAGGACGATTCAGACTCTCGAGGACATGCTCAGGGCATGTGTTCTAGACTTCGGTGGCAGTTGGGATACGTATCTTCCGTTAGCGGAATTTTCGTATAACAACAGTTATCATGCGAGCATTGATCGACCTCCCTTTGAGATGCTTTATGGAAGGAAGTGTAGGACCCCGATTTGTTGGGGCGAGGTTGGTCAGCGAGTCATTGGGAGCACAGAGGTAGTGCTCAAGACGACCGAGTTGATTCAGCAGGTCCGTAGTAGACTGCAGACTGCGCAGAGTCGACAGAAGAGCTACGCCGACAGGAAGCGTTCAGACTTGGAGTTCCGGGTGGGCGATATGGTCCACCTAAAGGTCTCACCCTGGAAGGGTGTCATCAGGTTTCGGAAGAGGGGCAAGCTGGGCCCCAGGTTCATTGGTCCCTTCAGGGTTTTGGCCCGGGTGGGTCGGGTTGCTTATTGGTTGGATCTTCCTGCAGAGCTTAGCCAGATCCACAACACTTTCCATGTGTCTCAGTTGAGGAAGTGTTTGGTGGATGAGGTAGCAGTTGTTCCCTTAGAGGATATTCAGGTGGATAGCAGCCTGAACTATATTGAGAGACCGGTTGCGATTCTGGACCAGAAGACAAAGACCTTGAGGAACAAGGCAATTCAGTTAGTGAAGGTGCAGTGGCAGCACCGGAAGGGGTCTGAGTGGACGTGGGAGGCTGAGGAGGAAATGAGGGAGCACTACCCAGAGTTATTTGCAGATTCAGCCGTAGCAGACTTCGAGGACGAAGTCTGAGACAAGTGGGGGAGAATTGTAACGCCCCATCTCTGGTATGTTGTCCTCGTGGCATTTATTTAGAAGTTTTATTGAGGGACTCGGCGAGTCTATGGCCTGACTCGTCGAGTAGGGTCGAGTTTTCGAGCACGTGTTAGTAGGCGACTCGGCGAGTCCATATTCGGGACTCGGCGAGTCTGCCTGTCTGGAAGAAACCCTAAATCCCCGGGTGGCTCACTATTTAAGCAATGCTTTGTGCCCCAAACTCGCCTCCTTCACCCTCAGAGAGCTGTGAGAAAACCCTAATCCATTCCTTATTTGTTTTAAGTGCTTTTGTGTGGATTTTGAAGGCTTGAAGAAGAAGAAGAAGAAAGGAGCAAGGAGAAGAGGTGTAGAGCAAAGATCCAAGGGCAAAATCAGAGTTCATTGAGGTATTTCTCGGATTCCTTCTGTTTTATGCTTTAGACCTCCATTAAAACTCTTCTAGGGCTAGTTTGATGCATTCTCCAAGCCTTATAGTTGTATGGATGCCTTAATAGGTCGAGATATCTCTAGATCTGTTCATTTAGGAGTTGTAGAGCCCGGATCTATTGCCTTTTTGAAGATGCTTTGCATAAGAACCCTAGATCTACTCTTCTAAGTGCCTTTTTAGCCTATATCTCCTTTTTCATGTGTATGTACACGTAAAGTTGGAAATTTTACGTGGTGGATCAGCTTATTGGACTCAGATCTATCATTTGTATGCGCTGGATTCAAGCAGAATCGAGTTTAGAGTAGTTGCATGGATGTGACTCGGCGAGTCGGAAGAACGACTCGGCGAGTCAGGTCGCGAGTCCCGTTTTTCCCCTTTTTGAGTGTTGTCGAGTGGAAGCCGTGAGTAGTAGAGTGGACTCGGTGAATTGGAGGGCAGACTCAGTAATGGAAGGACTCGACGAGTTGTTCATACAATGCGGCGAGTCCAAGGCAATCTTCTTAAGCTCAAGAACAACTCGTCGAGTTGTTCATATGACTCGGCGAGTCGGATGCAGATTGTCTGAGTTCTTGGATCGAGAGGGTACTCGTCGAGTCGATGCCATACTCGATGAGTAGCCACGAGTGGGGTTGTGATATGAGACTAGAGACTCGGCGAGTTGGCGGCCCAACTCGGCGAGTCAGGTCAACTGTGGGTTGACTTTGACCGAGAGGGTTGACTTTGACCGGGAGAGTTGACATTGACCAAGGGTAAAAGAGTCATTTTACCCCAGTGTAGTGATTAGCATTTGATTGAGTATGTTTATGGATTTGTAGCCGGGGAGATACCGGAGCAGCAGCAGTTAGTCTCTAGAGCCATTCGCACAGCAGCCAGTTCACGAGGTGAGTTTCCTTCCAGTAGGAACGGGTCTAAGGCCACAATGCTGGCCCGTTTAGCTAGCAGTCAGCTTCGGACCTCGATCCGATGTAGTAGTTAGTATGTTTGATGCCTTCGTGGTTCAGACAGGATTTATGTGATTATGCCAGTTGATATGTTTATGCTTTGTTCAGTCAGCTTCGGACTTCGGTACGATGTAGGGGACAGAGCTCCCAGTCAGCTTCGGACTTCAGTCCGATGTAGGGGACATAGGTCCCTGTTAGCTTCGGACTTCGGTCCGATGTCTCAGTCAGCTTCGGACTTCGGTCCGATGTCCTAGTCAGCTTTGGAATCGGTTCGATGTAAGGGACGAAGGTCCCAGTCAGCTTCGGACTCGGTCCGATGTTTCAGTCAGCTTCGGACTTCGGTCCGATGTAGGGGGCAAGGCCCCGGTTAGTCGGACTTCAGCCCGATGCAGTGGGCAAGGCCCAGTATGTGCTTTATATGTTATTGTGTGGTATGTGGTAGTTTGGGGGAGCTCACTAAGCTTCGTGCTTACAGTTTCAGTTTTGGTTTCAGGTACTTCCGCAAGCAAAGGGAAGAGCTCGGGATGATGGCATCGCACACACCACAGCTTCAGTTTTATCCTGGGAGTTGATTCAGTTTTCTTAGACATGTTTTGGTACAGTTGTGACAAAGTTTTCTCATAGTATTTTAGTATGGTTTTGAGATACGCAACGCATGGTTTTATTATGTTATGTTCAGTTTATGATTTTTAGTTATATTAAAAATGAAATTTTCGGGTCGTTTCACATTTGTTCTTCCATGGTATAACAGACCCATAAATCAATTCCTAGAGGGGAAGAGGTGAGACACGGCCAAGAAAAACGGTCCATATTATTTGATTTCCACATATGATCAAATGAAAAAGTGAGTGGGTTTAGGATTTATTAAGGGAAGCAGCAAGGAGTATGAAATTCAGATGTACTGGTGGTTTGAGGCATCATAACCCTAATCGTGGTAAGGTCGAAAGGGGATGTTGTTTTCGATAGCGATTGTGGTCATCCCTTTTAATCTGTGAATGGGACATTGGAGCTGAAGATGAAGGTGGATCTAAGCAGAGCATATCAAAGGATATTTATACCACAAACCCATGAGGTTCAAGCGACCTGGATCAACGATTCCAGAGCGACCTAGACGTTTGCTTCTCGTTTTTGAAATGTAAATTAAATCTAGGTTCGATTGGTGGTGGTTTGGTTGTTGTGATCTTGTCGGGTGACGAAGACATTGGGTACATCGGATGAAGGTGTGCCGGAGGAAGAAGACGTTAGGTTTGATCGATGGGTTTTTTTATCTTCTGTGTGTGTGTGTGTGAGAGAGAGAGAGAGAGAGAGGTATGGGAGAGGGTATGGTAAAGGGGTGGGTAAGTTGGTTTTGCTATTTTTTTATTTATTTTCAAAATAAAAGAGGATTAAAATAAATATAAAAATGTAAAAAAGAAATTAAAAGGGTAAAACAGTCTTTTCAACTTTTGCAGGGACTAAAACCACAAAAAATTTATGATTTTGGACTAGTGCTGCAATTTGAAAAGATTTTGGACTCCATTCCGCATTTTTCTACTAACCATAGAGACCAAAGTGCTAACCACAGAGACCAAATTTACTGTTTAGTCAAAGATAAAACAAGTAGTCTTATATATAAAAGATGCGACTTATTTGTAAAAATATTTAGAAGTAAATCGGAAACAAAAGAGATAAAAAGAAAAATTGGAAAAGTATCTAACTTAATAGGAAATGTAATGCAAATTAAAAAAATAAAGAATTAAGTAAAAAAATAAATTAAATAATAAGTTTAATTTAAAATAATTGAAACTTTTTTCTAGTTGTTGACGTTTCAAACTTTTTAGTTTTATTCAAAATTTTGACATTTCAAACTTTTTAATTTTTTTACATCTTACCTTTTAAACTTTTTTACTTACACGATTCAAGTTTTTTATTTATTTTATTTTATTTTAATTTTTTTCAAATCGTTTTGAGCTTTCTTAATTTTTGTATAATTTGTTATTTATGTTTTTTTTCATGTTTTTATTAATTTTTTTACTTGCTTTCTGTAATTTTTATAACGTTTCAAACTTTTTACTTATGTTTTTTTAACTGTTTAACATATTTTTCTCAAGATTAAAATATTAATTAATAAATATCTAGATGTTTGAAAAGTAGTTTTTTTAATATTAAATTATAAAGTTAAGTAATATAAACTAACAAAATGTAACCCTTTAAAATCATATAAGATCATTTGCTTAAGAGATAAACATATTACCATTTATACCTAATAAATGAACAAATACGGACGTATAAACATGTAATGAAATCGTACAAAATGTCTAAATATAACATTAAATAATGGTAGCAGATGATTGATAATAGTGTTTTTAGCTTAAACCGATATTTGCGATCAAAATGTCAAAAAAAAATGTTATATGATATCAACCTACCAAACGTAAAAAAATAACAATATTAAATAGAAATATATTCCATGCAACATAAAAAAATTAAATGACTTATAAATTAGATGTCACATCGAGTATCCTGTCATTTCTGGGTCGTGAGCTGGAAGTCGATTGTGTAAGGTTTTGGGTCTCCACAAGACAAATTTTAGTCATTGTGGAAGGTAATGTTAGTTAAGAGATTTAACATTGAATTGTGTTTTTGGCCAAATGGTAGAACGAGAAAAGTAATAGGTCGGGTTCTTGCATGAAATATGGATTTTTGTTCGAGAAATTTTTAGCGTAAGTCCCAAAACAGTGAATCCAACAGTTATCAAACAAACACCAATCAATCAAGTAAGAATGTAGTAGAAGAATAGAAACAATCCAAGCATGCACACGTTATATTAATCAAATAAACGTCTGATACACCTTGGGAACCGTACACTCTATGGACTCTCTGATTCGTCAACAACCCTGACACAATACTGACATACCCTATATATATAGGGAACAGTTGGCCGTAAACAGGTTTACGGCCGTAAACCTGTTTATGGCCTTACACATACTGTTGGCCGTAAACACCAACAAAACACACTAAACTTGACCAAAAACCTAACATGACTTATACAAATGATTGCCTAGCTTAAACCAAAAAATAATGCCCTTTCAATCTCCCCCTTGGTTTGAAGCTAGCATAATTTCAGTCCTTCTTAATAACCAACACATTTGATCTCCCCATAGCACCCAGCCACATACTCTTGTTGATTATCTCAAAGATCATGCTTGTAAATTCTTTAGTAGCAGGCTTCAAAACTTCTTGCTCACAAATGATTTGATGACCAACCAACATGTGAATGTCCTCCTTACCAAATTGCAAAATGTCCTTCTTATCAATTAAACGGAACGAGCCTTTTTCGAACTTAATGACTGCTGAGGCCGTTGCTTCATCATAAACCCAGTATAGCATGTTGCGCAAATATCCATCACAAAAGTTTTTAATGATAGGAATCTTTGTCAACTGCTTTGTAGGAGGCTACATGATAGTTTTGATTTTCTTCTTGGTGGAAGGATCAGACACATGTTTGGAGGTTTTCAGGATAGATTCAGCAGTCTTCATACCATCAAATCCTCTTTTCACCTGATTTTCCAGAAAAAGCTTAAAAGTCGTTGCCTGTGAATTATTTGAGGGATTGTAGAACGAAGTAGCAGAAAACTATGTAAGATCCACCTTGGTAAGCGAAGAGAAGTCATTTTGATGTTTGTAGTACTCCACTGTGTTGCTTTTCCTCTTGACCAACCAACAATTTATTTTATCATGATGTCACACCCCGAAAACCAAAGGCGGAAGCGTTCCCGGGGTTGACTCCATGTTGTGTATCAAATGCAATGTACATAGTAATCACAGTAAACAACCATTACATTACATATATCTGAAAGTTTACATTTGGTTCAAAAGTAAATTGTACAAAAGTTATACATATATCATATGAACAAAAGAGACGAGTCTTCGGAGCACTCCGTCTTCACCAAAAGATATCGCCGGGTACCTGTCTAACTTGGACCTGAGAATACAAGCAGTTTGAAAATCAGCATAAAGCTGGTGAGTTCATAAGCGGTTTTGTTTTATGAAAAGGTATTGGTTTCCTTTAGTTTTCTGAAAAGATTTGATATCCAAGAAAATCCCATATTTTCTTATGTAAAAATAGTCAAGTTATCTTTTGTTACAGTTCTGTTACAAGATATAAGTTAACCCCAGGAAAATCCCATATTTTCCTAAATGCAAGATTGATTGAATAACACATAATATAGTTTAATATACAAAACTATAATTTAGACGAACTGTAGATAGAAAGTATTTTGAAAACCTTGGGACTAACATCCCGAACCAGTTATAAGATAATTCGATAAAGACCATGGGATCACTATCCCGAAAGTAGATATAAGATAGCTTGATAAAACCATGGGATTATCATCCCGTATAAGATTTAGTTTCAAAACCATGGGATTACCATCCCGAACGAGATATAGACACAAGATCATGGGATTATCATCCCGAACGAGATATAGACATAAAACTATGGAATTACCATCCCGAACGAGGTATAGATACAAGACCGTGGGATTATCATCCCGTATAAGATTTAGTTTTCTAAACAATCCTAGCTGTGAATAAGTTTATATTAATACGTATTGTGAGTCGGGTAACCATGCTGATACGACAACGAGACCTCCTTGACGTTAGTCAGACGTCGAATGATATACAGAATTTGTCACCCCAGGCGTGCCCGCCTAACTGTAGCTAGCAGTTAAGGTGTGGGATTGTCAGTCCCGAATAGATCTATTCACAAATTCCTCGCTCTCCCTCCAGGAGACTCTGGTTACACTTCCGGAGAGGATTTACTTGATCATCCATAAAAGGGTAGTGACTATCTCACAAGCTAGTATTAAACTATTCACAGGATTCTCATACGATAATAGACATACAAAGATTTTAAAACATGATACAGTGAAAAATAGATACATACAATGAGACTATCTGGCAAAACATTCGAATGATATAGAGATAAACTGAATCAGACATAGTTTATCTAATAACTTAATACAGATATCAGTACATGATATAAGAGAAACATAGAACCCCAAATTATTCCCATAATAATTTGATTAGTTTGATTATTTTCTTAACTAAAATCCATTTAGTTGTAATCGATAAATCATTCCTTATGCTCAACATAATACATAAGGAGTAAAAGAGTTTATAAGATTGCCAGATATTATTTGAAACACATAAATGTTATGTTTTGAAAACAGTTATGGTTTGCTTGTATTCCCCCCAAAACAGTTAAAAACAGTGAAAAAGGCGTAGGGGTATGAACTCACCGGACGAGAAATGTGACGATTTGGATGCTAAGAGTTGATTCCGGGGCTTGTAAATACACGAGGTTCCTAATTATAATGTAAAGATACACATTTGTATCTAATTAGGACTTAGTTATTTATATGATAGGGACACTTGCTTCAAGTCGCGAAAACACTCCGATACAAGTGTTTGGAAGGACCCGGGTGGCGTTTAGGTACACATATAGTTAGGATAATGAATTGGGACATCAAAGGAACACTCCATAAGGATTTTATGGCCTCATAACCCTCTACCCATGAGTTTACGGCCGTAAACTCATGGTGGGGTGAGTTAAGGTCAAAAATGGCTTGAAACACTTAAGGGGATGTTTCTGGGTTTGGTTCTAAATGCTTGGAATGGATTTAAATCACCAAAATGATTAATTTATGGGAGTTTACGGCCTAGCATAGGCTCCTGGCCGTAAACTCCTTAATCCTCATGAAAATGGTGTTAAATGTTGCTAAAACAAATCACATGTGATTAATAGAATTATTCCAAGGCCTAACATGAGTTTGTATGGGAAATTTGAAGGTTTTATGGAGTTTACGGCCCATGAGACCCCTCTCATGGCCGTAAACTCTTCTATAGGGTGCTACAAGGTGTTTCAAGGCCTAAAACTTGCATAGAAGGGCTTCTAAAATTCATCTAAAGGCTTTAGGGGTGTTTAGTTAGCATTCTAACACCATAAATTATGGAGTTTACGGCCCAAGAACAAGCCTTGGCCGTAAACTCTTAGAAATCCTACAAATGATGTGTTTAAGTCCCTTAAACTATTTTTGGTTGGTCCTTTGGTTTATTCCAAGGCTTTTGGTGGTGTTGGATGGCTTTCTAACACCTTAGAATTGGATTTATGCCTTGTTTTGGGGAGTTTATGGCCCAAGCACTCACCTTGGCCGTAAACTCACATAAGTCCCTCAAAAGTTATGTTTCAAGTGTCCAAATGCTAAAACCAAGGTCCTATAATTCATATCTAAGCCATAGAAGTGATTTGGAAGGGTTTAAGGGCATGAAAAACCCCATTTATATGAGTTTACGGCCCAAGCTTATGCCTTGGCCATAAACTCCTTCAAATGACTCAAAATCAAAGTTTTAAATGTTCTAAGTCCATATCTTGAAGTCCCTTAGTCATATCTAAAGTCCAAATGAGCTTAGGAAGGAGTTTAAGGGCTAAAAACTCTTCAAAATGGTGTTTACGGCCTAGGCAGCCTCCTGGGCCGTAAACTCACATATGATGTCCTATTTCATGATTAAATGTAGAATTTGGAAGCCAAATATGCTATAGATTAAGGCTAGGAAGGTACCTTAAGGATTTGAAGCCTTAAAATTGAGTTTTAGACCCTTAATCTTTGGATTTAGGAGAGAGGTTAGAGAGAGAGTAGAGAGAGAAGGAAAAAGCTTCAAATGAGAGGTTAAACACTTTTATATAGTTCCTAAAACTTGGACATGGTGGAATTTTACCCGATACCGGCCTTAAACGAAGCTTTAGGTCGCACCCGATTGAGTTTCCGTCACCCGACGAGGATATTTCTAAAACTTATGAAATAAATGTTTTGGGCTAAATTCATGAGTTCCTAAATGATTTGGACCTTCATTGAATGATAATAAACATATAATTTTAGTTAACTAAACCCAAAAACGATATCGGGACATTTCGATCTCCGACGAGTTATACGGGTAGAATGGGTTTTCGGCGATGAACAACTTCGGGTTGTTACACATGATAACCCCACACGGACTCCTGACCTATCTCCATATTTGTGCTGGAACTTTTTCTTTTCAAGGTCAGTCATGGTTAATTGAGGATGATCACCACGAACATTTTGATCAGTGTTTTTATGAAGACCAGACCTTCCCTTTTCTGAGAAGTAACCGTTCTCCTTCCTCGCTTAATAGTGATTCGGGGTGGAGCTTGAACTGGTTCTGTCTCAAAGTGATCAACAACTGTTATTGTTCTAACTAGCCTGTTGTTGGTGTGTTCAAAGGTTGGAGAAGTAGCTGGATTAGTTGTAGGAACTTGAGAAACACTTGGGCCTTCAGCTGCTGATTGAAACTTATCTGCAAATTCAACAATAAGTCTATTCTTCATATCAAAGTAGCCGGACGAAAGAGCACCAAGATTAATTTGAAGATCCAAAATTTGTTTGGTTTTTTGAGCATTTTCTTGCTGAAGTGCAGAGATTTGATCATTTTTTAGAGAATTCTCAGCTTCAAGCTCGGAGAGTCGAGCATCAAGATCTTCAATTAGAAGATCCTTTTCTATATTCTGCTGTTTGAGAACAGTAATTTCCTTCCGGGGCTCAGGATTAGAAGAATCAACCCCCTTCAAGTTGCCTTCCCCTATAGATACACCTTTACCGCGAGAAGGAAGATCTGCTTCGTTTTCTGCCAAGAACCTAACAAGCCTTTTTGAGGCAATATCATGCTTAGGCCTTGTAGGGGATACATGCTCAGAAGCTAAAGAACTTCCAGCCTCAAAATTGGTTCTAGGTTGGTCAAGATCATGTTTAACAGTAGTTGTTGGAGTTGTAGTGGAGGTGGTCAGCACAGGTTGAATAGGTTGAAACAAGTCCTGAATCAGTACCCCTGGTCTTGGATCTAATTTTCTTCTTTTAATCACAGGCACAGAGATATGAGTCTCAAGAGAATCACTCGCAGACACGAAGGTTGTAGGAATCACAACATTCGAGTGAGGAAGCCCTGAAATTGTATCCATAGGATTTGAAGAACTGGCAGTCTGATTTAGTACTGGAGGCATTGTTTCTTGAACTTCATCACCAAAAATCTTATAGATTGTTTCCATATCTTCACGAGATGAGTACAGACTTTCATTAAAACTCATATCCAGATCGTCATTACCATGAGGAGACAAATTACCTCCAAAAAGAGAATCAACATCCTCAGAATCTTCATCATAATTTTCAGCATCCGCACTTCTTGAAACATCCCAAAAATACATTCTGAAAATTTCGTTTTAAATAAGTAAATTAACCATATTCATCAAACATCATATAAGAATCATAAAGAATGTATCTCAAAATATCTTAACAGCTGCCAAATATATCAGAGTATAAACATCCCATGCTGAACATTTGGTGTGTGCACTGCAATCTTCCCGAGCTCCACTTTGAAAACTGAGTACCTGAAACCAAACTGAAAATCGTAAGCACGAAGCTTAGTGAGCTCCCCCAAACTACCACATACCATACAATAAGATGTAAACACATACTGGGCCTTGCCCACTGCATCGGACCCAAGTCCGGAAACTGCATCGGGCCGAAACCCGGACTAACTGGGACCATGTCCCCTGCATCAGACCGAAGTCCGAAAACTGCATCGGGCCGAAGCCCAGACTAACTGGGACCATGTCCCCTGCATCGGACCGAAGTCCGGAAACTGCATCGGGCCGAAGCCCAGACTAACTGGGACCATGTCCCCTGCATCGGACCGAAGTCCGGAAACTGCATCGGACGGAAGTCCGGACTAACTGGGACCTTGTCCCCTACATCGGACCGAGGTCCGGAACTGACTGATCATAGCATAGCATAAACACATATCAAATAGTATAAACACATATACTGCATACTGCATCGGACTGAGGTCCGGAACATAGAATCACATAAACATGCTTGAATCATAGAGACACCAAGCACACTGAACTACTGCGTCGGACTGAAGTCCGGAACTACTGCTAACTAAACGGGTCGGCATTGTGTTCGTAGACCCGTTCCTACTGGAAGGAAACTCACCTCACACTACTGAAGTCCCGTAGACACAACCCCACACTGCTGAAGTCCCGCAGACTCAACCCCAGCTGCTAGATGACAGATTCCCGAACTGTCAACACCAAAATAACACCCAATTAATAATTGGGTTCTAACACATACTATCAATACATACTTGGATAATTACTACATTACCCCTAGCTTGGCTTACCCAAGCCCAAGGCCCAAATCCATAGGCCCAAAGTCAGCTAGGGATCAAAGCCCAACATATGGCCCAACTTTCCAAATTGGGCTCAAACCTCTACATGGACTTCCCTTAAGGCCCAATTGTTCAGTCCAGTCCAACATTTCTCAATCTAAGGGCCCAATATCATACAACCAAATAGACCCAACTATGGCCCATCTATGACCCAATTTTCCAAATTGGGCCCAATTCTTCATATGGGCCTCACCCTAGAGCCCAACTAATTACTCTAGTCCATTTGATTATTCTTGGATGGCCCAACACAAAGCCCAAGTTAAATTAGGGTTTCACATCAAATGATAACTAGGGTTAAGTGTTTCTTACTTAACCCACTAAGGACTTAACACACTAGGGACTTAATCCATTAAGGACTTAATCCATTAAGTCCATTATTGCTTAGATTAATTTCTGCCAATGATTATTATTTAATATTCACTTATTAAATAATTCTCATGTGTGTCCTGATAATTTCTCAAATATTAGGATTTTCTCAATTAGCCCATTAAGGACTTAGTCCATTAAGTCCTTTACTCTACTAGATAAACGGGCTAGAATAGTTTGGGCTTAATTCACAATCCAATCCCAATGACCCAAAAATGGGTCCAAATAAGTTCAAGGCCCAAATACTCATAATTAGGGTTTTACACCCAAACATGGCCCAATAGGCCCAAAACAATCTCAAAGCCCATTAGGGTTTGCTAGTGGGGCACCACCCACTACCACCCCGGGTAGTGGCGGTCCAAGACGGCTTACGGCGGCGGCCACCACCTTACGGTGGTGGTTACTATTATTATTTTCATTATTCATGCTAATTACAATTACAAGCTTTTACTCCAAAACTAACACACACACACACACACACTAACTAAGCTAACTACACACACAACCACACCATGGTGGCCGGCGGCGATGCTTGGCGGCAGCCACCACCTCACGGTGGTGGCGGTGGCCCTTTTTCAATTTTCTGGCCAAACAAAACTACATACAACCCACACTAAAACACAATACGCCATCACACACCTAAACTCATAGCAGCACACGCACACAGCCACCTTCCATGGTGGCTGGTGGCGACGGGAAGGCGGCAGCGGCGAGTTACGCCGTCAACTACCACCGCACACAAAACCCACATAGCAGCCCCCCCCTCGGGGTGGTAATCGCTAACCAGAGCAACGGAAACGAGTCCTTCTTCGACAACAGAAGCGGCAGAAACGAGGAGACAACGATGTAGTACCCATCAGAAAGAAATGGAGAAAAGAGGAGGCTGAGCGACGACGAACCAAGCAAGGGGACGCACCCAGTCACAGCCACCCTCGCGGTGGCCCATGGCAGTCGGAGAAAACGATGGAATAGCCTCCCTTCGTCGGTTATACAAGCGGTGGCGGCGGCTAGGTGACGTGGAACGGTCTCGGAAGAAGGAACACCATGGTAATCTCGGCACCGACCACAGGCCCGTCATCAGAGTCGCATGGAGTTACCGACGATCCTTCTATGACCTCACGGAGGCAGTTGCTGGGACGAGGGGGGGAAGGGGAATAAGGTGAAGATGGCGGCTGCATAAGTGGTGCATAGGGTTAGGGTTTCCAGCGAATTAAGGTTTCAGATATACCCACCCATATGACATCTTTACCATAATTACAATTATGGTCCCTCCCTATGGGATCTTTTCATTTTAATCCATTATTTACCCTTTTACCCCTAATTCTATGATTTCCTTTCATAATAAATCCCTAGATTACCAATAAACCCTTAAGCCTTCAAATATTTTCAATTTAAGTCCATTAATTACCAAACGCACCCTGACTTCTGTAATTATAACTTTTAACTCCTTGAAACTAACGCCTCGCTCAATTATTATTCATTTTAGGGCTTATATACATTTATTCATTTATTTTATAAACGGGGTGTTACACTTCTGCTATAATCACTCTGAACAGGAACAGAGGTCAACTCATGCTCCTCAGCTATAGTTGCAACCGAAGGAACCCTGTCTTCATCATGGTATGACACTGTGATCACGTCCTCATCTACAATCATATGGTCAGATGACTCATGAGAAGCAGAGGCTTCATTGGATTCTGTGAACATACAAAATTTTACCAAAGGGTACTTTCCTTCAAAGGTATATTTTCCCTTGCAGTTTTGCTTGATCAATCCAATAGAATTTGGCCCAAGAGACTTGATGTCCAATGTCTCACCATCTTTAGGAATCTCCGGGAATTGCTCGTTGATGATGATTTGAAGAAACCTCAGATACATCAGAAATTTATCACTCGTCTTTTCCTTGAGATTCACAACCAGCTCATCCAGAATGAACTTTGAGAAATTAAAATCAATTCCAGCGGCAAGGGCATCAATAGCTCCTGTATTTCCTAGTGAAATCTCGTCAGCCCCTGATTTTCTCCCTGAGATACAACTCACAAAAACATGAGCTAAAAACCTCCAATAAGGCGGTAAAAGCTTCATCAAGGTAGGAGGAAATACGCCTTCATAGCTCATTCTGCTTAGAAGCTCTTGAGTTTGCTCCATTTCTATTTCAGTAGGAAAACTAGACTGATCTTCAATCTTCAGAGCATCTCTGATTATCTGTTCTGTGATGATAATCTTGCATCCTTTTACGATAGCTTCAAGGAATACAGAAGCATTTTCTCCACTCTTGACTACTGCAGATTTCCGGAATTCCTTAATTACACCTTGATAGATTTCTGGATTTAGGATCAGGGCTGTAGCCATGCAGCACTCCTTTAGGCCATGAATCATGGACTTAAATTCACTGTGGACAACAAGAGGATCAACCAACAGGATTGCCAGATTGCGACTTTCCACAAATTTCAGTTCTGCCATTTCAGTCTACATGAATGGAATCAAGTGATAAAAAAAACAATGATACATAAATTTGTGCAACAAAATGATTTAGAGTTTAATTTAAATTTTAAATCAAAAATTGGTTTTTGGCTGAAAAGGGGTTCACGTCCGTAAACCCTTCATGGGCCGTAAACACTGAAAACACAAATTTTTGATTTCTATTTTGATCAAAAGTCGTTTTCTTGAAGGATTACTTCTGTGAGAGTCGGAATGCACATACCTATAGTTTCGAACAATCAATTTCAAGAATTATCACAAATTTTTTTCCGATGAATAGTAAAATCGAGAGCAAACAGATCTGTGTACGGCCGTAAAAAGAAAAACACGAGCAGAAAGTGTTTACAACCGTATACCTGGGTATTTATACCTGGACTAGTGCTCATGGGCTGCCTTCTTAAATATTAAGTCCAATAACACAAAAATGTTTAAAAATAATAAATTTGAGGAGTAAAAAATAAAATAAAATAAAATAAAATCTAAAAATTTTAAACTAAAATAAAAATAAAATCAATTTTAATTTTTTATCTTTTATTTTTTTTAATTTTTATTATTTTTTTTATTTTTATTTTGCTAAAAAATAAAATGAACAATGAATTAACACTGATTTCCTTTACCAAAACTGATAGTATATTGAATTTTGGGATCAAAGTTCTTAGACAGCCTGAATCTGTTTATTAGTACTTTCTATTTCATGAATAGCTCTGGTCGATCACTGATATTGTGGTCCACTTAAACACGAAAGTTTTGTGACAAAAATTAGGACACACTGCAAGTGACAGGACATTGTGACTTTGTAGTTCTAACTAAATTACTAATGACCATTTATCTGGCGATAACTAGGGATATTGTTGTCCACCTAAGTTAAGTAGCGAGATTTACAGACAACCTATTTATTGATTGATTTTAGCTGTATTAGAACATGTTTCCCGCTTCCTGATATACCTTAACAATCAGGAACTTCCAAGGCACTCCTTACTTTAGGTGAGCAAACTATTATTATGGTAGAAGATAGATTTAGAGTGCATATGTTGTACATCCAGGTCAGATCTTCCGATCACGCAGAGGATGGAACATATGTCTAACCAAAGTCAGAGGAATTGAGAAGTAGAATGGTGCATATGCTGTGTACCAGGTTGGATTATCAGTCATGCAGAGGAGATAACATATGAATAACAGATGGAAAGAATAGCATAGAGAGATATGCATAGAACTAGAGTTACATATGTTGCAGTCCAGGTCGGATCTTCTTATCACGCAAAGGAGACAACATATGTCTAACAGAAAGAAAGCAAGAAAATAATCTTCTGCAGACCAATTTTATCGGAATTTCCCCGTCCGTCCCATCAAAATTGGAATTTAAGGACAGAGTCCATACATCAAGGAAAAGTTAAGCCACGATTCTAGATATAGATTATTTAATTTTAATCCGTAGATTTTAATGTATATCTCCCTGCTTAAACTATCCAAGCGTCATGTTGTCAAGCTAAATGGATATTCTAGGTCAAGATATGCCAAGTCATTTTTATCTTAATTTCATATATGCCTAGTCAAGTCCAAATTAAAACTCTCGTGCCTACCAGCACATCGAACACAGAGCCTAGACAATTCAACCTTGATACCTTACATAGATTCAGACTACCTGTTATCACATAAATTATATCACTTCCCAACACAATATCAAAAAGAAAGGAAGACACATAATATTTTTGACTTTTCAATTTTTTAAAGAAAAAAATAAAACACAAGAAAATATTTTTGGATTTTTTATAATTTTTTGATTTTTTTTTATTTTTGATTGTTTTTAATTATTTCTCCCCCTAAATTTGTGCATGGGAGAGAACGAAAACTAAATGCGCAAATTTAAAATGACATAAAGATAAAAATTAGTCCTCAAAACGTATCATCTTCAAACATCCAACAAGCACATCGAATCGAGATTTGTTAAAAGGTTTTGTGAACAAATATGCCACATTATTAGCAGTGGGAACTTGTTCTAACCGGATGAGCGAGCGCTCGTAAAATCTCGGATAAAATGCACTTTGATGTCAATGTGCTTGGTTTTTGAGTGTTGGGCAGGATTTTTAGCAATTTTAATAGCAACCTCATTGTCACAAAAGATAGGGGTTTCTAGAAAATTCAAACCGTAATCCAGAAGCTAATGTTGTATCAAGATAACTTGAGAACAACAGACTGAAGCAGCTACGTATTCCGCCTCTGCTGTTGAGGTTGCGACGGTATGCTGTTTCTTGCACTGCCATGATACTAGTCTGTCACCGAGAAATTGACATCCTCAAGAAGTTGATTTCCTGTCAAGCTCACAGCCTTCATAATTACTGTCAGCAAAAGCATATAAATCAAATTCAGAATTTTTCGGATACCAAAGACCCAATTTTGGGGTGCCTTTGAGGTACCAAAAGGTTCTTTTGACAACAATAAGATGAGAAAGTTTTGGATTAGCTTGATATCGTGCGCATTGAAAAACCGCAAACATGATGTCTAGCCTGCTTGCGGTTAAATACATCAGTGATCCGATCATAGA
Source organism: Lactuca serriola (assembly GCF_051521515.1). Classification (NCBI taxonomy): domain Eukaryota; kingdom Viridiplantae; phylum Streptophyta; class Magnoliopsida; order Asterales; family Asteraceae; genus Lactuca; species Lactuca serriola. The sequence goes on along the minus strand of NC_136408.1, from coordinate 189,168,552 downwards.
TCTGTAGTCGGTTTGATCTACGGATTCGCCTTCAATATCTGGAGTCAGCAGAGGTCTCTCAGCCATTGATCTCAGGGCAGGTTTTGTGTCTCGAAACCCGAACTTCTCTAGCATATCTTCAACATACTTTTCCTGATGTAGCAGGATCCCGGTTGATTCTTGTTTGACCTGAAGCCCGAAAAACATGGTCATCTCCCCCAAGGAACTCATCTCAAACCTCTTCTTCATAACGTTTTCGAACTCTTTGCACAGTTTTGAACTCGTCGACCCGAAGATGATGTCATCGACATAGATTTGAACAAGAATTTGATCAGAACCAACATGCTTAATGAACAAGGTTTGATCCATTGTCCCCCACGAATAGCCATGCTCGAGCAAATTCTTTGTAAGAGTAGCATACCACGCCCTAAGAGCTTGGTGTAACCCATATAAAGCTTTGTCCAACTTGTAGATGTGATTCAGAAATTTTGAATTGACAAATCCTGGAGGTTGATCAATGTAGATCTCTTCTTTCACTGCACCATACAAGAAGGCAGTCTTAACATCCATCTGGTAAACAATGAAGTTCTTGTAGGAAGCATATGCAAGGAAGATGCGAATAGCTTCCAGGCGAGCTACCGGAGCAAAAACTTCGGTGTAGTCAAGACCCTCTATCTGACGAAATCCACGAACAACTAATCGGGCCTTATTCCGTACAATAACCCCTGAACCATCTTTCTTGTTGCGATAAACCCAACGCGTGTCAAGGGACTTCTTTCCCTTAGGTAATTCAACCAACTTCCAAACCCCAAGCTTCTCAAATTGATTTAATTCTTCATGCATAGCATCCACCCAGCTGGGCTCATTCAAAGCTATTTGAATGTTCTTCGGCTCTATTTGAAATATGAAGCAGGAGTAGAGACATGTATTTACATCTCCACTACGACTTCGCGTTCTAACACCATCACCTAACTGGCCAATGACGTTTTCAATTGGATGATATCATTGAATTCTTGAAGGTATCTCCTGGCTGATGTCATTGATCGAGACAGGAATATTGTGAATGTTGACAAATCCATCATCTGCTGATTGATCCACTTCAAAAGGTCTAGGATCATGAGAGGAACTCGCCACAAACTCGTTAGCAATCGGATCGGGAAAGAGAAGTTTCATAAACATTTGAGTATCAATGGAAGCATCTCTAGACATAACCTCTCTTTCATCAGGAGTAAAGGGAGTAGAATCAGCATCAGGATTATTTTCTTTACTCTTTGAGTCAGACGAATTAATAGGAACAGGTGAATCCATTGAAGGAGTCTTAGAGGACACCAACGGTGGTCTGTAAATAACTTCTTCGTCCTCATCTTCAATCGCAGTCTTTGAGCCAGATGTGACAACTTGAAATTTATTCCGTCACTGTAACCCGTTTCTATCAATAAAACTCGTCTTTATCGAATTGTTCCGTTAACAATTTTGATTAGGTTATTTAAATTAAGACTTTTATTATGTCTTTTTGAGTGTCTAAACGCATTAGAAATGTGTGAAACACCCTCGATATTTCTTTTCAAAAGTTTCTAATTCACGACCACGTCGAGTTACAACAACTTAATCGGGTAAGACCATAAGCTCCGTTTAACAGCGGTATCGGGTAGATTTCCACCGGGCCACAAACTCAAACCCTATATAAGGGTGAGTGGACCTCCATTTGAAGCTTTTTCCCACTCATAACCTCTCTCTCTACAAGCCAATTTTGATCCAAAAACACCCCTTTCAAGCTCCAAATTGGTAAGTGATCTATCCTAGCTTGTATTTTAGCTTGTTTAACATGCAAATTCGGGTTAAAATCATCCAAAACCCTCAAAATCTTGTGTTTACGGCCCAGAAACAGCCCCAAACCGCAAACACCCATAAATGGGGTTTTGGAGCCCCAAAACCCTTCCAAATCACTTCTAGTGCTTAGCTATGACTTAGGGGCTTGCATGAATGGACTTAGAACACCAAAATCTTGTCATTTGGGGAGCAAACATGAGTTTATGGCCCAAGAACATTCTAGGACAGTAAACACTCATTCATAGGCTGTAAACACCATTTAAAGTGTTAAATTGCCCCTTAAACACCTCCTATGGCTTGGAATAATGTCTAGAACCAACCACCATTGAAGTAGGAACCTTAAACACTAAGGAAACCATGACCATACGAGATTACGGCCGTAAACCCCCCAAGGATTGGTCCCTTGGCCGTAAACTCCTCTAAGGAGGTCAAATGGTGCCCTAACTTCCTTCCATGGCTTGTATATTGGACTAGAACCTTGTGTGCTTAACGTAGAACCATCAAAACACAAAAGGAAGGGACAAGTAAGAGTTTATGGCCGTAAAATCTATGTTTACAGCCATAAACTCCCATAAATGGTCCATTTGAGGACTTAACCACTTCCTATGCCCTAGAATTGAACCTAGCCTAATTCCACAAGTGTTGTAAGACCTTTAATCATCCAAGAACACGCCACCCATGAGTTTACGGCCGTAAACTCATGGGGATATGGTAATTGGGCCGTAATCTCTTCTAAGAGTTTACTCTTGAAGAGTAAACTCCATATCTAGGCCCTACACCCCTTAGATGCAACCCGAATCTTTCCTAACACTTGAGATAAAGTGTTTTCGCGCCTCGGAGTGTATTATCTTATTTAATTAGTAGTTCAAAGTCTATTTAGATACAATTATGTATCTCCTCATGTTACATAGGCTCTTCGCGCGTGTTCAAGCCCTAAAGTGACACTTAGCATCCTACCCAGCACATTTCTCGTCTGGTGAGTTCACACCCCTACACCATTTTCCGTGTTTTTCATGTTTTCAGGGGGGAATACAAGCAAAAGTACAAGGAAACTTGTACTCAAAACTTATTGTTTCATATGTTATAGTTACATGTTCAGTATGCTTTTAACACTGAAATCCGTATTAACCAACCGTTTAACTTGCAGAGTTAGTTTTTAAACTAATTGCAAAACTCATTATGAAATGTTATATTTTATATTTCACAAAGGATTTCATGTCATTCATAAAACAGGATTTTCTGCATTATTACTTGTAAATTCATTATTCTTAAGATTGGAGACACGTCCTCTGAAACACTCCACAGAGACACGCGAGTGGAGGACCGCCCCTGTAACCAGAATCTCTTAGAAAGAGAGTGTGACTTGAGTGTATAGATCTATACGGGGCTGACTACCCCACACCTTGCTGCTAGCTACAGTAGGACCGGCAGGTCTATGGGTGACAAAAGTCATAAAATGATACTGGCCTTCTTCTTGCCATATCTAGTTTATCGTATGGTTATAGAATTCGCAACTTAGATAATGGAGATTTACTTTTAAGTAATAAAGAACTTAGTAAATTAATACCCTTAGCAAATTAGTTTACAACCTATTTATTAGTTTTATATACATGTTAAAACGAATATACTTTTCAAGGATAACCAGGATTTCTGGATACTTCACTTAAACGCTACAAGTATGGTAGATACTTGTACACTTCATTCTGGATCGATAACCAACCACCAACTTTTAAGGAAAATAAGGGTTTTTCCTGGGATAACTTAACTTCTCTTAACCAGGCTGTTTAACAAATGGAAAACTAAACTTCTCTTATAAGAAAATATAAGATTTTCGTGGATAACAACTTTTTCATGATACCAAAGGAAAACTGATTCTTTCACCAGAAACAAACCGCTTATGAACTCACCAGCTTTATGCTTATATTTTTAAAACTGCTTGTATTCCTCGTAAATTCTTTATTCTTAAGATTGGAGACACGTCCTCTGAAACACTCCACAGAGATACGCGAGTGGAGGACCGCCCCTGTAACCAGAATCTCTTAGAAAGAGAGCGTGACTTGAGTGTATAGATCTATACGGGGCTGACTACCCCGCACCTTGCTGCTAGCTACAATGGGACCGGCAGGTGTACGGGTGACAAAAGTCATAAAATGATATTGGCCTTCTTCTTGCAATATCTAGTTTATCGTATGGTTATAGAACTCGCAACTTAGATAATGGAGATTTACTTTTAAGTAATAAAGAACTTAGTAAACTAATACCCTTAGGAAATTAGTTTACAACCTACTTATTAGTTGTATATACGTGTTAAAACTAATGTACTTTTCAAGGATAACCAGGCTTTCAGGATACTTCACTTAAACGCTACAAGTATGGTATATACTTGTACACTTCATTCCGGATCGGAAACCAACCACCAACTTTTAAGGAAAATAAGGGTTTTTCCTGGGATAACTTAACTTCTCTTAACTAGGTTGTTTAACAAATGGAAAACTAAACTTCTCTTATAAGAAAATATGGAATTTTCTTGGATAATAACTTTTTCATGAAACCAAAGGAAAACTGATTCTTTCACCAGAAACAAACCGCTTATGAACTCACCAACTTTATGCTGATATTTTTAAAACTGCTTGTATTCTCAGGTTCTCGTTAGATAAGTATCCCACAATCTTTTGGAGAAGACGGAGTGTTTAGAAGTCTGGTCTTTACTTTTGTTCGTACTGATGTATATATAAAACATGTATTACTTTGCTTTCAAACAAATGTAAATATTCCTATGTAATGTAATGGTTGTGTTTACTATGCTTACTATGTACATTGGTTGTGATACTTTACATGACGTCCTCCGCCCCGGAACGTTTCTGCCATCGGTTTCGGGGTGTGACAGATTGGTATCAGAGCCCTTGTTTATTGTGAACTAAGTATACCGAACCTTACATGGTATATAACTATAAACACTAAGGGGCCTAAGTGCTCTGAACTAAAAGTATACTTAAAAATATAAGTATTTTACTCCAAGTATACAAGAATATCTAAACGCTAGAAACCGTAACCCCGAGTAGAACAAAACATAAGTAATTGGGTGTTGTACACTGCGGTTAAACTTGGGCAGTTATGTAGTCGTGTCTAGGGTCAATATAGCCTGATCAACTATATTCATTCGAGACACGGCTAACATGTGCTTGGGAGTGACTGTGGTGTGCAGCAGGCCTAAAACTTACCAAATATCCAAACAACAAGTCATCGTCACAACAAACCATAAAAATACTATAGGAGTATTTTAGCCAAATCCGAATACGTTGTAGAAATTCATTCCAAGTGTTGCTACTCATTCTTTCCTTACCGATAGTTTACTTGCTTCGGTAACTCTTTCCCGTTCTATCGCTTAGTAGAACACTATATCTGCCATAATAAGATATCTCTTGCTCCATATCTCTTGATTCAATTCAGAGGACTTACCATCCTCTCTTTCCTGATCATTTTAGATCAATATGCCTCAAAAGAAAGGACCCAACTCAAGAAACAACAATCCTCCGCCACTACATCCTTCTCAATTCGACCCTGTCATATTTCAGGCAGCTGTTACTGCCGTAGTGACGGCTGCAATGTCACACTTGAACCCCGGTGGGTCTGGCGGACCAGGAAGTAACACCCATCCTCAAAATCATGAAGGTGATCAGGGGCACCATAATGAGTGTAGTAAGAGTAAGAAGATATTCTGGAACAAGCGAAAGGGTCAGAGTTCGGAAGGCCCACTAAGAAGCACAAAACTGTGGCAGTCCATGCTGCTAGTACTCCTGTCATTGCTCCTACAGCTCAAGCACCTACCAATCTGTATGCTGGTAACCTCCCTCGGTGCGACAAGTGTAGTTACCACCATCGTATCCCTGGCCCATGCCGTGAGATGATCTGCAACAGCTGTGGAAAAAGGGTCACACTGCTCGAAACTGCAAAACGCCATCCCAACCAATCAATCAAGCTTCCGGAGCGGGTGTCGATCAGGCCTGCTACAGGTGCGGTGAAGTTGGGCATTTCAAGAGAAACTTCCCTAAGGCAGAAACAACTGGCAACATCGGAAGAGTTTTAACTATGGGACGAGATGAGGCAGTCACCGATCCCACCGTTGTCTCGGGTACGTTCCTTCTCGACAACTCTTACGCTTGTATCCTTTTCGATTCTGGTGCTGAAAGAAGTTTTGTTAGCCATTAATTCAAACATCTTCTTAAACCTAATCCTCAACCATTAACCGAAATGTTACCTTCGAGATGGCTAACGGTGAGAAAGAGAACGCTAACGATATATTCATAGGTTGTACCCTTACCCTGAATGATCATTCCTTTCCCATTGACCTAATGCCAGTTTCCATAAAAAGCTTCGATGTTATCATTGGCATGGATTGGTTGAGCCCCAATCATGCTGATATCCTTTGTTATGAAAAAGCTATCTGCCTCAATCTTCCTTCTGGTCAAACCCTCATGATCTACGACGATAACTTAGCTCCAATCTTCGCATCATTTCATGCATCAAAGCTCAAAAGCTTCTTCGAAAGGAGTGTTACGCATTCGTAGCTCATGTAATCAACGAGAAACAGGAAGTTAAAGACCTCGAAAGCATCCCCAAAGTCTGCAACTTTCCTGATGTCTTTCCCGAAGAGCTCCCGGAATCCCTCCCGAACGCCAAGTCGAGTTTCGCATTGACCTAATTCCCGGAGCAAGTCCTGTAGCCAAGTCTCCATATCGCTTAGCTCCACCAGATATGCAGGAGTTATCCAGCCAACTCAATGAGCTACTTATTAAAGGGTTCATTAGACCGAGTTCCTCACCCTGGGGAGCCCCGGTATTGTTTGTAAAGAAGAAAGATGGATCCTTTCGGATGTGTATAGACTACCGTGAGCTGAACAAGTTGACCGTCAAAAACCGTTATCCTCTTCCTCGAATAGATGACCTTTTCGATCAACTTCATGGAGCCAACTATTTCTCGAAGATAGACCTTAGATCAGGGTACCATTAGCTGCGAGTTCACGAGAATGATGTTTCCAAGACAGCATTGAAGACTCGATATGGACACTACGAGTTTGTAATGATGCCCTTCGGTCTAACCAACACACAGGCAGTGTTCATGGACCTGATGAACCGGGTGTGTCGCCCCTTTTTGGACAAGTTCTTCATCATGTTCATTGATGACATACTTGTCTATTCCATAAGCGAAGAAGATCACAAACAACACTTAAGGTTAGTGTTGGAAACTCTTAGATTGGAAAAGTTGTATGCGAAATTCTCCAAGTGCGAATTCTGGATTCGGAAGGTAGCTTTCCTTGGTCACGTGGTAAGTGAGGAGGGTATACACATGGACCCGTCTAAAATCAAGGCGATAGAGAATTGGTTGGCACCGAAGACACCCACAGAAATCCGTCAATTCTTGGGTCTCGCCGGCTATTATCGTAGATTCATCTAGAATTTTTCCAGAAACGCCAAACCCCTAACCACTCTGACACAGAAAGGTGTACCCTTTTGTTGGAGTGAAAAGCAGGACACTGCATTCCAAACGTTAAAGCAAGCCTTGTGCAGTGCACCTACCCTGTCCCTGCCCGAAGGGATAGAGGATTTCGTTGTATATTGCGACGCGTCCAATCAAGGCTTAGGTTGTGTGCTTATGCAGAGAGGAAAAGTTATCGCTTATGCCTCGAGACAGCTGAAGGCACACGAAGTTAACTACACGACTCACGACCTGGAGTTAGGAGCAGTGGTCTTCGCACTGAAGATTTGGAGACATTATCTCTACGGAACCCAGTGCACGATCTTCACCGTTCATAAAAGCCTGCAACACATTTTCAATCAGAAGGACTTAAATATGAGGCAACGACGATGGGTAGAACTGCTCAGTGACTACGAGTGTGAAATCCGCTACCATCCCGACAAGACCAATGTAGTAGCAGATGCCCTTAGCCGAAAGGAAAGCTCAAGCAACAAGGTGAAGACACTGGCAATGACCGTCCATTCCCATTTATCCATACAGATCCGAGAAGTCCAGTTGGAAGCCCTAAAACCATAAAATGTATCAAACGAAGCCTTGAGGGGAATGAATAAGAAACTTGAGATCAGAAGTAACGGAGTCTACTGTTTCATGGACCGTATCTGGACCCCAAAGTTCAAAGGTTTCAAGGAAGTTGTCGTGAACGAAGCTCTCAAGACCAGATACTCTGTGCACCCGGGTTCAGACAAGATGTACCTGGATCTCAAGAAGCTATACTGGTGGCCAAACATGAAGGACGAAATCGCTACCTTCGTGGGGAAGTGTCTGATGTGCGCCAAGGTGAATGTTGAATACCAGAAACCCTCGGGTCTACTCCAGCAGCCCGAGATACCTGAGTCGAAATGGGATATGATTACTATGGATTTCATCACCAAGTTACCCTAATCTCCGAGTGGGTACGATATCATTTGGGTAGTGTCGACCGATTGACAAAATCCGCTCACTTCCTTCCGATTAAAGAATCGTTCAAGATGGAAAGACTCACGTGAATCTACATCAAAGAGATAGTCCGACTGTGCGGTGTGCCTGTGTCCATTATCTCCGATCGAGGTAGCAGGTTTACCTCAAGGTTTTGGCAGTCCCTTCAGAAAGCTCTTGGAACTAAGCTGGATATGAGTACAACTTATCATCCTCAGACAGACGGGCAGAGTGAGAGAACTATCCAGACCCTGGAGGACATGTTGAGAGCATGTGTCATCGATTTCGGAAAGTCATGGGACACTCATTTACCCTTGACCGAGTTCTCGTATAACAACAGCTACCACACCAGTATCAAGGCTGCCCCATTCGAAGCCCTCTACGGTCGCAAGTGCAGATCCCTTCTGTGATGGGCCGAGGTAGGGGACACGCAGCTAGCCAAGATTCGAGTCCCCGACAGTGCTCTCAGTGGTCCTGAAATCATCCGTGAAACCACTGAGAAGATCATCCAAATCCGAGAACGACTGAAAGCTTCACGAGACAGACAAAAGAGTTACGCCGATAAACGACGAAAACCCTTGGAATTCCAGGTTGGATCGAGATCGTGTTCTATTAAAGGTCTCACCCTGGAAAGGCATGATAAGCTTTGGAAAGCACGGAAAACTTAACCCGAGGTACGTAGGACCTTTCTAGATCCTCGCTAGGATCGGTCCCGTAGCCTACAAACTCCGACTACCTCAAGAACTTGGCAACATCCATCCTGTATTCCACGTCTCTAACCTTAAAAAGTGTTTATCCTATGAAACCCTTGTGATCCCTCTTGATGAGATCGAAATCAACGAAAACCTGAACATTGTGGAAGAACCAATCGAAATCATGGATCGAGAGATCAAACATACGAAACAAAGCCGTATCCCAATAGTGAAGGTTCGCTGGAATGCCAAACGGGGACCCAAGTTCACCTAGGAGCGCGAAGACTCGATGAAACAGAAATATCTGCATCTCTTTCAAAGTCCATGACTTGTATCTTAAGTTTGAATTTCAGGACGAAATTCCCTCTAACAGGGGGATAATGTGACAACCTGAAATTTATTCTGTCACTGTAACCTGTTTCTGTCAATAAAACTCGTCTTTATCGAATTGTTCCGTTAACATTTTTGATTAGGTTATTTAAAATGAGAATTTTATTATGTCTTTGTGAGTGTCTAAATGCATTAGAAAGGTGTGAAACACCCTCGATATTTCTTTTTAAACGTTTCTAATTCACGACCACGTCGAGTTACAACAACTTAATCGGGTAAGACCATAAGCTCCATTTAACGTCGGTATCGGGTAGATTTCCACTGGGCCACAAACTCAAACCCTATATAAGGGTGAGTGGACCTCCATTTGAAGCTTTTTCCCACTCATAACACACACACACACACACACACACTCTACTCTATCTCTACAAGCCAATTTTGATCCAAAAACACCCCTTTCAAGCTCCAAATTGGTAAGTGATCTATCCTAGCTTGTATTTTAGCTTGTTTAACATGCAAATTCGGGTTTAAATCATCAAAAACCCTCAAAATCTTGTGTTTACGGCCCAGAAACAGCCCCAAACCGCAAACACCCATAAATGGGGTTTTGGAGCCCCAAAACCCTTCCAAATCACTTCTATTGCTTAGCTATGACTTAGGGGCTTGCATGAATGGACTTAGAACACCAAAATCTTGTCATTTGGGGAGCAAGCATGAGTTTACGACCCAAGAACATTCTTGGACCGTAAACACTCATTCATAGGCCGTAAACACCATTTAAGGTGTTAAATTTCCCCTTAAACACCTCCTATGGCTTGGAATAATGTCTAGAACCAACCACCATCGAAGTAGGAACCTTAAACACCAAGGAAATCATGAACTTAGGAGATTACGGCTGTAAACCACCCAAGGATTGGTCCCTTGGCCGTAAACTCCTCTAAGGAGGTCAAATGGTGCCCTAACTTCCTTCCATGGCTTGTATATTGGACTAGAACCTTGTGTGCTTAACCTAGAACCATCAAAACACAAAAGGAAGGTACAAGTAAGAGTTTATGGCCGTAAACTCTATGTTTACAGCCGTAAACTCCCATAAATGGTCCATTTGAGGACTTAACCACTTCTTATTCCCTAGAATTGAACCTAGCCTAATTCCACAAGTGTTGTAAGTCCTTTAATCATCCAAGAACACGCCACCCATGAGTTTACGACCGTAAAATCATGGGGATATGGTCATTGGGCCGTAATCTCTTCTAAGATTTTACTCTTGAAGTGTAAACTCTATATCCAGGCCCTACACCCCCTTAGATGCAACCCGGATCATTCCTAACACTTGAGATAAAGTGTTTTCACGCCTTGGAGTGTATTATCTTACTTAATTAGTAGTTCAAAGTCTAATTAGATACAATTATGTATCTCCTTATGTTACATAGGATCTTCGCACGTGTTCAAGCCCTAAACTGACACTTAGCATCCTACCCGACACATTTCTCGTTTGGTGAGTTCATACCCCTACACCATTTTCCGTGTTTTTCATGTTTTCAAGAGGGAATACAAGCAAAAGTACAAGGAAACTTGTACTCAAAACTTATTATTTCGTATGTTATAGTTACATGTTCAGTATGCTTTTAACACAGAAATCCGTATTAACCAACCGTTTAACTTGCAGAGTTAGTTTTCAAACTAATTGAGAAACTCATTATAAAATGTTATATTTTATATTTCACAAAGGATTTCATGTCATTCATAAAACAGGATTTTCCGCATTATTCCTCGTAAATTCTTTATTCTTAAGATTGGAGACACGTCCTCTGAAACACTCCACAGAGATACGCGAGTGGAGGACCGCCCCTGTAACCAGAATCTCTTAGAAAGAGAGCGTGACTTGAGTGTATAGATCTATACGGGGCTGACTACCCCGCACCTTGCTGCTAGCTACAATGGGACCGGCAGGTGTACGTGTGACAAAAGTCATAAAATGATATTGGCCTTCTTCTTGCAATATCTAGTTTATCGTATGGTTATAGAACTCGCAACTTAGATAATGGAGATTTACTTTTAAGTAATAAAGAACTTAGTAAACTAATACCCTTAGGAAATTAGTTTACAACCTACTTATTAGTTGTATATACGTGTTAAAACTAATGTACTTTTCAAGGATAACCAGGCTTTCAGGATACTTCACTTAAACGCTACAAGTATGGTAGATACTTGTACACTTCATTCCGGATCGGAAACCAACCACCAACTTTTAAGGAAAATAAGGGTTTTTCCTGGGATAACTTAACTTCTCTTAACTAGGTTGCTTAACAAATGGAAAACTAAACTTCTCTTATAAGAAAATATGGAATTTTCTTGGATAATAACTTTTTCATGAAACCAAAGGAAAACTGATTCTTTCACCAGAAACAAACCGCTTATGAACTCACCAACTTTATGCTGATATTTTTAAAACTGCTTGTATTCTCAGGTTCTCGTTAGACAAGTATCCCGCAATATTTTGGAGAAGACGGAGTGTTTAGAAGTCTCGTCTTTACTTTTGTTCGTACTGATGTATATATATAAAACATGTATTACTTTGCTTTCAAACAAATGTAAATATTCCTATGTAATGTAATGGTTGTGTTTACTATGCTTACTATGTACATTGGTTGTGATACTTTACATGACGTCCTCTGCCCCGGAACATTTCCGCCATCGGTTTCGGGGTGTGACACCAGAGCAAGAACCGGATAGATTATCTGAAGACACATTGAGTGATTTGAAAAGAGATGAATAATCAAACAGCCAGTCCGGACCTACTCTAGAATCTATCTCATTCTCTTCTAACCAGCGCACGTCATAGGATTCCACAATTTTCTTTGTCTTCTTGTTGTAGACCCTATACGCAGTACGAGTAGCATACCCCACGAAACACAGTAATCAGCTTTGGAATTGAATTTGGGGTTGGAATCCAGATGAAGAAGGGTACAAGGACAACGAAATACACGAAAGTGACTAACGGATGGTTTGTGACCGTAAAGAATTTCGTACGGTGTCTTCATCTGAGCTTTGTTGATTAGTACCCGATTTTGGACATAACATGTTGTATTAATCTCTTTGGCCCAAAAGAAAACTGGAAGTTTGGCGTCACATAACATGGCCCTTGTAGCGTCTTTTAACGTTCGATTTCTCCGTTCAGCAACACCATTTTGTTGCGGTGTGTGAGCGGCACTATATTGACACACAATCCCTTTATCTGCACAAAAATGATCAATGACTGCATTTTTGAACTCTGTCCCATTGTCAGTCCTGAGCGCCTTCACTCGTTGGTTGGTTTGGTTCTCTATCATTACAATAAACTTCTTAATCAAATTGGCGACCCCATATTTGTTGGATAGAAAGAAAACCCACGTGAATCGTGAAAAGTCGTCGATCACAACCAGACAATAAGAATTTATGTTGATGCTCAGAACATTGACCGAACCAAATAAGTCCATGTGTAACAGTTGGAGCATCTGGTTGATTGAATTAACCTGTTTGGGTAGATGTGGCTTTCTGTGATGTTTTCCTTGAGCGCAAGCCACACATTTTTCGAATGTGATGAAATCTTTGACAGGAAGTCCACGCACTATTTGATTCTTTGCAAGACGATTCAAGTTCTTTGCATTGGCATGTCCGAGTCTACGATGACACAACATAGCATTTTGCAACCTTTGAGAAGAGGCAAGTGACTTGTTCAGGAAGATTATTATTCATGTCAATAATGTACGCATTTCCGTCTCATTTTAATTTAACAAGGATCCATTCATCGGGAATGACAATGCTTGGCTTTAGAATCAGACATTCTTTATCTTTGAAATGTGTTGAATAGCCCTTGTCACAGATCTGCGACACACTTAACAAGATGTGCTTTAATTCTGGTGCATAATTGACATTTTCGAAACTCAGCACTCCATTAGATACAGTTCCTTTTTGAGTGATTTTCCCGCCTTCTCCTCCCGCAAAGGAAACATAAACCCTATTAAAATTCTGAATGTTGTGCAGTTGGGAGATGTCTCCTGTCATGTGCTTGGAACAACCGCTATCGACATACCAGGGTCTAGCAACATTCCTCCGCAGCTGTTCCTGCACAATGAGCAAGATTTATTTAGATTTGGGAACCTAGGTCATTACAGTCCTGGGTCTATGTTTAATATTCATAGATTTATCCTTTTGTAACTTTACATCAGATACATTTACAGAAGAGGATGATGACTGGACAATTACAGATTTGGGCACCCATTTATAGTTAGGTCTTAAAATGTTTACAGGTGAATTAGAAATATTTTTCTTCTTCTTTGAACGTTTAGATTTTCGGCTAGAGGTAGTCTAAGATCCAGACTTACTCTTTGATGAAACTGACCTCGGTTTACCGATGGTCAATTTTGGCAAAGCACCTGTAATTACTTTATAAACAACATGTTTTTTCGGTTTAGGGTTTGCCCTTTTTTCGAGAATTGACAATGTTCCAATCATCTTTACAAGAACGAGATCTCGAGGACTTTCTAGTTAAAGACCTTCCTCAAGACTCATTTTCTCTCCTCTTTGTTGAAAAATGCATAAACATTCGATTGGAACAATTTCGAGCTATATGACCGACAGTACCATAATTAAAACAAATTTGATTATTTTCAGAAGCTTTAGTACTGCCTGTAACATATTTCATGCTCTTATTGATTTTCCGATTATTTCCACAAGAACATGTGCATAATTCAGGTTGTGAAATAGATGTGGATGAAGTAGAGGTGCTAGAGACAGATTTAGATTCAATAGAGTTCACAGAAATAACACCACAATCATCAGAAGTTTTAAAATCTGACACCATATTATCATCAATCAAAATATCAGTCTTAATATCTAAAACAGTTTCATCATGTTTTGAAAAAGGAACTCCAAATTTCGATACAAAATTATTATCAGATTCATATCTTCCATTTCCCTGCTTTTCCTGGCTTACTGATGAATCTGCATCGGAAGTAGAAACATTAGTATCTAAATTCCTAGCACTACAGTCTGTTGCCTACTCAGTAGTGGATTTACCATAAACCATAAAATGTTCACGATCAATCTCTGCTTGAGTCAATGGAGAAGCAGTATAATTGAGATTGAAAGGAGGAGGGACACTCTCATACCCTAATCCTACCTGTTTCTGGTCCTTCCATCTCATTTGGTGTTCAATTATAGATGCAACCCTTTCACTCGAGACATTGTACCTTTTAAAATGAAAATCAACATTTACAAAACGTGTTTTCAATGTCTCGAGTTCAGTAGTCACCGCACCAAAATCCATTTTAAGATATCTATAATGAACACACTTGTCTCTATAATCAAACTGCAATTTCTTATAGTCATTTGTTTTGGCCTCTAATTGATCTTTTAAAGATTTTTGGCATTTTCTTAACTGATATCCCTCATTTTTAAGTTCCTCAATTTCTCTTTGCATTAGTTTAACCTGTTCACGTAAAAAATTTATAGTTTTAATGCACTCAGGAGAACAAGAAACTTCACTGACCTCAGGTTTTTCATATTCTGGAGTATTCTGAACTATGAATGCAAACTGAAGGTTCATCATCTCCTTTTCAGGATCTATCTCAACTTCTCCTTGGACACAGTTATTGATTTGAGCAAAATGCGCATTCTCGGGTTCTGAGATGTTTAGGGCTTGTATTTGATCATCCCAATCAAATGACTGGGCCACCACAACAAGATTTGCAGTTTGATTGTTGGTGGAAGCTCCCTTGTTGTTGCCGGCTGACACTATTGTTCTTTCATGAATTTCTCTTCGATCTGGCTTTGGGTAGTCTCTGGAAAAATGACCCGGTTCATGACAGTTATAACAACGGAGCTTAGACTTGCTGAATCCCACTTTCTTCTCTGCATTCATACCCCAGTTATTCTTTCTTGTATTCTTGGATAATTGTTTAGCACGGAATACCGACATAGCAATTTGCCATGTGATATCCATTTCCTCCACGTCTTTAGGATGAATCTGATCCAAATAAGAAAAAGACAGCTGATGTGGTAGTTCACCTGCCACAAAAGCATTATAACAATTAACCAACCCAGTTCCTAGGGCTAAGTTCTCTTCATTTTCTTTGGAGACTGTAACTTGAATAGGAGATGGAACATTCATCTTTGGAGAAGCAGTTCGGAGGTATGGTTGTGGAGCAGCAAACGAGGGTTGAGCAGCGATGGATAACTGAGAGTGCGTATAAGATGATTAAGGAACAGTAAAGGGTGGCACTTGAGGATTGGAAAAAGATGAAAAAGCATTGTTTGATTGAATCCCACGATTTGCAGTAGAGTAAAAGTTGTTGTGATTGATCTCTCTCTGTTTGTCATCAAGATCACAGGCTTTAATGATGGCCATAATTTCCGCCAAGCGAAGTCTATTGATATCCTTAGTTTTCTTGATGACTGCTACATTCATATCCCAAGTTTTTGGCAGAGAGTTGAGCAGCTTCTTGTTCACCTCAGACCTTGACACGAACACACCGACTGAGCTCATTTCAGTGGTAAGCATGATGAAACGTTGAAGCTGAGCTTCCAGAGTTTCTCCCAAGATGTGATTAAACATGTTGAACTTTTTCCTCAAGGAGTCTTGACGGCTTTGTTTCATATCCTCATTTCCCTCATACGCCTCTATCAAGGCCTCCCACGGAGCTTTTGCACACTTGTACTCTCAAAAACCCTGGGCAATTTCAGGAGAGAGGGCCATAGTAAGGGTAGCCAGTGCTCTTTCCTGCTGTTCAATTTTGTCAAAATCTTCATCTGTGTATTCTTCAATAGCTTTATCCACAATTGTTTTGTCCGGAAGTGTGGCGGTGATCCTGATGGGGCCTTTAAAAATACATTTCCAAATTTTAAAGTCTTTCATTTTGATGTATTTCTCCATACAATATTTCCATTCAGAAAACCCCTCAATAGACAGTAGACGGGGTATACGAGTGGTAGTGCCCATGACAGAGTCAAGCTCATGATGAGAGTTTTGCAAATCCATTTTTTATTTTCTGATTAATTAAATTAAATTCTGAAATTTAATGACTGATTACGGTTGGGACTTTGCGGCCGTACACAGATTACGGCCGGACATAGAGATTACGGCCGGGACATGGTTAACAGCCGGGCACAAGGTTTACGGTCGGGCACAAGGTTTACGGCCGTACACTGGGTTTACAGTCGTACACTTAATTTTCAGTTTAAGTAGTTCACGGTCAACAATGATATCGAAGGCTTCCAAAACGCAATATTTTCAGCTAATTGAACTCCCTTTTGCAATGGAAACTTATAATCACACCTTGAGTGTTTTGGAAATCGATTAACCAAACACACGATTGACGTTTGTTTTTTATACCAGTTGGCTCTGATACCAATTGAAAGTCCCAAAAGAGTGAATCTAACAGTTATCAAACAAACACCAATCAATCAAGTAAGAATGTAGTAGAAGAACATAAACAATCCAAGCATGCACACATTATATTAATCAAATAAACGTATGATAGACCTTGGGAACCGTACACTCTATGGACTCTCTGATTCGCCAACAACCCTGACACAATACTGACACACCCTACATATAGGGAACAATTGGCCGTAAACAGGGTTACGAACGTAAACCTGTTTACGGCCGTAAACCTGTTTACGGCCGTACACATACTGTTGGCTGTAAACACCAACAAAACACACTAAACTTGACCAAAAACCTAACATGACTTATACAAATGATTGCCTAGCTCAAACCACAAAATAATTCCCTTTCATTTAGTTATGATCGAAAACGGAGTTGGAACGAAGAAGTTACGATCGTTTGAAGTTATGTCGATTTTTGGGTTAGCCGCGTACACTGGGCGTACGAGGAGTACATTGGGCGTACTAGGGCATCCCTAGTACGCCGGGCGTACCAGGGCATCCCTAGTACGCCGGGCGTACCAGGGCATCCCTAGTACGTCGGGCGTACCAGGGCATCCCTAGTACGCCGGGCGTACCAGGGCATCCCTAGTACGCCGGGCGTACCAGGGCATCCCTAGTACGCCGGGCGTACCAGGAGTACGTTTGCATACACGATCAGTTCCCAAATCCTATTTTTGTGGTTTAAGCCCTATTTAAGCTCTTAACTTCCCTAAACCCATTCCATTCTCAACCTCCACTTCTGCAACACCCTCCAATGAAAATTCTAACCCTAGTTTGAGCCTTGTGAGTAAAAAAGGTGTTTTTAAGTTCTTTGGAGTGTTCATGGTACACCTTAGAAAAGTAGGAACTCATTAAAGAAGCGTTGGTTGCATTAGAGCTTGTAGATCGAGACCTTGTTCGCGTTGATCTTTCTTCTGGAGGTATAAAGTTTGAATATTGATGATGAAATTGTTAGATGTAGCTAGTTTTGGGTGCTATGAGATTTAGTCACTTTAAGCACATAAATTTTAGATCTGGAAACTTTGTTTCTGTTGGATCAAAAATATGGTTTATACTTTGCTTTTCTAGGAAAATATATTTTTCTATAATTTTATGGCTATGTACGGCTGCACATGTGTGTGCGGCCGCACACACTGTGTACGGCCGCACACGCGTGTGCAGCTATACACTCGTGTGCTACTGGTGGCCCATGTCACATATACATATGGTGAGGAGTGTAAAGCTAGAAGAGAGAGGAGATCATATGGTAGAGAGGGAAAGTTAGAGAGAAGAAGTAAGTGTGTGTGAATCTTGTATTTGGATCTACATTCTAATCATCAAATAATACAAGATTCGTCATCTTCGTCTTCTCCTTCTCTTCTATTTTGATATGAATCATCCGTTTGATTGGGATTCCGCACCATCAAACGGATCTAATTGATACTCAAGCATTTTGGGGACTTACAATTAGTATTAGAGTTTGGTTTGTATCAATCAATTTTTTCAGATCTGGAGCTTATTTTGAAAAGATTTTTGCATTTTTGGATAGATTTTTGAAAAATAAGGGGGGTTTGTTCGTTGCATTTTTCATAAAAACGAGTTTTTGATGGAGTTTTAGAGCAAAAAGGGATGAAAAACGTCATTTTTTCGTGAAGTTGTTGAAGGTGTGCGGCCAGCCTCGCATAGAGTCCGAAGTTCGCAACTATTACATTAAAAAATTAAGGATCGAGTTAGGGTTGCCGAGGATCGAACCCGGGTCCCTTGTTTATTCTACAAGGCGTCTTACTAGCTCATCTAGATTGGAAGATGTTTTATATTTCCCTCCTTTGAGATATATAGGCTCACAGCAGCAGAAAATAATCAAAAGATTTTCGGGGGTTACCACCATTCGAACCGGGGTGCTCTACCTTTTCAACCAGGCACCTTACCATCTCATCTAGCAATCAACTTCTTTCAATCCTTCCGAAATTAATTCATAAAGAGTCCCTCTCGGTTCCAACTTTTGCACTTTTGACATTTTTAACCCCAAAATCAATTTGTTTTATTTTAAAGCTATATTTTCTTCCAAAACTTTTAGTTTTTAAATTTTTATTTTTATTTTTGACTTTTTACTTAAAATTTTGACTTTGACTTTTAAAGTTTGACCTTTGACTTTAAACTTTTACTTTTTCGTTTACCTTTTAAATTTTCAAATTTAGCCTTTCGGTTTGACTTTTCAAGTTTGACTTTTTAAATTTGAATTTGAAGCTTGACTTTCTCGGTTTTTAAGTCAAAGGAAAATTAAAAAAAATTATTATAAAAATGTGTTCCGCATCAATTCCGGTAAATGAAGTTTCATGTACTCCATCTTGTGAAACTACTATTAAATTTCTCCGAGATCAAATCGATTTATTAAAAAGAGAAAATGAGGACCTCAAATACGAAGGCTATACTCTTAGAAAAGGTCAGAAATCTCTGAAAGCTCAATTAGAGGCCAAGACTAAGGACTTTAGGAAATTACAAGAAGATTACATCAACAAGTGTGAAAATTACGATCACATTAAGAAAAAACTTTTTTGTTGTAATTGAAGAACTTGACACTTTGAAAATTTAGTGTGGAAAAACAGATGTTAGTTTCAAAAATTATACTGCATCAAGTAAGACAGTCGAGTCCTTATTTGAAAACCAATTAAAATTCAAAGATTATCAAAACAAGGGTCTACGGTATGAGAGTGTTCCTCCCCCTTTCAATCATAACTACATATCCATCCCTGTGACACAAGAAGAAATTGATAAGGAGGCACATCTTCGATATGGGAAATCTGTTGTGGTTGGGCCAGAAAAGGTTGAGGTGAACGTTTCTAATGATTCTGTTACATGTGCAGCTAAAGTAGCAGAAGATGAGAACAAGAAGAAAATAATTGAACAATCCAATGACTCCTTGAACTCTGAATCTGTTGCTTCGAACTCAGTTGGTTCTGATCAACCTACTGTTGAGAAATACAGGCCACCAAAACAAGCGAAACCGACGGCTTGTGTCATGTGTGCATGTGGGAACAACCTGAGACAAGTCATGGATACACCACCAGGGACAGGAAGAAACAACTTCCCAGTGAAGAAAAACATTTTCTTTCACTGTGGAACACCTGGTCACATTGCCCGAAACTGTCCAAATCGCGCATACGTTCCCTACTATGCACAAGGCTGGCAGAACGCGCCAAGTGGGAGATACTCCAAAAGAAACCTCTCAAGGTCACGTTCATACAATGGTGACTGGAACGCGCAAAAGGCCAAGAATCAAAACCACAAGGCCAAGAATTCAAATCCTAAGGTCAAGAAGGGAATGCCGACCAAGAAGCCAAATCTGTGACATCCCCATTTTCACGGCCAGAAAAGACTGATTTTGTTTATGCTTTATAAAAATGTTGCGGAATTTTTTCCTGGTAAAACATGATAAATACGTTATCAAAGCATTTCCAATGAAAAGTATTTTTATTCATTTTTAAACATTTGGATGTCATCGTCAATACATAAACATAAGCATAAACAGAACTTACATTCATTATCACTAGTGATTTATATCTCCTTAATCTCTCAGTGTAATGTGACTTCATATCAACACCTGTGATATAAATAAACTGAGTTGGTCAGGTTGGGAAACCTGGTGAGTGCATAGGGTTTTCAACCCACAATAATATAATTATTATGTTTAAACATTTAGACAATCAACCTAATTACTCGTCCCCATTATCTTCTTTATTCTACCCTAAGAATTCAGCTATTCCTCGTTTATTTATTCCTAAGGGTTATCCTAAGGAATAGGCACGAAATCCATCGTTGACAAGGTTTACTCAACAGGCACTAATTCCATAGTTACCAAGGTTTATCTCGTTTACTGACAGTATCATTTCTGAGACTCCTCTCGCAATACAGGTCAATGGGTTTTATCTCGTTTATCGGTAGTATCGTTTCCGAGAATCCACTCGCAATACATGTCGATGGGTTTTTAGAATACACCTGGTGAATACACAGTTCAAAGCACCTACAGGTTGCGAGCCTGCTAGTGTCCACTGGACTGTCTAGAATAGTCCGTGGTTGTCATGTATACTCTGTTGGATGACGGGGTCATCACTTGGGTAAAAGGCTTCTCTCATGGTTCACCTCTCACCCTTACCTCATGGTCTATATCACTTCTTCATAATTTTATTTTTGTCACACAAAAACTATTTCATCTACCCATGTTTTACCCAACACATTTTTTAGATATAAAATCCGTATATAGTTTAAATAATTTAAAACATGTATGAAAATCCTTCACCCAGCACAGACAGCAAGTAGTTAGACAATATACACACATAGCATGTAGTTTATATAAAATACATCATATCTATGTGTAAGATGAAAGTAACTATGCACTCACCTGAAAAGGTAATGACTCAGTACTCGGACAACACTTCGTTACTATTAAAACAATTTACCTAGGACAAAACCTAGTATCATTACCACTAGAGTTTACTCTAATGTTAACCGCGACTAATTAATGGTATAGATATTATTACTATTATATAAGCATTAAGAAACACTCTTATATACCTCATAATAATAGCCCAAATACTGTGACAACCCGAAATTTCCATTCTGAACAAACTATTTGAAGCCAATAGAAGTAGAACAGTTACAGTGGAAACTCAGATTTCGAGTATAAGTTTGGCAGTTTTCAGGATTTTACACTTAAGGAGATATTAGGAGAGTGGATGCACTAGGGTTTTATGCAACACTATTATTCCAATACTCTAGGACATTAGAATTCGTTTTGGGAATAAAAATATTTTCAGCCAAAATATCTCAGGACTATAAATAAAATTCTGAACCAAATTGGTTCATTAGTTGAATTCCATTTAGAGAAAAGTCAATATTCTCTCTCACGGATCTTCGGGTTTTTATCCCAAATTGTGAGTAACTCTTTCTAGTAGTGTTAGAAAGCTTTAAATGTGTTCATAACATAGATTACATAGGTAAATCATTCGATATAGGAGTTTACTCCCCAAGGTGTTCTTGGGCGGTAAACTCCCGAAACCAAGCCTAGATTGTCCCCCGTGATATACTACTGCCTTGGACTTGTATAGGAGTGTCTTAGGGACATGAAATCAACCAAGAATCACCCAAGTTTGGGAGTTCATGGCCCAAGAGTATCTTAGGCCGTAAACTCCAAAAAGCATACTCAAAATGGTGCTTTTAAGACACCTAAGGCTTAGACTTGATTTTAGACATGTACCCTAAAGTGTTTAAAGCCTAGAAAACATAAGGAATCACAAGTATTAAGGAGTTTACGGCCAAGACAAGTTCTTGGGCCGTAAACCCCTATAAAGGGGTCGAATGACACCCTAACTCCTTCCTTATGCCTAGAACCCAACATAGATCATAACCTTGAAATGTTAGAGACTTGAAAACACCATAAACACCCTCCCAAGGGAGTTTACGGCCGTAAAATCCAAGGGAATATGGTCCCAGGGCCGTAAACTCTTTAAAGGAGTTAATAGGAAGCCCAAACACTTGATTTAGCCTTGAAACAATTCACCACTAGAGTTGTAGTAATTCTAAGCTTCATTTAGTGACCCTAAGGAGAGTTTACGGCCAGGAGTTTACTCCCCTGGGCCGTAAACTCCAAAACATATGGTCATTAGACCTTAAACTCCCATTAGAGGCCTTGCACTCCTTTGTTGCAACCCATTAGCCTCTTAGCACTTGACCAAAAGTGTTTTCCTCGCGTTAAAATGGTTATACTTGTATAATTAGTGTTTTAATCACTAATTATTTATATACATATGTCTTCATATGTAATTAGGATCATTATGTGTGTCTAAAGTCTTCACTTGACACCAAGCACTTGCCTGATCCTTCCTTACGATAACAGTTCGTTCAATTCCAGTCACTTACTGCAGGTGAGTTCATACCCCTTAAATAATGTTTTAAACTATTTTTAAATGTTTTATGGGGGGGGGGATACAAGTAGAATTATGCTAGTTATTATATCAATCACATGTGATTAATAAGTAGAATTATGCTAGTTATTATATCAATCACATGTGATTAATATGCAGCATTCAAATGATTTACAACATATTAGCCGTTTTACCAAACAGTTTCCTTCAAATGATTTTTATAAACATTTTATATGTTTTAATCTCTTTATTACACTGTACATTTTACTCTGTATATCGCATTTCAAACTTATTTACAACTGTGTTTCAAACAAATGTTTCCTTATACCTAAACCGTTTTATCAAACCTATGCCTTCAAACTGTTTTATAGATTGACATCAAGTCGATCTTTTTTGAAGATAATAATTCTGATCAAATGCTTTACAAAACTTATTTATGCTTTTATATTATAAATTGCATGCCTCTATATGTATAATTATATAAGAAATGTTTAAAAGACTTAGGAAGGCTATCCACCCTATTTCCTTTTCGCGCTTGAGATGTGGTCTGGTGGGATATCGGGTATTCGTCCGAAAGTCCTTTAAATATTAGTTATATATCATGTGTACATATATAGTCATAAAAGGGTCCTTCCAGTTCATCCCATGCCCTTGGGTAGCAAGGGTATACATCCATGTCCATATGTACCAGTTAGATTACTAGTAAACTACCATATGGGTAGTTTAGGAAGATACTAGAACTATTACTAGAACGCGATATCATACTATGAGTCAGTTCATTCATGAGTCAATACTTACTACTAGAAGAACATATACAACTATACTAGAAAGCGAACATATACCACGATACTAGAACGATTACATTACTATACTTTCTAGACAGAGAAAGAACACACATTACAGCTAGCACACGTAGAACATTTCCGTACATTACACTTACATTAATGCGTTAATAAAATTGTGATCCACTATATCGGAGCATGCCTTAAATGTCATGGCCTGAGTTGTAGCTAGAGTCTCTTGAAGGGAGAGCATGAGTTTGCGTATAGATCTATACTGGATTGACTGTCCTACACCTTGCTGCTAGGATCTTGCAGGTCTGCGGGTGCCAAACGTCATTCCGTTATTACGACCATTCTTATGTCGTTGTTACCAGTCAATAGTATGGTACAATTAATCACATGATGCCTTAATATAAATCCGGTTTAAGGTAATTAGTACAGCAGTAGTTCTTATAGCGCTACGTTTTAGTATTACATTAATTTTCCCTGTACACATATTTAGTGATCTTTTCACTTAAACTATAAATGTAAAAACTATATTTTATTTAATAATAGTTACACTTGGGAAAATTACACACTTTTACATGACATGAACATTTAGAACAGTTAAGTCTTGGTAGAAGACTACATTGAGAACAGTTAGGTCTTGGTAGAAGACACCCTTATATAATAGTAGGAATCATAGGGATTTCTAGAGTTTTTCAAACGTTGACAGTTGTTTTACAAACATTTTCATTCTTAGAGTTCGTATACATTTACAATACTTACAATTCATTTACTTACAAATTCTGACATACAAATTAAGACACTAAAATACTTATGATCTCACCAGCTTTAAAGCTGATACTCGCTTTCAAAATTACTTGTATCCTCAGGTCATCATAGACAGGTACCGATGCAAGGAGAAAGGAAGATGGAGCTTGTTCAAGACTCATCTTTCATTTTGATTTATGCTTTAGTGTTTATCAAAATTTGACATAACACACTTGTATAATAATTCTATTATTAATGCAATGGATGATGTTGTTGCTTGTTTACTACTTTACATTGTTGTGATACTGTACATGACGTCCTCCGCCCCAGAACGTTTCCGCCGTTCTTGGTTTTGGGGTGTGATAGATTGGTATCAGAGCATTGTTTATAGTGAATTAAGTATATCAACCCATAAAAGATATACTAACTATAAATACATAAGGGATTAAAAATACTCTGACCAAGAGTTTATACTTTAAATAATAAAATATTTAATAAAGTATACGTGCCTGCATTCATACTAAAATCAATGTCACTAGGACAGTACAAAAGAATTACGATTGTTGGGTAACGCAAGTGGGCTTAGAGACATATGGTCAACACTGGGAAGATATAGCCTGATCACCTATATTATCCGAGGGTTGACTAGCATGTACCTAAGTTTAATTGTGTGGTTGGAACAATACTAAAATCTTACCAACCCTACCACAATGAGAACAATAGAACATAATATTAAATTTAAAATACTATAGGAGTATTTGGTGTTACTATAAGTACTTTATACTTGAGAACTAAAACGGGATCTTCATTACTAAGTTGATAGTTGATAAGTGGATACACTAAGGCTATATGTAATTAGGATGTTATAGACTTAGAATCTGTGGAAATTTTACTTCACCCCTATTTTGTGTGAATACGGAGTTAATGTCACTTATTCGAAGGTCTATCCTGTTTAGATTACATATAACTGGTATGCACTTCACAAATAGCGATGTAACTGATGATGATTTTCTGAATAATTATCTAGATAGTTCGTCTAATAATTATTTTCTTACCCCCAAATTCTCGCATAGATAACATGGCTGGACTCCATCCCCACGGCAACCAGTATCTTCCGAACGAAGTCATAGCTGGTTGGTTGGGAGAAGAACCAGAGAATGATTATCCTATCCCCTTGAATGATCACCATGATGAAGACCTTTCGTATGATGCTAACTCCGAACCAGAGGTTGAGAACCTACCCCGAGCAGCTCCCTTTTCCAATTCCTAACCCTCGTCCGACTTTTCATGGCCCGACCCCTAAGTGGGTGGAATGCTTGGAAACAAGGAGCCAAGGACAAGATCAGCCCATGCCATTTAATGGCGACCGAAGCTTTGACGACCTAAACAATGGGGGCTCAGCATGCAGAATCTTGCCAATCTTGGTCCGCAGAGTGGCCCAAAATGAGATTCAAGGCAGGACAGCCTTACATCAGATTACCGAAGTTGTCGCCGATGCGAGAATGCATACCCTCCGCACCATTCATCTAGAAGATGCTCACGAGAGATCAGAGAGAAACCATGAAACCCTGCTGCAAACACTAGCTGAAAATCGAGCCGAAGTCATAGAGCTCCGAGTACGCCAAAGGGTGTACCAAAGACACCTACTTGACATGGAACGTCAACTGGCTGAACTGAGAGTTCACCAGAGGGGTGACCGTCGTCAGTAGTAGACTCTTTACTTTTCTTCCCTTGTGAGAAAGTAATCTTTTTCTATCTTTGCCCGATGTGGCATTTTATATGAAATTACCTTGTACTGTAAGTACTTTAGGTTAGGTCCTTATGCTGTCAAGAACTATCTTCTCGGGATATGATGTAAGACCTTTACAAGGTCATTTTCCCGAATCTTTACATCGTGAATATCAAAGATATTGACAGCCGGCTAACTTTTGTGTCATTCTTCATTCAAGTACTCTTATCATACTTTCATTAGAGTCTATCTGAAACCTGCCTTAGTCAAGTCGTTGGATTATAGCAAGTTAGATCCGGAGACATTTCCAAGTCTTTTTCAGTGGTTGGATCTTGTTATTCACCAACCCACGATACCTCGGCTTGAACGACAAACATCTTGAGACCATTCTACAAACTCACTTTCCATTCCGTACTAGGACTGCATCATAGGGATGTAGGTCAAACCTTCGCGATCATACCTCCACTCAGTACTAGGACTACATCATACGGATGTAGGTCAAATTTTCGAAAACATACTTCTATTATTTACATAACAGTCAAACTACACCTAGGGTCAACCATAATCGCTCACAAAATCCTTATCTTTCGTGTAACAGAATCATGTCGTCATCCGGAAACAACCATCGAAGCAACGAGACCTCTACTTTTCCTATGGACGCCGCTACTTTTCAAGCCACCGGTACAACTGCAGTCTCGGCTGCCGTGTCAGCTATTCTGACCCACTTTAACGCTAACAACACGAAGGTTAGCGGGATTGTTAACAACAATTCCAATCCGAGTAACAATCAAACACCGCAACGAGCAGCAAACTACCACGACACCCCGAGTTCCGAGACAAAGAGTAACAAACGGAAGTTTTGGGCTTGGAAGAAGGACAAATCGCTTAAAGGGATGAACAAGAAAAAACCACCGGTAACGACCTGCACAACTACGACATTTGTACCTCCTACTACTATCCCTTCGGATATAACAGTTGTCCCTAACCCAGCCCAACAATATGCAGGAAGTCTCCCAAATTGCATCAAATGTAATTATCACCACCATGGACCTTGTCGGGAGATGCAGTGTTCAAACTGCAACAAAAAGGGGCACACCAAACGTTACTGCAAGAGCCTAACAAGGCCGATCAACAATTCACCCAACGCCGATGGGAACCGGACTTGCTATAGTTGTGGCAAGGTAGGGCACTACAAAAGGAACTGCCCGGAAGCAGCAAAGGCTAGTACAAACGGAATTATACTACCGACCACCGCCGCTAGAGCCAGCTAGGGTTGCTATCATTGTGGTGAGTTTGGGCACTATAAAAGAGATTGCCCGAAAAAGGAAAGAACCCGCGTCCCCATAACTCCTACTAAACACTTCACTTCCACCACCAACGTGGGTGCTGTCCATATATGTCACCAATGCGGTGAAATTAGACACCTCAAGAAGGATTGCCCGATAACGCTGTCACAACTGTAAATTTTGAGCCATGTAATCTATATATTCAAGTTAATGTGAATCAAAAACTTCAATCAAATACATCATGCAAGTACCACAAATAGTCATCAAACAATTGGAGACCCTAGAAGTTCTTGTTAAGTCTATTTTAGACTAGAACTTCCTTATTGGATCCCAATGGACCAATAAGCTTCCAATTGGACTATCATGGGCTTAGAACCCTAATTGGGCTCTAATTGGACCCACACTTATTTACTTTAACATTTTAGGTCATGTTGGGCCTATAATGAAATGAATTGAAAACTTTGAGCCATGAATAACCTAAACTAGTCCAATAAAAATATAAAAATCATACTACATTCTTTTAAGCATAAAACACACTCTAACTAACTCAAATATTGGGCTTAAGGGCCAAAAGGCCCAAAAATCTTTTTTTTTCCTTCACATTCTCGGCCCAAAGGCCCAAACCCAAGAAGATAAGGGAGAGTTGACTTAAGTGTGCCACCTCATTATTGTCCATAGGGTATCCATGCAATATAGTCCATGTATCCATGCAACATCACTTCAAAATCACTTCTCCCTTCTCTCCTCTCTCACTCTCGGCCATACACACATACACCCACCAAAAATCTCTCAAACACTCTCTAGATCACTCAAGAACATCTCTCCCCCTCCATCCAAAATCTCGAAAATTAGGAAGCATTCAAGAAGGTTCTTCCACAAAAATCAACATCTAAGGTAAAGTTTTGCTTGGATCTATGATTTGTATTCCTTATTTATCAAACTTCTCTTCCTAATTCATGCAAAAATCATGATCTTGCACTCTAGAAACCCCCATAATCTCGAAAAGTTCATCAAGGAGTGCAAAGGCCAAAAATCACTTCATTTCTTCCAATCTTTCTTCAAAAACCGAATCAACACCCCAAGGTGAGCTTCATACCCCCTATTTTCTGTTTTTATGAATTTTGTGGGGGGGGGGGGGAATACAAGTGAAAGTGTAGATCTATATGTGTTTTGTATGCCTTGTATGATTTCCATGCTTATGTGTATGCTTTTATGTGTTTTTATGTTGGATCTAGCCTTAAAACCCATCAAAACCGTGATATATCTTGTATTAAATGATTTTAGCTTCAAATATATTTCTAAACACAAAGTGTTTCAAGAAAAATGGCTAAGTGGTTTAGTAATAATTTTCTTTGGGTTAAAAACACAAATTTTGGGCCTAAAATGTGAAAAATGCAAAAATAAGGGCCCAAATTGACATTTCACAGATTCTGATGGATGAAGTGTGCCAAAACAGTTTCCATAAATAAATTTCTGGAAATATACTCATTTAGGGGATTAAAAACATAAATTCCAAGCTTAATGGGCTAAAAATGAAAATTTCGGCCCAATAAGGCCCATTATGCGAATTTTTCTGTTTTGGAGGGCCAAAACTGTAACTTTCTGTAAAACAGTGGACTATAAGTGTTCCAAATCATTTTCAAAGGTTTAAAATGCTTTCCAAATTTAAAAAGGACCAAAGTTGCAAAAGTTTCACAATTTGGGCCAAAATTGTCAAAGTTGCGAAAAGAAGGGGCTAAAACCGAGAAAATTGCATTTTCAGGGACTTAAACTGTTTTCTATGAAAAATATGCTGAAAAATATTAATTTCAATAATTTTTGGTGTTAAAATGTCAAGAAAAATAGTTTAAGGACCAAACCGGGAAGTATTTAATAAAAAGGGTTGAAAATGTAAATTTTACAAATAATGAGGGGCTGAAAACAGGAATATTTCAAGGCTAGTTCAATGTACACAATTTGATCAAATAATGGCACCGCGACTATCGACGAAATACAATACATTACAATACCAAAAGTCGTTGTTAAACGAATTGGCTCGGTCTCAAGCCAATAGAAATCTACAACTACTAACACTACGACACTACGATTCATACAAGTAACGTTTGGTAATACATTATACATGTGAGTGTGCACAGACGTCTACGCACCATCTTTGGGCCCCACAAGTGTAAAATCTTGTTCGTTGAGCCTAGCTAGCCCAATGACCTGATCTTAAGGCCCGAAGACATTTTTTTTTACGGTGTGTTGGGTTTTACCGATCCGACACAACGTAAATGGACTTTCAATGGCTTGTATACCACCGGTCCCCAAGGGTCCTTTGGTATTGCTAGTAAAGTCTACATTTCATGCGAGGCGGGTCGGGGACCCCTCGTACATTTTTATCCCCAACCGGCTAATGGAGTTACCGGGGTCTTCGTGACCTCTTTCTCTTCGGATGTGGGACTACACCTAGTCAGGGCGATTGGATAACGCGATTAGTACTGACGACGCCTTCGGGTTCGTTAGTATAACTATAAACTAGGCGTTTGTGTAACGCGGGTTTGTAGTAAATAATCCTGCTCGAGAACCTTCCAACGTCGCCTGGGACTGACACTATACGCTATGCAATGATTTCAATGTAACATCACGTAATTCAAGGATCTAGGAGAACATCGGGTTTTCCTAGGGTTTTCAATACGTATAGATTTGAAATGCATACATTTTCAATGAACATTTTTTTTACAAGTATAGAAACAAACAAGCATACCTATGGATCTTCACAAATGTTTTCAAAAGCTTATCTTTTCAGAAAATATCGGATTTTCTGGTGGTTTTTCAAACAATACAAACATTCGATTTCAAACACTACTTATGAACTCACCAACATTTCATATGTTGACGTTTTTCAAAATACTTGTATTCTCAGGGAACCAGTGAATCAAGGGAAATCATATTCAGTGACGGTTGCAGTTTATTTTTGTATGAATTGAACAAATTAATTTTTGGGGAATGTAATGTTTAAACAATGTATGATATGTAAACACTACTGGTTGTACTATGTTGATGAATGGTGATGAATGTTGTTATGTTTCATATATATTCAATGTTATGGTATTCAATTGAGTCACGACAGCCCCCGGACGTTTCCGCCGTCTGGTTCGGGGGTGTGACAAACGCAGAACTCTGGCGCAGACGCGAAGATTCTCAGGATCACAGCTGCAGGAGAGCCTACGTCGGAACCCTCGTTAATGTAACTTAGGCGTGTTGTTGTAACAGATTTATAAACTATCCAGAACTAGTGCAACTAGAGTCTTACCTCTTGTGAGATCCTGTCTGTATAGGGATTCTCGTGCTGCGTATACTTGTCTTTTGTAGTATATCTTATTCGCAGCAATAGTCTTGTGGTAAATCTAAAGTACTGTAACTCTGTTCATGGTTGCATGGTTGTGTTTTGTCTGTAAAACGTCTTATGTTCAAATCTCATGTATTTAAGTTTCAGTATGATTCCGACATTATCATACGACTCGATTCAATTTGATCTTCACGAAAACAACTTCATGCATACATCTCTTTCTTCTAGATCGCTTTTCCCAGCGAAGCCGTCATATCAGAACACCGAAGTACTCATGCCAGGAGTACCCCTTAGTTATTTTATTTCCGAAGAAATCCCCGAAGTACCACTCGTGCAGTACGTCAAGTTCAATCCAAGGATTTATACGATTGATCTATCACTGAGGAATGTATGCAAAAGAGTGATATATAATCAAGGTTCTACAGGTTTAGAATTGATGATTCCACTTTAACTTCTTTTTCCCCAATGGGATGTGAGCTTAAAGAAGAATCAGTTATTCGACTACCTTTTCAATCTTAATTATATACGTCTCGTATACACGAAATTGTGATTGTGAAACTAGGTATGAATTCTAATATGAACTTCAGGACGGGGAACTGCCTAAGCCTACGAGTAATCGCATCGTCATGTGAACAAACTTAGAACCCAGTACGACTCTAGTAAACAGATCGCCTTATAGTCTAAACACCTACGGAGATACCAGAACAGTACAAACAACTTAACGAACTGCACAGCGATAGAATAAGAAGACTAGGCTTCTCACCCTGGAGAACCCCCAGTCTTATTCTCCCAGAGATCGACGAATTGCATTGTATGTTCCTCGGATATCGAGGACTCTGTCAAGATTTTCATTAGAAATCGTTATCTCTGGCTCGCATAGATGAAATGGTTGAGCAAACGCAAGGAAAGAATTACTTTCAGAAATGGATCTGAGATCCGAATATCACCAGTTCGAGTGTTAGGGAAGGATGTCCAGAAGACTACCTTCCGAACTCGATGCGAACACTTCGAGTCCGTAGTGATACCCTTCGGATAGGACCAATACGCCCATAGTTTTCATGAGCTAAATGAATAGGGTATATCTTTCTTACTTGGATCAGTTCGTCATTTCTCCATATATTGACTTACTTATCTACCCTCGTAGTAAGAAGGAGCCCCTGGAAACATTTCCTACAGAGGAACTTTTAGCAAAGTTATCTAGGCACGAGTTTTGAAATCGAAGAGTCGAATTTCTAAGACACACTGTTAGTAATGTGGGAAGTTTTGAGTAATTTTTCAATTTGTCAAAACTGTTGAGCATTTTTCGACACCGGAGACGCCGACAGCCATTCGCCAAATTCTAGGTCTTACCGACCTACTGACATAGTTCATTCAGAACTCCTCGCAAACTACAGAAACCCGTACGACTGTGACCCAGCAAGGGGTGGCCTTTGACTGGGAAGTTAAGCAAGAAAAGGAACCTTTGGAATTCCAAGTGAGTGACCAAGTTCTTTAGGAGAACTCACTCTGGGAATGGATTAATACGCTTCGTATCACATGGAAAGCTAAATCCAATATAGTTAGGACCCCCGAGATTCTTATCAGAATCGGGCCTGTGTCTCGCACAAACTAGACCTACTCCACGAACTCAGTAACGTACGTTATACACTTAGCGTCTCGATCGTGAAACCATACCTTTCCATTAGGACTCTTGTAAGTCCACTCGTCGAGATCCTCGCCTTCGTATTAGAACCGTAGTGAACGTCGACCGAGAGGTCAAGCGGACGAAGTAGCGCTATCGCCCGATAGTGAAGGTTCGTTGGGATTCCAACCGAGAACCCGATTTCACTTAAGTGCGCTAGAACAAATCGATTAGGAAGTTTCCTCCTCACGACTCGATCATTCATACATACTTCCTTCCTAAATTCTAATTTCGGGACGAAATTCCCTTCAACAGGGGGATGATGTGACAACCCAAAATTTCCATTCTGAACAAACCATTTGAAGCCAATAGAAGTAGAACAGTTACAGTGGAAACTCAGATTTCGAGTATAAGTTTGGCAGTTTTCAGGATTTTACGCTTAGGAGATATTAGGAGAGTGGATGCACTAGGGTTTTGTGCAACACTTTTATTCCAATACTCTAGGACATTAGAATTCATTTCGGGAATAAAAATATTTTCTGCCAAAATATCTCAGGACTATAAATAGAATTCTGAACCAAATTGGTTCATTAGTTGAATTCCATTTAGAGAAAAGTCAATATTCTCTCTAACGGATCTTCGGGTTTTTATCCCAAATTGTGAGTAACTCTTTCTAGTAGTGTTAGAAAGCTTTAAATGTGTTCATAACATAGATTACATAGCTAAATCATTCGATTTAGGAGTTTACTTGTCACACCCCGAAAACCAGAGGCGGAAACATTTCCGGGGTTGACTCCACGTTGAGTATAAAATCCAATGTACATAGTAATCACAGTAAATAACATTACATTACATATATTTGAAAGTTTACATTTGGTTCAAAAGGTAAATTGTACAAGAGTTATACATATATCATATGAACAAAAGTTGAGACGAGTCTTCTGAGCACTCCGTCTTCACCAAAAGATATCGCCGGGTACCTGTCTAACGTGGACCTGAGAATACAAGCGGTTTGAAAATCAACATAAAGCTGGTGAGTTCATAAGCGGTTTTGTTTTATGAAAATGTATCGGTTTCCTTTAGTTTTCCAAAAAGGTTTGTTATCCAAGAAAATCTCATATTTTCTTATGTAAAGTTAGTTTGGTTATCTTTCGTTACAGTTCAGTTATGCGTTATATGTTAATCCCAGGAAAATCCCATATTTTCCTAAATGCAAGATTGATTGAATAACACAGAGTATAGTTTAATACACAAAACTATATATTGAGGATCATGGGATTACTATCCCGAATTAGATATGAAATACTTTGCTATACACGAATTGTAGATAGAAAGTAGTTTGAAAACTTTGGGATTATCATCCCGAACTAGTTACAAGATAGTTTGATATACTTGAAATTATAGATTGAAAACCATGGGACTACTATCCCGAACTACATATAAGATTGTTTGATAAAACCATGGGATCACTATCCCGAACTAGGTATAAGATAAATGGATAAAGCCATGGGATTATTATCCCGTACAAGATATAGATTGAAATCATGGGACTATCATCCCGTACTAGATATAAGATATATACATACTGAAAACCATGGGAATAACATCTCGCACTAGATACAAGTTCAATAGACTGAAAACCATCGGACTACCATCCCGGACTAGATATAAATTCTAAAACCAAAGCTGTGAATAAACTTATATTAATACATATTGTGAGTCGGGTAACCATGTTGATACGACAACGAGACCTCCTTGACGTTTGTCAGACGTCGGACGATATCCATAATTTGTCACCCCAGGTGTGCCCACCTAACTGTAGCTAGCAGTTAAGGTGTGGGATTGTTAGTCCCGAATAGATCTATTCACAAATTCCTCGCTCTCCCTCCAGGAGACTCTGGTTACACTTCCGGGGAGGATTTACTGATCATCCATAAAGGGTAGTGACGAACTCACAAGATAGTACTAAACTATTCACAGGGTTCTCATACGATATCAAACATACAAAAGATTATGAAACATAATACATTGAATATAGATATATACAATGAAACTATCTGGTAATACAATCAAATGATACGGAGATAAACTGAATCAGACATAGTTTATCTAATAACTTTATACACATATTAGTACATGATAAAATGAATGCTAAAGACCCTAAATTATTCCCATAATAATTTGATTAGTTTGGTTATTTTCTTAACTAAAATCCATTTAGTTGTAATTGATAAATCATCCCTTATGCTCAGCATAATACATAAGGAGTAAAAGTGTTTATAAATTTGCCAGATATTATTTGAAACACATCAACGTTATGTTTTTGAAAATAGTTATAGTTTGCTTGTATTCCCCCCTGAAAACATTGAAAAACATGGAAAAAGCGTAGGGGTATGAACTCACCGGACGAGAAACGTGACGATTTCGGATGCTAAACGATGGTACGGGACTTGCAAACGCATGAGGTTCCTAAGTATAATACAAAGATAAACATTTGTATCTAATTAGGACTTAGATTATTTAATTGTTAGGGACCAACACTTTTAGTCGTGGAAACACCCCATTACAAGTGTTTGGAGGGACCCGGGTGGCGTTTGGGGACACATATAGCTAGGATATTGAATTGGGACTTCAAGAGTAAACTATTTGGGGAGTTTACGGCCCTAATGACCCCTTCCCCATGAGTTTACGGCCGTAAACTCATGGTGGGGTGATTTATAGTGCAAATTGGCTTGAAACACTTAAGGGAAAATTTCTAGGTTTGGTTTAAGGGCTTGGAATGAATTTTAAACACCAAATGACTTAATTAAGGGAATTTACGGCCTAGCATAGGTCTCATGGCCGTAAACTCCTATATACTCATAAATAATTGTGTTATTGATTCCAAACAAATCACATGTGATTGCTAAAATTGTTCCAAGGCCTTACATGAATTTTTATGGGACTTTTGAGGTGTTTTTGGAGTTTACGGCCTATAAGACCACCCTCATGGCCGTAAACTCTCCTAGAGAGGGATTCATTATGTTTTAAGGCAAAAAAATTGTTTGTAAACACTTCTAAAAATTATTCTAAGGCTTTAGGGGTGTTAAAGTGGCTTTCTAACACCTTAAATTGAATTTACACCCAAGGTTGAGGAGTTTACGGCCCAAGCACATTCCTTGGCCGTAAACTCATATAAATCCCCCAAAATTTATGTTTAAAGTGTTCCAAGGCTAAAGCAATTATTCTAGAAGTCATATCCATGTCTTGTTGAGGTTTAGGAAGGGTTTAAGGGCTTAAAAACCCTATAATTATGAGTTTACGGCCTAAACACCATCCTTGGCCGTAAAATCATATATAAGTCTCCAAATTATAGTTTAAGGCATTCTAGGTCCATTCCATAAAGCCATCTAGCCATATCTAAGGTCCAATTGTGGTTTGGAAGGGTTTTATTGCTCCAAAAACCCATTTCATATGAGTTCACGGCCTAGGACTATTCTAGGGCCGTAAACTCATGAATGTGGTCCTATTCCATGTTTTGAACTCGAATTTGAAGGCTAGGGAGGTTACATATCAAGTTAGGGAAGGTACCTCAAAGATTTGGAGCCTAAAATTGATGATTTGGACCCTTAAACTTGGATTTTAGGAGAGATGTTAGAGAGAGAGTAGAGAGAGGAAGAAAAAAAACTTCAAATGAATGTTTAAACACATTTATATAGGTCCTAAAACTTGGAAACGATGGAATTCTACCCGATACCGGCCTTAAACGGGGCTTTAGGTCGCACCCGATTAAGTTTCCGTCACCCGGCGGGGACGTTTCTAAGCTTTTTAAAATAAATGTTCTTGGGCTAGTTTCATGAGTTCCTAAAGGGTTTGGACACTCATTGGATTATAATAAACATATAAATTTATTTAATTTAACCCAAAACAGAAACGAAACAAATTGATTAACGGCGTATTTTACGGGTAGAACGGGTTTTTCGACAATGGAAAACATCGGGTTGTTACATTACTCCCCAAGGTATTCTTGGGCGGTAAACTCCCGAAACCAAGCCTAGATTGTCCCCCGTGATATACTAATGCCTTGGACTTGTATAGGAGTGTATTAGGGACATGAAATCAACCAAGAATCACCCAAGTTTGGGAGTTCACGGCCCAAGAGTATCTTAGGCCGTAAACTCCAAAAAGCATACTCAAAATGGTGCTTTTAAGGCACCTAAGGCTTAGACTTGATTTTAGACATGTACCCTAAAGTGTTTAAAGCCTAGAAAACATAAGGAATCACAAGTATTAAGGAGTTTATGGCCAAGACAAGTTCTTGGGCCGTAAACCCCTATAAAGGGGTCAAATGACACCCTAACTCCTTCCTTATGCCTAGAACCCAACATAGATCATAACCTTGAAATGTTAGAGACTTGAAAACACCATAAACACCCTCCCAAGGGAGTTTACGGCCGTAAACTCCAAGGGAATATGGTCCCAGGGCCGTAAACTCTTTAAAGGAGTTAATAGGAAGCCCAAACACTTGATTTAGCCTTGAAACAATTCACCACTAGAGTTGTAGTAATTCTAAGCTTCATTTAGTGACCCTAAGGAGAGTTTACGGCCAGGAGTTTACTCCCCTGGGCCGTAAACTCCAAAACATATGGTCATTAGACCTTAAACTCCCATTAGAGGCCTTGCACTCCTTTGTTGCAACCCATTAGCCTCTTAGCACTTGACCAAAAGTGTTTTCCTCGCGTTAAAATGTTTATACTTGTATAATTAGTGTTTTAATCAATAATTATTTATATACATATGTCTTCATATGTAATTAGGATCATTGTGTGTGTTTAAAGTCTTCACTTGACACCAAGCACTTGCCCGATCCTTCCTTACGATAACAGTCCGTTCAATTCCAGTCACTTACTGCAGGTCAGTTCATACCCCTTAAATAATGTTTTAAACTATTTTTAAATGTTTTATGGGGGGGGGGGGATACAAGTAGAATTATGCTAGTTATTATATCAATCACATGTGATTAATAAGTAGAATTACGCTAGTTATTATATCAATCACATGTGATTAATATGCAGCATTCAAATGATTTACTACATATTAGCCGTTTTACCAAACAGTTTCCTTCAAATGATTTTTATAAACATTTTATATGTTTTAAACTCTTTATTACACTGTACATTTTACTCTGTATATCGCATTTCAAACTTATTTACAACTGTGTTTCAAACAAATGTTTCCTTATACCTAAACCGTTTTATCAAACCTATGCCTTCAAACTGTTTTATAGATTGACATCAAGTCGATCTTTTCTGAAGATAATAATTATGATCAAATGTTTTACAAAACTTATTTATGCTTTTATATTATAAATTGGATGCCTCTATATGTATAATTATATAAGAAATGTTGAAAAGACTTAGGAAGCCTATCCACCCTATTTTCTTTTCGCGCTTGAGATGTGGTCTGGTGGGATATCGGGTATTCATCCAAAAGTCGTTTAAATATTAGTTATATATCATGTGTACATATATAGTCATAAAAAGGTCCTTCCAGTTCATCCCATGCCCTTGGGTAGCAAGGGTATACATCCATGTCCATACGTACCAGTTAGATTACTAGTAAACTACCATATGGGTAGTTTAGGAAGATACTAGAACTATTAGTAGAACGCGATATCATACTATGAGTCAGTTCATTCATGAGTCAATACTTACTACTAGAAGAACATATACAACTATACTAGAAAGAGAACATATACAACGATACTAGAACGATTACATTACTATACTTGCTTGACAGAGAAAGAACACACATTACAGCTAGCACACGTATAACATTTCCGTACATTACACTTACATTAATGCGTTAATAAAATTGTGATCCACTGTATCGGAGCATGCCTTAAATGTCATGGCCCGAGTTGTATCCAGAGTCTCTTGAAGGGAGAGCGTGAGTTTGCGTATAGATCTATACTGGATTGACTATCCTACACCTTGCTGCTAGGATCTTGCAGGTCAGCGGGTGCCAAACGTCATTCCGTTATTACGACCATTCTTATGTCGTTGTTACCAGTCAATAGTATGGTACAATTAATCACATGATGCCTTAATATAAATCCGGTTTAAGGTAATTAGTACAACAGTAGTTCTTATAGCGCTACGTTTTAGTACTACATTAATTTTCCCTGTACACATATTTAGTGATCTTTTCACTTAAACTATAAATGTAAAAATTATATTTTATTTAATAATAGTTACACTTGGGAAAATTACACACTTTTAAATGACACGAACATTTAGAACAGTTAAGTCTTGGTAGAAGACTACATTGAGAACAATTAGGTATTGGTAGAAGACATCCTTATATAATAGTAGGAATCATAGGGATTTCTAGAGTTTTTCAAACGTTTTACAGTAGTTTTACAAACATTTTCATACTTACAGTTTGTATACATTTACAATACTTACAATTCATTTACTTACAAATTCTGACATACAAATTAAGACACTAAAATACTTATGATCTCACCAGCTTTAAAGCTGATACTCGCTTTCAAAATTACTTTTATCCTCAGGTCATCATAGACAGGTACCGATGCAAGGAGAAAGAAAGATGGAGCTTGTTCAAGACTCATCTTTCATTTTGATTTATGCTTTAGTGTTTATCAAAATTTGACAGAACACACTTGTATAATAATTCTATTATTAATGCAATGGATGATGTTGTTGCTTGTTTACTACTTTACATTGTTGTGATACTGTACATGACGTCCTCCTCCCCAGAACGTTTCCGCCGTTCTTGGTTTTGGGGTGTGACAAATACTCATTATAAGTTTCAGATAACGTTACTATATTAAAACATAAGCTATACTAAAGATAGGGTAGGCATAGCTCACTTACAACGAGTTTTTCTCAAAACCGGGTGCCACTGGAGCAGCATTTCCGAGCCGAAAGGCTCTTCTTATCGGAGCCGTCGGGCACTCCAGGGCTTCTGCCTCATGCTAGGGAGGTTCCCTAGGCTTTTTTAGGGGGTTTCGGGGGCTAGAGAGAAGTTCTAGAGAGAGAGGGAAGTGAGGGGAGGTGTGAGGAATGAAGAGGGATTTACCTCTTATTTATAGGAGGCTGGAGGAAGTTTTACATCATGAATTTTTGATTCACGTCGTGAGCCAGGCTGGCTACAGCCAGGCGCAGCCTGGTGCTGACACGTGGCATCACATACAAGGTGGAAATCAGCTGATTTTAAAAAATTCATAACTTTTGCATACAAGCTCCGTTTTCGACGTTCATTTTTTCCACACGTAGGTAAAAACAAGATCTACAACTTTCGTTTAGACTCCATCATCTAATTCTCAACCGATCGTAAATTTAACAGTACGAGGAGGTTAGATTGCTAAATGACCGCGGAGAATTCATAACTCCCTCATACGAACTCCGTTTTCGTCTGTCTTTTTACCACTGAGTTCCTATTAATGAGATCTTAAACTCTCATTTAGGTTGCGTAAGCCAAAAACCGCTCGAACTAAAATTCGAGTTTCGGGTCGTGCACTGCTATGCAAAATCTTT
Organism: Lactuca serriola; assembly: GCF_051521515.1. NCBI lineage: Eukaryota > Viridiplantae > Streptophyta > Magnoliopsida > Asterales > Asteraceae > Lactuca > Lactuca serriola. Next base: position 189,128,900 of record NC_136408.1, on the reverse strand, counting down.
GAAAATTCATAACTTCCTCATACGAAGTCAGATTTGGGCGTTCTTTTTATGGATGTTCTCGATTTAACATATTATACAACTTTCCTTCAGATCGCTAATGCTAAAAATCACTCTATCCTAAATTCACTATTTACGTCTCCCGGTGCCGTGCCGATTTTGCCGTAAAACTTCGACGGGCCATAACTTCTTCGTTATAACTCGGATTTCGGCTTTCTTTATATGTACGGAATCCTTGAGATATATTCTACAACTTAGTTAAGATTATTTATTCTAAGTAATCTTTTGTAGAAAAGTCATTTTCGACCCCTATTATCTCTAAATTGACTAGCCCGGATCTACGGGCGTTACAATTATCTCACCCTTAGGATGATTTCGTCCCGGAATCATTAACGAAACAGGACAATATAATGACTCCATACGTTATCTCTTCATCCTAGGTAATAATCGTAACTTCCTGGTTTCTTCGAATTAGTATCTAACTCTTGGACTCCTTGACTGCAAGCGGTGCTCGATCTTGCACTTGCTCCCTATCTCACGTTAGACTCCAAATTATGATCTTCAAGTCACAATCTCGATCCTCACTGGATACGAACTTAAGATAAGTTCATTTATTACTACAATGGAACGATGTGTCATATTCTAATGACCTATCATCATATGTTTCTATGCTTAGACTCAGGTCTCTTAGAGTCTTCCAGAACAAACTATACTTTCCTTCATGTTCTAATCTCATCTTAAAAGGTAGCATTTCTAGCTACAAGCAACCGTCGTAATACCTCTACTGATCGCTTTGATTAATTCTTCCGGCTTAAGTCAGGTGCTACATCGAACTTGGTTCTCGGAACCACGTAACATACTCGTCGTAGTCAGACTCAATTCGATATGACCACTAGGGTTGGAATAACAATCATCTTCTTAGTCATTACCGAAACGATGGTAACGACATATTTGAATAAAACGGTATCAATTACTAGCTTTTTGGTAACGTTGTGACTTTCCATGATCCAAGCGTGAGTCTTGTGCTTCCGGTAGTATAGGCCTCTACTACCATTCACACCTACTCACACTCGTCCCAAGTATTGTCTCACAGTTTACCAAGTCATTATCACAAAAACAATTTTAACACATAAAAATGTGTCCAATCAATCATAAAATTTTCCCTAGACTCTACTAGTATTTCTTTCATGTGTATCTTCAATAATCAATTCTGCTGCAACTCGGTGGTGAAAATGCCAGAGGGTAGGATAGCTTTAGGAATTACACCAATCATTTCATCATTCTGCCAATCAAAGGTGTACTTCGGACGTACTGTACTCCTCTAAACGTACTGTTATTTTTCCTAGTGTACTCTAAAGGCAAGATACCACTCTTACGATATCTTCCGATAGGTATCATTCACTATCGTAAGCCTTCTCATTTCCTCCATTTACTCAATTCACTATGATTCTTCACCATGACATTCTATACACCAAAGCAGGCGTTCGGTGTATCGAGACGAGAATATAGATAGAGTAGGGTTTAGACGTGTAATCCTCCTTATTACTCTGAAAAGTTACATGCCAGTTCTAATACTGTAATTAAACGTTTAGAAATCTGAACACATAAAGTTTCCAGATCGGATCGGCAACAGACCATAGATCCGATCATACATTTAGCATCATAAATCATTTAGCACATAAAAGCATGTTAGGCATTTTCCCTAAATAAGCTAGTGCTTGTGTCTATTCAGGTGTATTACCTAAGACACACTCCTCACAATCATTGCTTAGCATTCGAAGTTTAAGTCTAGAAAAAATCCATATTCCTAGTTCTCTTAAACTAATGCTCTGATACCAACTGTGACATCCCCATTTTCACGACCAGAAAAGACCGATTTAGTTTATGTTTTATAAAAGTCAGAGTACCTCTTTTAATAAAAATGTTGCGGAAATTTTTCCCAGTAAAACATGATAAATAGGTTATCAAAGCATTTCCAAAGAAAATTATTTTTATTCATTTTAAAACATTTGGGATGTCATCGTCAATACAGAAACATAAACATAAACAAAACTTACATTCATTATCACTAGTGATTTATATCTCCTTAATCTCTCAGTGTAATGTGACTTCATATCAACACCTGTGATATAAATAAACTGAGTGGGTCAGGTTAGGAAACCTGGTGAGTACATAGGGTTTTCAACCCACAATAATATAATTATTATGTTTAAAAATTTAGACAGTCAACCCAATCACCTGTCCCCATTATCTTCTTTATTCTACCCTAAGAATTCAGCAATTCCTCGTTTATTTATTCCTAAGGGTTATCCTAAGGAAAAGGCATGAAATCCATGATTGCCAAGGTTTACTATGCAGGAACTAATTACATAGTTACCAAGGTTTATCTCATTTATTGACAGTATCGTTTCCGAGACTCCTCTTGCAATACATGTCAATGGGTTTTATCTCGTTTATCGATAGTATCGTTTGCGAGAATCCACTCGCAATACATGTCGATGGGTTTTTAGAGTACACCTGGTGAATACACAGTTCAAAACACCTACAGGTTGCGAGCCTGCTAGTGTCCACTAGACTGTCTAGAAAAGTCTGTGGTTGTCATCCATACTCTGTTGGATGACGGGGCCATCACCTGGGTAAAAGGCTTCTCTCATGGTTCACCTTTCACCCTTACCTCATGGTCTATATCACCTCTTCATCATTTTTTTTGTCACACATAAACTATTTCTTCTACCAATGTTTTACCCAACACATTTTGTAGATATAAAATACGTATACAGTTTAAATAATTTAAAACATGTATGAAAATCTTTCACCCAGCACAAACAGCAAGTATTCAGACGATATACACACATAGCATGTAGTTGATATAAAATACTTCATATCTATGTGTAAGATGAAAGTAACTATGCACTCACCTGATAAGGTGATGATTTGGTACTCGGACAGCACTTCGTTACTGTTAAAACAATTTCCCTAGGACAAAACCTAGTATCATTACCACTAGAGTTTAGTCTAATGTTAACCGCGACTAATTAATGGTATATATATTATTACTATTATATAAGCATTAAGAAACACTCTTATATAACTCATAATAATAGCCCAAATACTCATTATAAGTTTCAGATAACGTTACTATATTAAAACATAAGCTATACTAAAGATAGGATAGGCATAGCTCACTTACAGCGGGTTTTTCTCAAAACTGAGTGCCGTTGGAGCAGCGTTCCCTAGGCTTTTCGGGGGCTAAAGAGAAGTTCTAGAGAGAGAGAGGAGTGAGGGGAGGTGTGAGGAATGAAGAGGGCTTCACCTCTTATTTATAGTAGGCTGGAGGAAGGTTCACATCGTGAATGCTTGATATTCATGTCGTGAGCCAGGGTGGCTACAGCCAGGCGCAGCCTGGTGCTGACACGTGGCATCACATACAGGGTGGAAATCAGCCGATTTTCAAAAATTCATAACTTTTGCATACGAGCTCCGTTTTTGACGTTATTTTCTTACACGCATAGGTAAAAACAAGATCTACAACTTTCATTTAGACTCCATTGGCTAATTCACATCCGATGGTAAATTTAACAGTACGAGGAGGTTAAACTGCTAAATGACCGCGAAGAATTCGTAACTCCCTCATACGGACTCTGTTTTCGTCTGTATTTTTACCTTTCTTGTTCCTATTAAAGAGATCTTCAACTCTTATTTAGGTCGTGTAAGCCAAAAACCGCTCGAACTAAAATTCGAGTTTCGGGCCGTGCACTGCTATGCAAAATCTTAGAAAATTCATAACTTCCTCATACGAAGTAAGATTTGGGCGTTCTTTTTATGGATGTTCTCGGTTTATCATATTCTACAACTTTCATTCAGATCGCTAATGCTAAAAATCACTCTATCGTAAATTCACTATTTACGTCTTCTGGTGCCGTGCCGGTTTTGCCGTAAAACTTCGACGGACCATTACTTTTTCGTTATAACTCGGATATCGGTGTTCTTTATATGTACGGAACCCTTGAGACATATTCTACAACTTAGTTAAGTTTATTTATTCTAAATAATCTTTTGTCAAAAAGTCATTTTCGACCCCTATTATCTCTAAATTGACTAGCCTGGATCTACGGGCGTTATAAAATCCAAGAGATGCTCCTGTGAAGCCAAAATCAAATTCATCTCAACGTCCAGCTTCAAGTTCAAAATCAAGTGTCGAGGAACCCATCCGCTCGAAAAAGAAATGGGTTAAACCCAACTAAAGATGGGTACCGAAGGTTCAATCTCCCAAATCATCTAATGCTTCTACTATTTCTATATTTTCTGTTTGTGATAAACAAGATATGTCGTGGGAGAATGTATCTTGCGTATATGAAAAATGTCGACCCAGTTTCAAAACGGACTGGGTTCCAAAGACCAACTGATCCCGCTTTGTGTCGGAGCAGCTATGGAGGCATATCATCAAACTTTGGTTTGTTGATAGTGGTTGTTCCAGGCACATGATAGGGGACATCTATCAACTGTGCAACACTCAGAACATTGTTTGAGAGTATGTGTCCTTTTGTGGGAAAGGAGGAAAGGAAGAGATCACAAATAGGGCTATTGCTTAATGACATGAAGAATTTTCGGATCTGTTCTGAGACTATGCATGCTGTTCTCAGACCTTCTGGATGCAAATTCAATCATTGAATTACGGTTTGATTTTTCTTCTCTATACTCCTGAGTTTACCTTACACTGATTCATTTCAAAGACAAATTTTCATTTTCTTATAATTTTTTGTCAGTAGGTATTATTGGGAAGTGATATCAAGAAAGTGATAACGGACAGTCTAAAACATGTGTAAGGGACTGAATCTGAATTGTCTAGACTCTGTGTTCAATGTGTTGGTAGGCACGAAGGATTTGACAATGTGGATTTAGATAGGATTGTTTAGACTGATCATACGATGCGCAGGTAGATTGAGCAGTGAGATAAACACGGGAACCCACAATATACACTAAATTAATACGCATCTAGAATTGTGGTTCGACTTTTCCTTGATGTATGAACTTATGTCTTTAATTCTGGTTCTGATAGGGCGACTGGGGGGTTCTGATAAAGTAGGTCTGTAGGAAATTATTTACTTGCTTTCTATCTGTTAGTCATATGCTGCTTCCTATGCGTGATTGGAAGAGATCCGACCTGGAATGCATCATATGCAACTCTATTTCTACGCACCTCTCTATCTATGAAACCATTTCTATCTGTTAGCCATATGTTGTCTCCTCTGCATGATTGAAACATATCCGACCTGGAACATAACATATGCAACATTCTACCTCTCAATCCCCTCTATGTCGGTTAGTCATATGGTGTCCCCTCTGCGTGATTGAAAGAGATCCGACCTGGGACACCACATATACATCTATCTCCAAATCTTTATTCCTCCTTAATAATTGTTTGCTCACCTAAAGTAAGGAGTCCTTAGGAAGTTCTTGATAACCAGGGTATATCGGGAAGTGCGGAACACGTTCTAGTGAAACTAAAATTGAACCATTTAAGAGGTTGGCTGTAAATCTCGTTGCTTAGTTTAAGTGGACAACAATACCCGTTGTCGTCACCAGCTAAATGGTTTATTTAGAAAAGTTTGTCAATATTCTTCGTGTTTAAGTGGACCACAATACCAATAATTGACCAGATCTATTCATAAAGGTGAAGGTACTGATAAACAAGTTAAGGCTGTCTCACAACTTTGATCCCAAATATTTTTGTTTTCGTTAAATTTGTTCATAGTTTTCCTCTATGCACAAATTTAGGGGGAGAATTAAAAAAAATTAAAAATCAAACTAAAATTAAAAATCAAACAAAAATCAAAAAATTAAAAATCCAAAAATAGTGTTATTTTTGTTTTAAGTTATCTTTTAGTTTTGTTTTGTCTTGAAAAGTGAATTCAGGTGAAGATGAAACTCATGGAGTTTGTGTCAAAGATTTCTGAGCCAAAGCTTCATCTGTGATCATCAAAGAATTCTCATTCGATGGAGCAAGAAATGAAGATTATTCTTTCGACATTCAATCATTCAACCCCAGAAGCAAGGTGAAGCTGCACTTCAAGATTATGTAACGGATTGTATTGAAGCCTCCTCAATCAGTCTGCTGCTATCTTGAACCTGCTGAAGTGATCCATAACTTTCGCTCTCTGATATTTTCTCTCTCAAGATTCTCAAGCTGAAAGCGCTATCTTTCAAGAATCAGTACATCAAGCTTCCTCACCCAATGTGCGTTTAGAGTCAAATTTTGAAGAAAAGCCCAACTGCTCGAGATAAAGTCATTCATTGAAGATTCATATGTTAATCTTGAAGTTGTGAAGAAATTTGAAGATTAATGCTGAAGCCAAACTCCCGATGAAGATTAACAAGAAGAGTTAGCTACCTTTTACGGGGAGCTTGTTGGGTCAGTTAGAAAAGAAAGCTATAAACCAAGAGGGAGATTGTTGGGTCAAAAATATGGTTTATACTTTCCTTTTCTAGGAAAATATATTTTTCTGTAATTTTGTGGCTATGTACGGCTGCACATGTGTGTGCGGCCGCACACCCTGTGTACGGCCGCATGCGTTTTTAACCCTAGTTTGAGCCTTGTGAGCAAAAAAAGGTGTTTTTAAGTTCTTTGGAGTGTTCATGGTACACCTTAGAAAAGTAGTAACTCATTAAAGAAGCGTTTGTTGCATTAGAGCTTGTAGATCGAGACCTTGTTCACGTTGATCTTTCTTTTGGAGGTATAAAGTTTGAATATTGATGATGAAATTGTTAGATCTAGCTAGTTTTGGGTGTTATGAGATTTAGTCACTTTAAGAACATAAATTTTAGATCTTGAAAGTTTGTCACTGTTGGATCAAAAATATGGTTTATACTTTGCTTTTCTAGGAAACTATATTTTTCTGTAATTTTATGGCTGTGTACGGCTGCACATGTGTGTGCGGCCGCACACGCGTGTGTAGCTATACACTCGTGTGCTGCTGGTAGCCTATGTCTCATATACATAGGGTGAGGAGTGTAAAGCTAGAAGAGAGAGGAGAGCATATGGTAGAGAGAGAAAGTTAGAGAGAAGAAGTGAGTGTGTGTGAATCTTGTATTTGGATCTACATTCTAATCATCAAATAATACAAGATTCGTTATCTTCTTCTTCTCCTTCTCTTCTATTTTGATCTAACATCTGATGGGTTTTGAGCATTCTAACACTTCCTAAGTGTACATGCAACCCTAATAACCTTGGATCTATGTTTGTCTAATTATCATGCAAAGATGAATTCTAAGGTTATATTCCTATCTAGCATACATGGGGAACAATTTCTAACTTGAATGAAAGATAGAATAACTTACCTTGTTGTTGCTTATGTTTCTTGAAACCTTGTGAGCCTAGCACCCCAAGTGTGATGCCTCAAATGCTTCACACAACACCAAATGCTCTTGGAAAGACTTTTGAGAGAATACACACTTCTTAAAATCGGCCTAGCCCTCTTGTTTCTAATATGTAGCCGATTTTGGTGGAGAATGGGACTCTTATATAGTGTTGACACATCTAGGGTTACACCATGTAAACCCTAATGTGTCATGACTCTTCATTTCCATGACCCATGGGTTTGTAACTCCCATGGAGCATCCATGGAGCATCCTATGGGTAGAACCCAACTTGATAATCCATGGAGCCTCTTAGCCCACTATACAAGATACAAATGATTTACATAATCAACCCATATATTTAGTTAGTTATCTTTTGATCACTTAATTAATTCCAAATTAATTCTTTGATCAAACTAATCAAATAATATTATTAATATATTAGAACTTATAATATATTAATAATCTCCAAGTGTTATTCCTCTCATTTAGTCTATCCAATTGCATGGTGCCATGCAACCCATATGGACCATGCCGGGTCGGGTCAAGTACTGACCAGAACTAGTGATGGACTTAGACACCTTATCCAACAGTCTCCCACTTGGATAAGTCTAATAACTATAACTCCAGTACTTCAGGAACCGACCGGAAATCGTAGCTCTTTCAAGGTCTCTCGGAACTGAGAAGATGTTGATACGCCATTTAAGATAAATGATCATATAATCCTCTGTTCTAGATATCAGCCAGACAAATACATGGAACAATGTCTTACTTATTGTCCAACAGTTTGTTTCTCGATTTCCGATTTGTTTGACAAAGGAATTATTGAACACATCAACTTAGTTCTGACCGGGCCCGGTACATAGGTCAAAACAAAATCATCGAGGGGCCCAGATATCAGCTTCTAATCCAAGAAGGAACAGATAAACTTCGACTCATATGTTTGTTCTACCACTCATTGAATTACACACAAAAGCACGTTTTATAACATCGAGTTACCAATGCGTTTTCGTACAATCAATGCATAGCCAACTTGTAAGTAACAAATCATATCTCTAGGTTTGAAGACTTATATGACATTACCGTCTCACGATCACTCGAGATAAATTCCATGAAGTGATTCCAGTGAGCGTGAGTTGAGTCCAATGCTCAGAACTTATGAGCACTCATGATTGTTGTAGCCTTGTCCAACAGCTTAGACCTCTGCAACCAATCATGACAGTCTTGATTCATACCTACTTCCGACATATGATCGACTGTGGAGGTTTGAATAATATGTTATACCAAACAAAATTATTCTGGAAGTCAAAACATGCAAAAGAAATATAGTAAACGATCGATAAGAGATAGCAACACTTTACTCATAAATAAAACACCTTTTATTCATCATCTAATGTCAATTACACTTTACAAATTTCTGGGTTATCTAACTACTAAATCTAATATCATCCTTCAGCCCTATGCTCCGAGCATGCTGCAGATGCTTAACCCGAGTCAGTCCCTTCGTGAGGGGATCTGCTGGGTTCTCATCCGATGATACCCTCTTTGCCACGAGGAGTCTTTCTTCTATCCGATGTCTGATAAAATGGTATTTTCTGTCGATGTGTTTGGATCTCCCGTGATCCCTTGGTTCCTTGGCTAAGGCAACAGCACTTTCAGTATCACAGAAAATTTCCATTGGCTCTTTTATAGCTGGTACAACTCCAAGGTCTCCAATGAAGTTCTTCAGCCATATCGCCTCCTTTGCTGCCTCGCTAGCTGCAATATACTCTGATTCACAAGTTGAATCAGCCACTGTCTCTTGCTTGGAACTCTTCCAAGAAATTGCTCCTCCATTTAGGGTAAAGACCCAGCCCGACTGAGAGCGGAAATTATCCCTATCAGTCTGGAAGCTAGCATCACTATACCCTACAACTCTCAAGTCATCATTCCCACCAAGGGTAAGGACCCAGTCCCTAGTCCTCCGTAGGTACTTGAGGATATTCTTTACCGCAGTCCAGTGTGCCTTGCCAGGGTTCGCCTGATACCTGCTAACCATGCTCAGGGCAAAGGCTACATCAGGTCGAGTACACATCATAGCATGCATGATCGATCCTACTGCCGAAGCATATGGTATTCGACTCATTTCTGCTATCTCAGCCTCAGTGGTAGGGCTTTGTGTCTTGCTCAATTTGGTGTTACTCTGGATGGGTATCTCTCCTTTCTTGGAGTCCTGCATGCTGAATCTGTTCAGCACCTTATCCAAGTAGGTACTCTGACTAAGTCCAATTAGTTTTTTACTCCGATCTCTCAAGATCCTTATCCCTAGAATATAGGTAGCTTCTCCTAGGTCCTTCATAGAGAAACACTTCCCAAGCCAGGACTTAACTTCCTACAGGGTTGGGATGCCATTTCCTATGAGTAGTATGTCATCCACATACAACACAAAAAAGCTAACTATACTCCCACTATCCTTGACATACACGCAAGACTCATCTTCACTCCTAGAAAAGCTAAATTCCTTGACCTTTTCATCAAAGCAAAGATTCCATCTGCGAGGTGCTTGCTTCAATCCATAAATGGATTTCTCAAGCTTACACACTCTATTAGGGTACTCGTTGCTGACAAAACTCTCTAGCTGACTCATGTAAACATCTTCAGCCAACTTTCCATTAAGGAAAGCGGTTTTGACATCCATTTGCCATATTTCATAGTCATGAAATGCAGCTATGGCCAACAGAACCCGAATAGACTTAATCTTGGCTACTGGAGAAAAGGTCTCATCATAGTCCACTCCAGGAATTTGAGAGAAGCCCTTTGCAACCAGTCTAGCCTTGTAAGTGTGTACTTTACTATCCATGTCGGTCTTCTTCTTGAAGACCCATTTGCACCCAACTGTCTTACGACCTGGTACATTCTCAACCAAGTTCCAAACTTGATTGTCATACATGGACTGTATTTCGCTGTCCATTGCCTCTTTCCACTTGGCTGACTCAGGGCCTGTCATGGCTTCCGCGTAACTGTTAGGTTCATCCAGACCTATCAGTGTCTCATCACTGATAAGTGTATCCCCTTATGTAGTAATATGGAATACATAGTAATGCTCAGGAGCATTCCTAACCCTTGTGGAACGCCTCAGAGGTACAAACTTGTCAATTGGCTCAACAGGAGTTTCCTCCTCAAGTTGAGTGCTAGGGTTTGAAGTTCCTTCACCGCTTGACTCTTGAATTTCTTCAAGATCAACTTGCCTCCCACTGTTTCCTTGGCTTATGAACTCTCTCTCTCTCTAAAGAAAGCCCTCCTATCTACAAAGACCACGTTCTCACTAGGTCTGTAGAAGAGGTAACCAAAGGATTGCTGTGGGTAGCCGATGAAAATACACCTCTCGCTTCAGGGTTCGAGCTTATCATGAGTCTCGCATCTCACGAAAGCCTCGCAACCCCAAATCTTGATGTGGTCTAGTTTAGGCACTTTACCAGTCCACATCTCGTGAGGAGTTTTGGCAACTTTCTTTGTAGGGACTAGATTAAGAATATGGGCGGCAGTCTCTAAGGCATACCCCCAGAATGAGATTGGTAGCGAAGCTCAAATCATCATGGAACGAACCATATCCAACAAGGTTCGATTATGCCTCTCAGCCACACCATTCAACTGTGGTGTCCTGGGAGGTGTCAATTGTGAGACTATCCCACATTCCCTTAGATAGTCAAGGAACTCTGAACTAAGATACTCACTACCATGATCAGATCGAAGCATCTTAATGTTCCTTCCCAATTGATTCTCGACTTCCTGTTTAAATTCCTTAAACCTTTCGAAAGTCTCAGACTTATGCTTGATCAAGTAGACATATCCATATCTACTGTAATCATCAGTAAAAGTCAAATAATAACGATTAGCATCCCTTGTGGCATGTTTGAATGGTCCACACACATCCATGTGTACAAGGTCCAACAAACCTTCACCCCTCTCACACGAGCCTGTGAAGGGTGACTTTGTCATTTTTCCAATTAAGCATGATTCGCAACGATCATCTGACTTTAGGTCAAATGACTCCAAGACTCCATCCTTTTGGAGTTGGCCTATGCGTTTCTTGCTTATATGTCCAAGACGACAATGCCATAATGACGCTTTATCCAAGTTATTATTATTAACAGAATCAATACACAATACATTATTTCCTAAGTTATCAACCACAGATACTGTTTCATACACGCCATCACAAGGTAATGCTTTGAAATAAAGAACATTATTAAAGAAAGCATTAATCGAACCAACTTCATTATCAAATGAAAAGGTGAAACCTTTTTTATACAATGCATGAAAGGAAATAATATTTCTTGCCATTTCTGGCGAATAACAACACTTATTCAAATCTAAACTAAACCCACTACTTAGCGATAAAGTATAAACTCCAATCTTGGTAACAGGTAAAGCTTTCATATTCCCCATGATCAAGTTTATTCTTCCTTGATCCACATTCTCACTTCTTCTTAGTCCCTACAAGTCATAACAAATATGAATACCACAACCGGTATCAAGGACCCAAGATTTAGAATGGGGTGAGTTATTAGAAATGATAGTGTAAATACCTGCATGGTTGGGTTTAACTTTCCCATCCTTCACATCTTGCTGGTATTTTGGGCAGTTCCGCTTCCAATGTGATTTTTCATGGCAATAGAAGCATTCAGCCTCTTTTGGGTCAGAAGAAGGAGTGATGAAACCTTTCTTGGTTCCACTTGAAGAAGAGCCATCAAGGGTCCGAGCCTTGGTACCCTTAGAAGAGCTCTTTCTCTTCTTCCCTCAACTTTTCCCGATTGCCAAAACCGGAGTAGAATTTAGAGTAGGAGTGTTAACAACCGACTTCCCCATAAGACCTGTTTCTGCGGTCTTGAGAAGTCCCTGAAGTTTGTTGAGTGTGACCTCTTCCTTATTCATGTGATATGTCATGTGGAATTGATCATAGCACGATGGTAAGGAGTGCAAAATGATATCTATTGCAAGCTCCTCAGGGAAGTTCACATTAAGCTTCAGCAATCGATCCACATACCTTTGCATTTTCTGCATGTGGCTCGTGACGGATTCCCCGTCCTTCATCATGGTTGTTATCATGGAGCAGATGATTTCATTCCTCTCTTGTCATGCACTTTGATGGTATCTTTCCATCAGATCTTGGTGCATTTCATAAGGGTAGAAATCCTCATAAGACTTTTGGAGTTCCGCTGTCATCGTGGCCATCATGATGCATGCCACTTTCGTAGCATCCCTTTCATGTGCCTGAAAGTCAGCGATCTCCTGAGGAGTTACAGTGGTCTCATCAATCTCCTTAAGCTCCTTGTCAAGGACATATTCTTTTTCCTCGTAGCGGGTAATCATCCTGATGTTTTTGATCCACTCATTGAAGTTGGATCCATCAAAAGTGACTTTCCCACACAAGTTCATAAAGGTAAAGGAGCCATTAGGGTTAGAGCCAGAAGCAGCATTGTTTGAAGACATCTGAAGGAAAAGGACAAGATTAGTTTAGATATTAAGAGAGTCCTTAATAAAACACCCAAATGTAATATTAAGGCTAGGACCCAACCACTATATATTATAACTTAGAAGAGGTATGCCGTAATCCAAGCTATAACATATTTGAAAGGTAGATGAATGACGATTCACCAATTTCCACCACGAAAACCGAAATATTAAATATTAGGTTTTTGATTGGTTCTTAGAAATTCCTAGATTCTTTGAGATTCAATGAACTTTTCAAAGGCATGTTTCAATCTCGACTGTGCCCTCCAATTTTTGTGACTGGGATACCGAGGATCACAAAACGAGGTGTGAAGTAACCATGCAAATCACTTGGTACCCTTAAAGTTTATCACTCAATCGATGTGCCGGTAAACCACACACGCTCCACCGATACTATAATAAACTTTAAGTCATCCTTTACCTACCTTGTTAAGTCCAAGTTAGTGTGCCGGTTAACCACACACGCTCCACCAATGACTTAAACAAAGTGTAAAGTGTAATTTCATGGATTAGCACCTTATTCACATTTTTCCTAAAGTAACTAAGATTGGGAATTTAATAAAACATTTAGTTACTTTATAATATTCATCATACTTTTAATGAGAATTTATAAGTCCTTGTCTTACCCGTTCGGCTAACGACCCTCCACCGGTCAAGCAAGCGGTGGGTGAGAGTGGACACCCATTAAGTTGCTATTTTATAGGCAACAACCTTATACCCACCTTATAGACCGGCTTCGTGAATGAGGCGTACTAGCGGTAAGACGACTTTGTTCGTATACATACATATATATATATATATATATATATATATATATATATATATATATATATATATATATATAATTATTAAATCATAATAAGTACAAGGGTTGAATTTTAACTTTTAAAATTCTAAGGGTTGGAACTAAAGTTTTTAACATGACTTTACTTGCTCCAAAACTTGAGGGCAAGTTTTGTAAACTTTCAAAACTTTTCATTTCTTGTAACTTATGAGTTTATTAGAGTAATAAAATGAAGACTCTTTATTTTTCTAACTCTTGTGTTCTTTTAATGGTTTTAACTCAAGTGACTTTTGGTTTTCCATAACTTGAGGACAAGTTATAGACTCCATTAAAACACATTATGATCAAGAATTAAACTACCACATAGGTTACAAATAATTCCTATGATCATCTAAACATCATAAGATCAAGAACATGAATATGAACACTTTCATGAATCAAAATTACACTTAAAAGTTTGTAATTTTGATAACTAGTTGTTGTAAATGGATTAGCAAAGACATTACACCATCTAAAACAAGTTTTCAAGTACCAAAACAGTTTAGGGTAATGTTTCTAGTCCATTTCCAGCAACTAAAGTCGAAAATCTGCACTCTGTGGCTCCTACTCGCCGAGTGCATGAACCTACTCGGCGAGTAGGTTGAAGATACAAGTGAACTCGGTGAGTCTCCCCATGGACTCAGCGAGTTCATCAGGCAGACAACAAGTTTTTCAACTTTTTTCAACTTTTAAGCACAAATAACAAACAAACAAGCCTAGGCTCTAATACCACTGATAGGTTTTGAGCATTCTAACACTTCCTAAGTGTACATGCAACCCTAATAACCTTGGATCTATGTTTGTCTAGTTATCAAGCAAAGATGAATTCCAAGGTTATATTCCTATCTAGCATACATGGGGAACAATTTCTAACTTGAATGAAAGATAGAATAACTTAACTTGTTGTTGCTTATGTTTCTTTAAACCTTGTGAGCCTAGAACACCAAGTGTGATGCCTTAAATGCTTCACACAACACCAAATGCTCTTGGAAAGACTTTTGAGAGAATACACACTTCTTGAAATCGGCCTAGCCCTCTTGTTTCTAATATGTAGCTGATTTTGGTGGAGAATGGGACTCTTATATAGTGTTGACACATCTAGGGTTACACTATGTAAACCCTAATGTGTCATGACTCTTCATTTCCATGAACCATGGGTTTGTAACTCCCATGGAGCATCCATGGAGCATCCTATGGGTAGAACCCAACTTGATAATCCATGGAGCCTCTTAGCCCACTATACAAGATATAAATGATTTACATAATCAACCCATATATTTAATTAGTTATCTTTTGATCACTTAATTAATTCCAAATTAATTCTTTGATCAAACTAATCAAATAATATTATTAATATATTAGAACTTATAATATATTAATAATCTCCAAGTGTTATTCCTCTCATTTAGTCTATCCAATTGCATGGTGCCATGTAACCCAAATGGACCATGCCGGGTCGGGTCAAGTACTGACCAGAAATAGTTATGGACTTAGACACCTTATCCAACAACATCATCCATTTGATTGCGATTCCGCACCATCAAACAGATCTGATTTATACTCAAGCATTTTGGGATTTACAGCGACCTTTTATGGATAAAGTTGGAAACTTTATCCATCCAAACATCATATTGATTTAGATCTTGTTTGTTAGGACCATTCTAATGGATAAAGTTGGAAACTTTATCCATTATGGAGCTATTAGGAACTATAAAAATGTGATATTGGTCCTTCTATCCATTCCATGCAAGATTTGTGATGTCTTAATGGATTAATAAGTTAGGGTTTTAGCTTTTGGACATTCCCTAGCCATGGAAAGTCATAAAGGTGGAAACTTTATCACTTAAGACAATGTTTTGAGCCCTGACATGAGTTTGGGTGAAAAGTCCTTAAGGGATTAAGTGCTTAAGGGAAAGGATGGAATCAGCTTGTGTATGATGGGCGTAATTTTCATACACTGGGCATCCTAAACCATCCCTTGTACGCTGATCCCATGTACGCTGATCTTAAGGTGAGTACGCAGGGCATACTCAACCAACCTTGGACTTTGACTTTTGTTGCTTCCGTTGACCGTTGACTTTTTGACCAAGTTTGACCTTGGGTCACACTTGAGGATTTTGGGCTATTGATTAAGATGTTATCTAGTTTTGTTGTTAGTGGATTCACGGGAGCAAGCAATGCAGAAGGGAGCATATCACATTCTTTCAAGCTTCTTCAATTCAGGTGAGTTTTCCTCACTGTACCTGTGGGTCGAAGGCACCCATGTCGACCCACTAGGTTATGTATCCTGGTGTATATGATGTTGCTATTTTGTAGTAATCTGTTAGATCTGTATCCTGATATTTAAGATATTGCTATGCGGTACTGATCTATAGATCTGCATGTTATCTGTTTACTGGCTATTGTATATGTTTATATGTTGCATATGTCGACATAGTGTAGTTGTGTTGAGACTGTACTGCTTTGTGCTGCCAGTCAAAAAACCCAATAATGATTATATTGATATGTTGTCATGGTTTACTTTGTTGAGGCGGACCATGTATCGTCATGATTTTTACTAATTTTTTTTCTTTCTTTTAAAATACTTTTTAACGAAATACGTTAGCGGAAGACTTAGTTATTTAGTTTAAAACACTTTCAAATTATAACGTTACCTCCAAAATCAACATGATTCTAAATCATTTAAAAGTAAACAAAGTACTTTAAAGTAAAGAATCAAAACGTGTTAAAGCGTGGTATCGTCCATATAAATCTACTACCCATAAGTAACCACTCTCACCAAGGCTAATCTTCTAAACTGCCTGCACCAATCATAAGGCACAAAAGAGAAAAGATACAAGTGTCAGCCCCTGCATAGTGAGTTCATATAGTTCGCATATAAAACATACAAACCCAAATGGGCCAGTCATTCATTTTACGATGAAACATAAAAATAAGAAACACCAATTAGCAAACAACGACATATCATAATCATTCAATAGCATGTTCAAATGCATACATGCATACATGTTTAACCACAATTTTAACCAATAAAATATATGATCAATGGTAATCCATATAAACAATTGCATGACATGTAAACAATCACGTGTCATATAAATAACATTTGATAATTTATTCAACCTTTATTTAAATAACCAACATTTTGTTATATAACCAACCAAATAGCAAACCACGTTTAACCATTTACAATACAATGTTTCACCATACCATCTTAATTTTAATTCATCCAAATATAGTTATCAGCTTAATTCAACCGAATATTACATATAGATCAATTCACCATTTTATTATAGGCAATTCCTTTCAAACGATCATCATATACAAATTAAATTCAACCGATTTTTGTATATAATCACCTTTCAACTGATTATCTACTTTGGGGGTTCTTAGTGACAACCTACCTAACAACTTAACCCCATTCACTACTCGTGTGCCCAAGCAATTTAGTGCTCTAAGTGGCTCAGGACTTCCACCCGAGTTCACCGACCCCAAGACTTACACTTTCGCTATTCGGACCTGCAAAGTACGAGTACTTCATGGTGTAGTTCAGGATCGGTACAAACGGTGTCAATTCTACCAATACACCTCCCGATTCCCATGTGATGCTTGATCCGACCACACTATAAAAGCCAACACCAGTCCAATTCTCGTACACTGGGGTGCACGCGTGTCACACCCCCAAACCAGAACAACAGAAGTGTTCAGGGGCGGAGGACGTCTTGTTCAGTATCATAACAATGCAAAAAATTAAAACAAGAAAAAACATCATCCATTACATTAATAATATAGTTTATACATGTGTGTTTTGTGTATAGTTGTAAGACACCATATATATATATATATATATATATATATATATATATATATATATATATATATATATATCAAAATGAAAGACGAGTCTTGATCCTGATCCGTCTTCTCGAACCCTATGCAAATGTACCTGTCTACTGATGACCTGAGAACACAAGTTATTTGAAAGAGTAGATCAGCATTTAAGCTGGTGAGTTCATAAGTATTTTATTGTCAAAAGTTTGCATCTGTTTCATGAAAATGTTTGTAAGTGTTTTGATGTAAATGTTTGTATACATCCTAGAAAATCCTATATTTTCTACTCAAATGAAAAGTAGTCTTTTACCAAGACTCAACTGTTTTGTGTGTTTGTTCTCTCGTAAAAATGTATGTTTTTCCAAATTTAGGACTATCTTTACTAGAAAATAGTTTGCATTTCTCAAAGTGAGAATATCACTGCATGAATGTAATGGAAAAATGAAGGTGTACACTATTGTTGTGTAAAAATACTCTACTGAAGCACTAAGTACCTTAAGATAAAGTTGTTAATTAAGCTAAAAATGTGAAGTGATTATAACCATGCTGATTGACTAGTGTTTAACACGACGACCTGCTGGCCTCGAAACTAATGTGGCATTTGTCACACCTTGGCCTGTCGGCCGAACTGTCGCTAACAATCGGGATGTGGGATTGTCGGTCCCGTATAGATCTATAAACACAATGCCCACTCTCCCTCTAGGAGACTCTGGTTACAAAACGCGACATAACAAGTATATTGTTATGCCGTGAAGTAGTGGCTCACATTATTGTTATCTTGTTCTTGTTATAGTATGTATGTTCCTTTACGTTCTTGTTAAAGTCTGTTTTGTAACGTGTAGTAATGGTATGAATGTACTGACTCATGTATGTTTCTCTGTTCTAGAAATAGTATGTAATGAACCTCTAAACTATACCTATTATAGTTTACTAGTATGTTTGTTTGAACTGTTACTAATATGATAAAGACTCAATTACTCACCATAAGCAACTAAGTTAAGTGTATTTCATAAAAATGGGTTTAATATTCATATATGTATTTAATAAATATAACTATGATTTAGCAGAAAGTCGGACTAGTGATCCTACCCTAAGCCCACAACCAACCAAGGAACATGAGTCAAGGTATCTAGCAGTCCTCCTAAGTCCGTTAAAGCATACTTATACGTAAATAGATAGTTGAATATGAT
Organism: Lactuca serriola; assembly: GCF_051521515.1. Taxonomy (NCBI): domain Eukaryota; kingdom Viridiplantae; phylum Streptophyta; class Magnoliopsida; order Asterales; family Asteraceae; genus Lactuca; species Lactuca serriola. Next base: position 189,110,210 of record NC_136408.1, on the reverse strand, counting down.
TTGATATATAAAAGAAGTTTAAAATAGTTTAAAAGAGTTTTAACAAGTTTTTGAGTGTAAGGAACCCTTTTAGGTGTTGTCTTCACATGTAAATGCTTAACACGATTGTATTGTGTGCTACTTGTATTCTCCCCCTAAAAGCAGTTAAAAGTGTAATTTTAGGGGTATGAACTCACCTGCTGTGAGTGATTCGAATGAAAGATTGATATAGGATGCTTAGCATGCCAAGTGAAGTCGCGAGCACAAATGGATCCTATTTAGCATATATTAACATATATATGTATGAAATTAGGGCCAATAACAACTAATATGTAAAGGAAACAACCTTAGGAACTAGGAAACACTCACAATGAAGTGTTAGAACCAGGAATGAAGGGCTGGAAGATGTTCACGGCCACTCAAGATGTGTTCACAACCCTTGGAAGGTTCACGGTCCAAGAACACTTGAAGTGTTCATGGCCTAAATGATGAATCTTTGAAGGGTTCACGGCTGAGATGAAGGGTTCATGGCCAGAACTCCTTGAAGATCTTGAAGATGTTGATGAAAAGTGATAGATCAATAGATGAAAGCAATTGGTTTCCAAGGAATATCAAGAAAGGGTGTGATGCTTACGTTTTTGAGGTGAAAGGAGACCCTTTTGTGGATGATACCTGAGAGAAAAGGGAAAGTTCACAACTGGAAGGTGAGAAATGAAGAGAAAATGGCTAACACCCATATATATATATATATATATATATATATATATATATATATATATATATATATATATATATATGGGGAAGAGTAGTTTACGGCCCAAGGATGGGTTCACGGCTGTGAACCTAGTTTGCGGCCGTGAACACTTTTGAAGGTGTTTCTGGCTTGAATGCATTCCACTAATCTATTGATAACACTAACACACAATCCCTTATGTGTAATAGTCCTAGAACTTATAAAATTACCCTTAACTCAGTAAAAGATAACCGAAACAAGTATGGACTTTTGATTGATTTGATTGACTTACAAGATAGACATTTCGGGTTGTCACATCATCCCCCTATTAAAGGGAATTTTTTCCTGAAATTAGAATTTAAGCAAAAACACATAGACTAAGGGAAAAGATAAGGATATTTATTTTTCATTTGATCATCCGGCTCCCAACTGAATTTGGCTCCCCGTTTTGCATTCCAGCGAACCTTCACCATCGGGATACGACTTTGTTTCGTTTGCTTGACCTCCTTGTCTATCATTTCTACTGGTTCTTCCGCGAAGTTGAGGATCTCATTGATCTCGATTGTATCAAGTGGGATAACAAGAGTCTCATCAGATAGGCACTTTTTCAGGTTCGATACGCGGAAGGTAGAGTGTACGTTGCTAAGTTCTTATGGTAAACGAAGTTTGTAAGCTACTGGGCCAATTCTAACAAGAATCTCAAAAGGACCTATGTACCTTGGATTTAGCTTCCCACGCTTTCTGAAGCATATCAAGCCCTTCTAGGGTGAGACCCTCAATAGAACAAGGTTACCAACCTGAAATTCCAAAGGTTACTGTCTCTTGTCAGCGTAGTTTTTCTATCGCTCTCTAGAGGCTTTTAATTGTTCACGAATCTGAACAATTTTCTTTGTCGTTTCATGAATGATTTTCGGACCTGTGAGAGTGCTGTCAGTAACCCGTCCTTTAGCTAGTTGCGTATTACTCACCTCAGCCCAGCACAGAGGGGATCTGCACTTCCGGCCATAGAGGGCTTCAAATGGAGCAACTTTGATACTAGAATGGTAGTTGTTGTTGTATGAAAACTCCACTAACGGAAAATGGGTATCCCATGCATTACCAAATTCGATCACACAAGCTCGCAACATGTTCTACAACATTTGAATCGCCCTCTCACTCTGTCCAGCAATTTGTGGGTGGTAGGTTATACTCATGTCCAGCCTAGTTCCTAGGGACTTTTGTAGCGACTGCCAAAATCTTGAAGTGAATCTACTGTCTTTATCAGAGATGATAGATATGGGAACACCATGCAGTCGTACAAACTCCCTAATGTATGTTCTTGTTAGTTTCTCCATCTTGTCGGTCTCTTTGATCGGCAGGAAGTGTGCGGACTTAGTTAACCTGTCTATGATCACCCAAATGGTATCGAGACCACATGTTGTCTTAGGCAACTTGGTTATGAAGTCCATTGTAATATGCTCCCACTTCCACTCAAGTATTTCCGGTTGTTGTAGTAAACCTGAGGGTTTTGGTATTCGACCTTAACCTTGGCGCAAGTAAGACACTTGCTCACGAAGGTAGCTATCTCGGTTTTCATGTTAGGCCACCAATATAACTTTTTGAGATTCAGATACATCTTATTTGAACCTGGATGAACGGAGTATCGAGTATTATGTGCTTCATTCATGAAAACGTCTTTAAAGTCACCTAGTTTCGGTATCCAGATCCGATCTACGAGGTATAAGGCTTCGTCAACCTTGACTTCTAAGTTCCTATCCATCCCTCTAAGCGATTCACTTGCCACATTTCCAGGTTTCAAGGCTTCCAGCTGAGCCTCCTTAATTTGTGTGGACAGATGCGAATGGATTGTCATAGTCAATGCCTCGACTCTACGACCTGAGTATTCTTTCCGAATTAGGGCGTCAACTACGACATTGGCTTTACCTGGATGATAATGAATTTCACATTCGTAGTCATTGAGTAGCTCGACCCACCGTCGTAGTCTCATGCTGAGCTCCTTCTGGTCGAATATATGTTGAAGGCTTTTGTGGTCTGTAAAGATAGTGCTTTTCGTAGCATACGGGTAGTGTCTCCAGATCTTCAGAGCAAATACCACTGCTCCTAACTCAAGATCGTGTGTAGTGTAGTTGACTTTGTGCGTCTTAAGCTATCTTGAGGCATAGGCGATGACCTTTCCTCATTGCATAACAACACAACCAAGCCCTTGGTTGAATGCATCGCAGTAAACCACGAAATCTTCTATCCCTTCTGGGAGGGATAATATCGGTGTGCTGCATAAGACTCGCTTCAGCATTTGGAACGCCTTCTCTTGTTTCTCTTCCCAGTCAAAGGATGCATCTTTCTGGGTCAGGGCAGTAAGTGGTTTTGCAATCCTTGAAAAGTTCTGAATAAACCTATGATAGTAGCCAGCGAGGCCTGGAAATTGACGAATTTCCGTAGGCATCGTTGGAGCTAACCAGTTCTTAATAGCCTTAATTTTGGAAGGATCCATGTCAATTCCCTCTTCTCTAACCACGTGACCCAAGAATTCGACTCTTCGTATCCAAAACTCGCATTTAGAGAACTTTGCATATAACTTCTCTACTCGTAGTGTTTCTAAGATCTATCATGGATGTTGACTATGCTTCTCCTTACTACGAGAGTAGATAAGTATGTCATCGTTGAATACAATAACAAACTGATCTAAGTACGGACGGCACACCCAGTTCATTAAGTCCATGAACACTGAGGCTACATTGGTTAATCCGAAAGGTGTCACTACAAACTCATAGTGTCCATAACGAGTTCGGAAGGCTATTTTGGGAACATCTTCCTCTAAAACTCGTAACTTGTGATACCCGGATCTCAGGTAAATCTTTGAAAAGTAGTTTGCTCCTTGCAGTTGATCAAACAAGTCGTCTATACGTGGTAGAGGGTATCAATTCTTAACGGTCAGTTTGTTTTGTTCTCTATTCTTTACGAACAATACCGATGTTCCCCAAGGTGAGAAGCTTGGTCTAATAAATCCTTTGCTGAAATTTTTGTTTTAGTTGTCCGGATAGTTCCTGCATCTCATCTGGTGCTAGTCGATAAGGCGATTTGGCTATAGGGGTAGCCCCAGGAACTAAGTCGATTTTGAACTCGACTTGACGTTGTGGTGGTAATCCTGGTAGTTCTTCAGGAAAGATGTCGGGAAAGTCTCGTACTTATGGGATGTTCTTTATTTCTTTCGCCTCTTGGCTTACATCAACCACATGAGCAAGGAACGCATGCTATTCCTTTCGTAAATACTTCTGGGCTTGTATACTTGAGATGATCCGAAGGTTCGTACCTGGTTTGTCGCCATAGATAACTAGAGTTTTGCTATTCGGTAGATTAATACGAACGACCTTCTCAAAACACCTGATATCAGGACGATGAAGACTCAACCAATCCATGCCGATAATGACGTCGAAACTTTTAATTGAGACAGGCATGAGGTCAATTGGAAATGAATGGATATCTAGAGATAGGATACATCCTATGTATATATATTACTAGTGCTCTTAGTTTTCCTGTTAGCCATTTCTACAATGAACGTTTCTCTTAGTGCTCGTGGGTGTTGTTTAAGTAAGTGTGAAAATTTTTGGTTCACGAAACTCCTCTCCACTTCACTATCAAATAGTATGCATGCATAAGAGTTATTGAGGAGAAATGTACCAGTGACCACGGTAGGGTCTGCCATAGCTTCCTCATGGCCTATCGCCAAGACTCTTTCCACCCCACCAATATTCCCTGCTTTCGGGCAGTTCCTCTTCTAGTGACCAACCTCCCCACACCCATAACAGGCCTGACCCAGTCCAACGCCAGGGACCTGGGTGATTGGTCTAGTTGGAGCTTTGCAGAAACGAGCGGTATCCCCCTTCCTGTTGCAGTTAGCACACTGCATCTCCCCACAGGGTCCGTTGTGGTGGAAGTTGCACTTATTGCACTTTGGCAAACTCCCAACATATTGTTTCGCCGACGCAGTGGAAGCAGGTGTTGTTACAACATGAACAGCCACGATTTGTTGCTTCTTGGCAGAGTTTTATATCGTGTTGTTCTTCTTCTTGTCCCAAAACTTCCGCTTCTTTTCAGCGGTTTTGGTTGGTTCTGTGACAACAGGGGTTGTTGTTGGTGTGTGGACTTCGTGATCAATGAGTCGTTGTCCCAATCGTTTGGCACTGTCAAAGGTAGTAGGGTTTGAGGCCAATACATTCCCCTAAAATGGAGGTACCAGCCACCAAATGTACCTCTCGATCTTCTTTCCCTAAGTGGGGACCATCCCTAGACATAGAGCCACCAGATCACTGAACCTGGTAGTGTAAGCTACTATGTCGGAGCCCTTCATGGTTAGGCTCCAAAGTTCCTGTTCGAGTTTCTGAAATTCACCCCTCGGGTAGTACTCCTCAATCATCAGCTCCTTCAGAGCTTCCCATCCCATTGCATTAGCCACTACGAGAGTAAGTGACTTGACATGGCTATTCCACCATGTGAGGGCTATGTCCGAGAAGGTGCAGGCAACAAATTTTACTTTGCTTCCTTCCAGACAGGAGCATATCTCAAAGATCAAATCAGTTTTCTCGAACCATTATGATAGGTCAATGATTCCCCCAGTCCCGTTAAAGGTTCTGGGTTTGAAGTTGGTGAAGTCTTTGTACGAACACTCCCTAGGGTGTCCATGACTGTCACCTTGGGTCGAATTAACACCCGTTCCACCTCCGCTAGTACCGCTAGCGTTGAATTGAGTTAGCATTGTCGTAATGGATGCAACCACTACAGCGTGAAGGACTACATGATCATATTGAGGAGGAGGTGGTGGATGCATTGGAGTTATTGGAGGATTGCGTATTATTATTCTACGTGGAGACATCTGTTGGGTTTTGAGCAATCTAACACTTCCTAAGTGTGCATGCAACCCTAATAAACCTTGGATCTATGTTTGTCTAAATACATGCAAAATAATAATTTTTCCAAGGTTCATAACCTATCTAACATGGCATGGGGTACTTTTAAACATAAAAGAATTAGATGAGATTACATACCTTTTGATGATGAGTTTGATTCCTAAGGAGTTTGAGGGCCAAGCACCAATAGTGTGAATGCCTCAAATGGAATCACAAATCACCACAAACTCTTGGAAAACTTTGAGAGAGTGTATACACACTTATAAAATCGGCCACACACACAAAACCACACTAGTGTCACTAGTGGCTATTTCATGCAACATAAGCATGCTTATATAGTGTACATGATTAGGGTGAAACCCTAATAACCCATGACCTTTCCTTTTCCAAGGATCCATGGGTTAAAAGCTCCATGGATCATCCATGGACTTCCATCCAAGCCTAGCCCATTAACAAATGAGTGTTAGCCCACACCATATAAAACCAATAGCCCATAATCTAATTAAATAACATAACTTCATATTAATATATTATAACTTATAATATATTAATAAACATATGTGTATAACTCTCATAAAATTATCCATAAATAGTTCGGGTGAAGTGCAACCCAAATGGACCATGCCGAGTCGGGTCAAGTATATACCAAATAAGTTATGGACTTAGACACCTTATCCAACAGACTCCCACTTGGATAAGTCTAATAACTGTATTTACCTATATAACTTCAGGAACCAACCAGCAATCGTAGCTCTTGAAAACTCTGTTGAACTATGAAGCGCCATTTTAGATAAGTGATCATATAATCCTCTATTCTCATGATATCAGCCGGACAAATACATGGAACAACGTCGTACTTATTGTCCATCAGTTTGTTTCCCATTTTCGATTTGTTTGACAAAGAACTAAATCGAACACATCAATTTAGTTCTGACCGGCCGGTACATAGGTCACAACAAAATCATCGAGGGGCCCAGATATCGCTTCTATTTCTAGAAGGAACAGATAAACTTCGACTCATATGCTTGTTCTACTACTTGTTAAATTGTACACAAAGGCACGTTTTATAACATCAAGTTACTGATGCGTTTACGTGCAATCAATGCACAACCAACTCATAGGTAACAACTCATATCTCTAGGTTTGAAAATTTAGATGATATTACCGTCTCACGATCACTCGAGATAAATTCCATGAAGTGATACAAGTGAGCGTGGGTTTATTCCAATACTCATAAGTTATGAGCACTCATGAATGTTGTAGCAACCATTGCTATGACTAAACCCATTTAGCCATCTACAAACTCGATTCATGACAGTCTTGATTCATACCTACTTCCAACATATGAACGACTGTGGAGTGTTTAAATAACTTAGTCATTCGAAAGAATAACCTAGCTATTTTGGAAGTCAAAACATGCAAAGTGAAACACAATAATAATCGAATCCAATATGGTCTCAGAACCCTTTTGAATATAAATAGAACCACCTTTTATTTATCGCCATATTGATTACACATTATTCATTGTATAATGTTTCAAACAATCAACTTAAGACTTGAATAAAAACAACAGTCGTCCCATGCTCCTAGCATGTACACTTTGTTTTTCTAAACAACAGTTATGCCATACTCCAAGTATGCACACTATGTTTGTCTATGATCCTTACATTGTGATGTAGATCAATTGAACATGATTCCAATGATACTCATTTCACAATCCCAAATCCTTATTGTAAATGTGAGAATCCCCGATTCCTATCATTTACCAAAAAAAACTATTAGATTTTAAACTTTTATGTAATGTTCCTCTTGTAATGATTATGCACAAAGGCACCAAAACCTTGTCACCAGTCATTACAGAGTATTCCAAAGAAGGTCAACCTCTATGGAACGGAAGTCTCATATTCAAAGTACATTGCTTTGAACATCCTTCTTGCATTAAGGTTTTCTAATCTTACATAGATTGAATAACTTCCACCTATGGAGACATTTCCATAGTCCCATTTTGACTATTACTTTTGAACAAGAGTTACTTCTTTTCAGAATATGTCAATATGGTCCTTTTCGACAACTTATATTATACTTCCAACTTTCACTGAGCAAACAATCTTTGGCGAACCTCATATTTTCCTCGACAATTGCTTAATCACTTTAGTCATATCTAGTTCTAGACTTTTCCCTTCTAAATGCCCTAAGCATTTGGAAAATTTAGAAAGGATGAATATTATATCACATGAAATCGATCCTATATCCGAAGCATATGGGACACGATTCATGATGTTTGACATAAAGACATGATACTAGACCAGTCTTTTGCTACAATATTTTTTATTTGCCATGTTTTCAAAATTTAACTATGAAGAGGGATGCCGTAATCATAATCGAATTTTGAAAACGCAATATATATAGAATTTCTTCAAGTTGAACCATTCCAACATAAAATTCATACATACATATATATATATATATATATATATATATATATATATATATATATATATATATATATATTCTTGACTAAAGATGATTAAAATCTCAATCTAAGCTTTAGAATTGAAACGAAGTATAATTTCCTCTCCCTTAATTATAGCAAAACAACTTTTCAACCCCTGCAACTTCACGAATTGAAACTTGTTTTCTATAATTAACATTGCTAGCTTGCAATACCAATCATAATTATCATGCTCCCACTAACATGATGATTATCAGCATAACACTTATGCTCCCACTAGCTCTGACCTATTTCCAGAAATCTGCTGGACTTCTAAAATTTAGATTCATACACCCTTTCTTAGATAGCTCACATGTGTGTCTAAACAATTTTCAGGACTATGAAAAGGGATGTCGTAATCATAGTCTCAATTGCTTAGGCATTTTCCATTTCTCACAAGTCCATGTTAGTGTGCCGGTTAACCACACGCACTCCACTAACGACTTTTGAAAATGCAAATAACACAATTGATATCTACGTAAAATCTACTTAGTGAAAGCGTTTCCTCGCCATCATTTTCATGAATCGGAGAGAAACCTTATGACACTTAGATTTTATAGTGTATGAGCTCCTATCCATGTGAATTTGTCAAAACCATAATCACAAGATAAGGTTAGTGACAAATTCAGCCTTACATGGATTAAACTTGTTCAATCTTAGTTTCTTGTCACCTTGGTAGCACAAGGCCCACCAATGCTTCCAAGTTGAACTCTGATAACTCACATGCAAATTCAACTTATTTGAAGTAGGTACAGAAATAAGAATTATGTCAACACGATAGGTTGCAAACCTTAAGTCGTGTGCTAGTGATAAATTACAGGTTATACTCTTGCTTAAATCTTGAAACTCTTTCAGGATCTTTAAGGCTCCCACTGTCCCCTTGACATATAAGTTTCCCCAGTCAAGAACCATTCCTTGACAAAACAAATATTCAAGGGATAGTGCTGATTCTTATCAAGACTAACACTTCACACAATTGGTCTTAGTTGGTCTTTGTCTCATCCAAGACATCACAACTTACCAATCTCAAATGTACAAGGGTATAAACACTCTACACTACATTTGATAAGTGTTTTAAACCTTACTTTATGTCACTCAAGGTTACAATCTTGGAGTATGACTCTAAGAATTGTTTTGGAACGAAGTATGACTCATCTTCTCGATCTTAACCAATCCAAAAATTCATGACCTCTCTTCTTAGCCATAACAATGCACTAAGACGTCCTTAGAGTCTGAATTTGTGATATGGTTTCATAATCATTAAGATGATCATGAAATACGATACTAAAGTACTCTCCCATCCTTTCAGATTTGAGAGACTCTTATCTTTCTGCCTAATTTGATTCTTCTCATTTGTTTTGTCATACATTGTAACCTTTCCAATGTTACAGAATTATACTTAACCTTATAAGTATAATCATATTTACTAATCTTTAGTAAATCTTGACAAATCAATCTTTGTGGTGGACCTTGACCAGCGCACACCCAGTGTACCTAATTCCTTAGTCCTTCATTTGACTCACATATACATGTGATCAAAGAATTAGTCTTAATTTTCAAAGATGAAAATTCTCATTCATCATACAATACAACTTGTATGATTCCAAGTTTCTGTCCAATTGAAACTTTGGTGATGAAAAACTTTCTTCATTTGGTAAATTCAGACACTACCACAAATGAAAGAATCAAATCCACTTTCCAATATTGCTATTACTGGAAACATATAAGCAACAATTTTCCACAGATGCCATTGTAAGGATATTTTTAAAATAAATAAAATTAAAACTCCTCTTTTTTTATTTTATTTTAAAACTTTGCGGAAAAACTTATCCTTACAATCCACATGAAAACTTTGTTGTTATCTATTCATAAGCAATATATTATAACTCTTAAGCAACAACTCAAAATTCTCATTGCCGAACCATGCGATCGAAACCCACCTTCGCAATCAGAATCAACATATACTTACTTTAAGCTTCCTATCTTTTCTATGATTCTTAAAAACATCAACATGTGACCCATTCACATTATGTAATAAGAATCTCCAAATAGAAACTTAATAGAGTTAGTCAGTGGACTTTTACCCGAAGTAGAGTCAAACCTCTTGACTTGATCAACCTTATGACCTTTCAGGTGAATAGGGCAGCTTTGCAACCAATGTCCCTTACTTTGGCAACAAAAAACATGGACCCTTTGGTAATGGCACATGAGACTATCTCAGAATTTGCCTTTCTCTTTACTATTTGGTCAACCGAGTTGACTATAGCCGATCCCTTTCCATTGGGAAGAGAAATCCTTTTCTAGATATCCAATGCTACCATTGTCAATGTCCATGTAGACTTGGGAAGTTGTTCTTTTAATCAAATTTGCTTTACTGGTGTTCCGAATCATTGCTAATTCCACAACACCAAGCAAATAGATAAGATCATTAAGGGTCATGTCATAGTCTATCTCATATTAGTCCCAAAGAGACTCACTATGTTACTAAGAAAGTGATTGAACATCCAACCTTCACGAGACTTTGACACCCAACTCTCCCGGCTTGTCAATATGTGACTTTATCTCCAAGATGTGAGCACACATAGACTATGCTTGCCAATAGGGATTGAGTGACTTTAAACTTTTCAAGAACTTGTGGGTGAGGGAGAATAATTGGAGGAGGTGGAGGAAGTGAAGCATGATGTTGAGGGACACCATCTTCAAGAGATTTGGGAAGATCATAGTTGTCTGAACCAGACATCTATTAATGGGAGAAAATCAAGTTAGTTGATTCAAAGTCCTTAATATAACACCCAATATGAAATATTAAGGCTAGGACCCAACACAATATTTTATAATTTGGAAGAGGGATGCCGTAATCCAAGCTATAAAATATTTGAAGGTAGGCGAATGACGATTCACCAATTTCCACCATGAAAAACGAAATAATTTATTAGGTTTTTATTGGATTTCAAATTCCTAGATCTTTTGAGATTCATTGAACTTTTTAATGGCATGTTTCAATCTCGAGTGTGCCCTCTCAAATTTTGTGACTGGGATGCCGAGGATCACAAAACAAGGTGTGAATAACCATACCAATTCACTTGGTACCCTTAATATTATCACCTAATCAATGTGCCGGTTAACCACACACGCTCCATTGATCTATGACAAGCATTAATTCACCCTTCGTGATCCTTACTAGTCCAAGTTAGTGTGCCGGTTAACCACACATGCTCCACCAACGACTTAGTAAGGTACAAAGTGTGAATTCCATGGGCTAGCACCAAATTCACATTTTTCCTAAAGTAACTAAGATTGGGAATTAAATAAAAAATATTTAGTTACTTTATAATAATCATTATACTTTTAATGAGAATTTAAAGTCATTGTCCTACCCGTTCGGCTAATGACCCTCCACTGATCAAGCAAGCGGTGGGTGAGAGTGGACACCCATTAAGTCGTCATTTTATAGGAAACAACCTTATACCCACCTTATAGACCGGCTTCGTGAATGAGGCCTACTAACGGTAGAACGACTTACTCTTATACATATATATATATATATATATATATATATATATATATATATATATATAATAATTAACCATTAATGTTATAAATAGTATAAGGGTTGAATTTTAACTATTAAAACTCTAAGGGTTGGAATTAAAGTTTATTAAAGTGTGTGAAACTTTACAATTTCCAAAACTTGAGGGCAAGTTTTGTAACTATCCAAAACTTTTCATTTCATAACTTATGAATTAAAGGTTCATAAAAATGAAGACTCTTCATTTTCATGTAACTTATGTGTTTAAATGTGTGTTAAAGAAAAGTGACCTTTGGATATCCATAACTTGAGGACAAATTATGGACTCCATTAAAACACATAAATGATCAAGAATTAATCCTAAACAATTCAGCAAATAATTCCTATCATCTTCTAAATTCATAAGAACATGAACATGAATATCAAAGTTTCAAGAATTTTATGAACACATACAAAGCATGAAATTTTGATATATGCTATTGTAAATGGATTAGAACAACCTTACACCAACTAAAATAAGTTTTAAAACATCAAAACAGTTTAGGGTAAAGTTTCTAGTCCATTTCCAGCAGCACAAGTCAAAAATCTGCATTCTGAACCTTCTACTCGCCGAGTGCACGAACCTACTCGGCGAGTAGGATGAGTTTTGCCTTGGACTCGGCGAGTCCCCCCCATGGACTCGGCGAGTCCCCCCATGGACTCGGCGATTCCATCATGCAGACAACAAAAATTTCAACTTTTTTCACTATTTTGTATCAAGTATCAAACAAGCAAGCCTAGGCTCCGATACCACTGTTGGGTTTTGAGCAATCTAACACTTCCTAAGTGTGCATGCAACCCTAATAAACCTTGGATCTATGTTTGTCTAAATACATGCAAAATAATAATTTTTCCAAGGTTCATAACCTATCTAACATGGCATGGGGTACTTTTAAACATAAAAGAATTAGATGAGATTACATACCTTTTGATGATGAGTTTGATTCCTAAGCAGTTTGAGGGCCAAGCACCAATAATGTGAATGCCTCAAACGGAATCACAAATCACCACAAACTCTTGGAAAACTCTGAGTGAGTGTATACACACTTATTAAATCGGCCACACACATAAAACCACACTAGTGTCACTAGTGGCTATTTCATGCAACATAAGCATGCTTATATAGTGTACATGATTAGGGTGAAACCCTAATAACCCATGACCTTTCCTTTTCCAAGGATCCATGGGTTAAAAGATCCATGGATCATCCATGGACTTCCATCCAAGCCTAGCCCATTAACTAATGAGTGTTAGCCCACACCATATAAAACCAATAGCCCATAATCTAATTAGTCTTCCTTTTAATCTCTAAATTAATTCATAATTAATTTAAGACTAAGACTAGTTAAATAACATAACTTCATATTAATATATTATAACTTATAATATATTAATAAACATATGTGTATAACTCTCATAAAATTATCCATAAATAGTTCGGGTGAAGTGCAACCCAAATGGACCATGCCGGGTCGGGTCAAGTATATACCAAATAAGTTATGGACTTAGACACCTTATCCAACAACATCTTTCAACTGTAAGTTTACAAAGATGAAGACAATAGTAAGAATTCAATAGCGAGGATAATGACAGTGATCCATGAACTAAATCACCATAGTTCAACAAGTAAATGAGAATGTGTAATAGATATCCAATACTAGAAAGATGAGAGCATTTGGACAAGGATTTTCCCATAGGATTTGATGCGAGTCAATATCATTGGCGTTATAGATACATAAGTTCAGGAAAATTGACCTAGGAGTAGGTCTTACATCATACCAGAAATGAGAAAATTTTGACAGCACAAAGACCTTAGAAACAGAAAGTTCAAGGTCTTAACATAAGCAGGAAATTAATACTAGAGCCTATACATAGACCTAATCTATATCCAAAAAAGAGAGTAGAGTAGACTCTACTCGCGAGGAGGGTTGTTCTGGTTGGTACTTGATTCAACCCTTGATTCAGCCAGCTATTGTTCTGTTTCCTACACACGCCTTTGCAGTGCCACCTGGTTCTGACGAAGACCCCTAGCTTCAGATCGATAGGCATTCATTTCCACCTGTAGGGCGTCAGTGCGAGACCTTTCAAAGTCCTGGTGATCGGTCAGATGACGGAGACGAACCGTGTTGACTCCAGAGTTATCACGGATCTCTATGCTTTGATCGAAGTTTGCTCTTCCTTGCTCAACATTGCGAGCAACACGACGAAGCAAGATATGATGGACTCTGTCTACTGAGCCTCCCTCATTCAGGTAGTAGAAGCTTCGGTCCCCATTGTAAGGAGGTGATTGTCCCTGTTCGTGGCTCCACCTTCCTAAGTTCACTACCCACAGAGGTGTCGGGCCTTGAAAATCATGACAAACGTTAGGATTTTGAGCAACTTGGGGTGGATTATAGACTTTAGGGTCCGAGTTAGAGTCTTCTTGGACTTCCTCCTCGTTCTCTTCATCAGAACTCTCCTCGGGGTCTTCTTCTGCTGGGAACACCGGGTTCTCATCCTCGGGTTCAACTTCAAGCCATCCACCGATCCCTTGATCGTGAAAGTACGGGTCGCCAGGTAAATGGAATCTAGCCATGTTATTTAAGCAAGAAAAGGGATGTAAGAAACATATAATAGACGTATTACTAAAGACAATTTGAAGATGATCCTCACTAGTTACTTATATACTTACGTAGTGCATACCAGCTATACAAAACTTAAGACTGAATAAACCTTCGAATAAGTGACCCAACTCTAAGTCCACAACCAACCAAGGAATAGGAAGTAAAGCGCAGATCACAAATTCTAAGTATATAACATCTTAGTCTTATATAAGCTAAGCGTATCCACTCAACAACTATAGACCTACTAGTAAAGAACTTTTAAGCTCTCACATAAGTAATTATGGTACCACAAAATACTCCTATAGTATTTTAAGTTTATGTTATGTTCTAGAGTTCATTGTAGTAGAGTTGGTAAGTTTTTAGACTTGTTACAAGACCACAACCATTCCTAGGCACATGCTAATCACTTATCGGATAGATATAGTTGATCAGGCTATATCCATCCCATAACTAATTATATGTCCCCAAGCCTACTTGTGCTGTTCAATAACTGCAATACTTTTGTTCTGTTCTAGTATGACACTGATCTCAGTATGAATGCATATATGTATACTTTTAGTAAAATATTTTATTATTTTAAAAGTATAAATCTTGGTCAGATTATTTTAATCCCGATGTGTTTATAGTTGTATATCTTTTATGGGTTGATATACTTAGTTCACTATAAACAAAGTTTTGATACCAATCTGTCACATCCCAACCGAATTAGCGGAAACATTCGGGGGGAGAGGACGTCATGTTCAGTATTACAACAATGTACAATAGTAAAACAAGAAACAACATCATCCATTGCATTAATAATATAGTTTATACATGTGTGTTCTGTGTATAGTTGTAAGACACCAAAAATATATCTATCAAAATGAAAAGACGAGTCTTGATCCTGCTCCGTCTTCTCGAACCCTGTGCAAATGTACCTGTCTACTGATGACCTGAGAACACAAGTTATTTTGAAAGAGTAGATCAGCATTTAAGCTGGTGAGTTCATAAGTATTATAGTGTCAAAAGTTTGCATCTGTTTCATGAAAATGTTTGTAAGTGTTTTGATGTAAATGTTTGTATACATCCTAGAAAATCCTATATTTTCTAGTCAAATGAAAATTAGTCTTTTACCAAGACTCAACTGTTTTGTATGTTTGTTCTCACCTACGTGTGGATATAAAGATTGTCAAAAACGGAGCTCGTACGCAAAAGATACGAAATTTTGAAGTTTTTAAAAATAAATAAAAATTTGAGGCTTATCCGAAGAGGGAACGCCTCGCATTCATTTACTTGGCCTCGGTTGGGCCACGTCGTTGCTGACTCAACTGTCATCGGATAAGACCCTCGCCCCCGCTCCTATGCGCTGCATTCGGAGGAACACCCAGCGTTCAGGGAACACGTTGCGTTCCTAGAGGGAACGCGCTGCGTTCAGAGGCCAGCCTCACCCTATAAATAGGATGTGAGGCCAGTCGGGGAAAGTTGATCAATTTCTTCTCTTTCACCCTTATTCTTCCTTATTCTTGGAAAACAAGTCCCGAAGCCCCGAAGATCCCGAGAAATAGAGTTGTCGAGATGAAACTCTGCTCACGAGAAGCCCGATTTTTGAGAAAACATCCCGGTTTCATCGAAGAATATTACTTTATACAACCGTAATGCTGTCCAATCATCGTTTTATCAAGTGAGTGCATAGTCCCTTTCATGAACATGATTTTAATACAAGTATTGTTTGAATGTATTAAATATATGTTTTGTGTAAGTTATTTGGTGATGTCTGAATTAAGTGTTAAAGAACATACATGATTGATTATGATAACTTAGGTTAAAGAGTAAACCTAAGGTTTGTTATAATGGTTATGGGTAGTATCTCTTTATGAGTACGAGAGAGATATATACGAAGAATAGAACTTTAAAATATGTCATTGATCCGGAAGCATGGATTAGACATTGTTATTCGTCCCTAGTCCGAGAATATGGATTAAGACTTAGTCAGTTGTAATTAATACGGGAGTATGGATTAAGACATAGTCTGTGACAACCGTCAATTTTCGGTCAAGTCAAAGTCAACTAAAGTCAACAAGTCAAACCGTTCGACTCAATTTGCCCGTGGTTAATGTCTAAGTCAGTTGTAATTCCTAAACAACTCGCTATTCTAATGAGTGATCATAAATTGAAAAGTGCGTACATCTAGATCTCCTTAACCTAAAACTTGTTGGATTAATGTCTAAGTCCATAACTATAATTGGTAAGACTTGACCCGACCCGGCATGGTCCATTTGGGTTGCATACCATCATGCACTTGGATAGACTATAATGAGAGAAATAAGACACTTATGGTTATTAATATATTATAAGTTCTAGTATATTAATAATAAGAATAATAAGATTATTTAATTAGTATTGATCAAGAATTAATCTAGGATTAATTAAGTGATCAAAAGAAGACTAATTAAATATATTGGTTGATTGTGTAAATCATCCATACTTATATATTGGGCTAATGCTCCATGGATAATCAAGTTGGGCTAAAACCCATAGGATGCTCCATGGTGTATTTGTACCCATGGATCATGGAAATGAAAGGCCATGTCAATTAGGGTTTACATGGTGTAACCCTAACTATATAAGCATCTTATTCTTGACCAAATCGGCCACTAGAATCACACTAGTGTGTGAAGTAAAAGGGCTAGCCGATTTCATGAGTTGTAGAATTCTCTCAAGTTATTCCAAGTGTTTTGGTGATTGTGATTCCATTTGAGGTGTCACACTTGGGGCACTTGGCACTCAAGCTTCATGAAGACTTTCTACATCAAAGAGGTATGTATTCTATCTTGCTATAGTTATTGTTTTGTATGCTAGATTAGGATAATACCTTGGAAGTTCTTATTTGTATGTATAATAGAGAAAACATAGATCCAAGGTATTTAGGGTTGCATGTACACTTAGGAGTGTTAGAATGTTCATAACCCAACAGTGGTATCAGAGCCTAGGCTTGTTTTCTTGTTATACCTGCAATAGAAGCTGAAAAAACGAATTTGGTGTTGTCTGATCATCTGACTCGGCGAGTCCATGCCTAAAATGTGATCAATTCGATCCAACTCGCCAAGTTGGTTCATGCACTCGACAAGTTGGACCCCCAGACAGCATATTTTCGAGTTTTTGGCTAGGAATTGGACTAGGAACATTACCCTAAGTTGTTTTTGAACTTATAAACTTGTTTTTGATGTGGTAATGTTCATGCTAATCCATTTTCAAAGATAATTGTCAATAGATTCATGTTTTGTATTAGTTTAAGGTTTAGACTAATTACATGAAAAAGTTTGATTTGAATTATCTTGTTCTTATGAGTTGCTTAGATTAATAGAAAAGTTAATTGAAATAGTTGTTTTCAATCCATTTTAATCTAAGAGTTGAGTATAAAAATGTGTTTGTGTAACTTGTCCTCAAGTTACATGAAGAGTCACATTAAAGACTCATAAAACTCATAAAAGTTGGCAATGGTTACAAAATGAAGAGTCTTGTGTCATTGAATAATTTTTTATGACTCCATAACTTGTCCTCAAGTTATGGAAGTTCAAGAGTCACTTCATTAAAGAAAAATATGTAACCATAATTAAATCCATAAGTTATAAAATAAAGAAAAAGTTAGTTCTTTTATTAGTTTAAAGTCTTCCATAACTTGTCCTCAAGTTATGGAACTTGAAGAGTTTTTGGATTAAAACTACTTTAAACACATAAGTTATGGAATTAATTAGTTTTGAACAGTTTCAAAACTTGCCCTCAAGTTTTGGAATTTGAAAAGTTTTCCTTATGAATACTTTCATTCCAAGTTAGCCCTTAGAATTTTAAAAGTTAAAATTCAACCCTTATACTTTATAATATTATAAGTTTATAATATATATATATATATATATATATATATATATATATATATATATATATATATATGTATAAGAGTAAAGTCAGTCTTACCGCTAGTACGCCTCATTCACGAAGCCGGTCTATAAGGTGGGTATAAGGTTGTTGCCTATAAAATGGCAACTTAATGGGTGTCCACTCTCACCCACCGCTTGCTTGACCGGTGGAGGGTCGTTAGCCGAACGGGTTTGACAAGACTATAATTCTCCTTCATTAAAAGTATTAATGATAATACTAAGTAACTAAACTCTTAATAATACCCAATCTTAGTTACTTAGGAAAAATGTGAATAAGGTGCTAATCCATGAAATTACACTTTGCACTTTGTTTAAGTCGGTTAGTGGAGCGTGTGTGGTTAACCGGCACACTAACTCGTATTTAACAAAGTAGGCAAAGGGTAACTTAATGTTTATCATAGTATCGGTGGAGCGTGTGTGGTTAACCGGCACATCGATTGAGGGGCAAACACTTAAGGGTACCAAGTAATTTGCATGGTTACTTCACACCTTGTTTTGTGATCCTCGGCATCCCAGTCACAAAACCTGAAGGGCACACTCGAGATTGAAACATGCCTTTGGAAAAGTTCAATGAATCTCAAAGATCTAGGAGTTTCAAAACCAATTAAAACCTAATAATACATTTCGTTTATCTTGGTGGAAATTGGTGAATCGTCATTCACCTACCTTCAGATATTTTATAGCTTGGATTACGGCATACCTCTTCTAAGTTATAAAATAGTTTGTTGGGTCCTAGCCTTAATATTTCATATTGGGTGTCATATTAAGGACTTTAAATCAACTATCTTGAATATCTCCCAAAAGTTGTCTGGTTTAGGCACCTATGATCTTCCCAAATCTTTTGAAACAAGGTTTCCTAATGAAGATGATGTCCCATGGATATCATACTTTTTTCACCTCCTCCAATTATTCTCCCTAACCCACAAGTTCTTGAAAAGTTTAAGGTCACTCAAGCCCTAGTGGCAAGGCAAGGTCTAGGTGTGATCACATCTTGGAGATGTAGTCACATATTGACAAGCCAGGAGAGTTGGGTGTCAAAGTCTTGAGAAAGTCGGCGGTTCAATCACTTTCTAAGTCACATAGTGAGTTCCTTTGGGACACCTATGAAACAGACTATGACAGGACCCTTAATGATCTTATCTATTTGTTAAGATCAACTTCCTAAAACTTTATGGACATTGACAATGATGACATTGGATATCTAGTAAAGCTTTCTCTTCCCAATGGAAAGGGATCGGCCATAGTCAACTCGGTTGACCAAATGGTAAAGAGAAAAGCTAAGTCTGTGATAGTCCCGTGTACCATTATCAAAGGGTCCATATGTTTATATTGCCAAAGGAAGGGGCATTGGTTACGAAGCTGCCAAATTTACCTAAGGATGTTAAAGTCAATAAGTTTGACTCTACTTCAGATAAAGTCCACTATCTAACTCTGTTAAGTTTCTATTCTGAGATTATTGATACATGTTGTGACTGGGTCACATGGTGATGTTTAAGAATCAAAGAAAAGTGAAGAAACTTAAAGAAAGAATATGCTGAATCTGATCGCGTAGATGGATTTCTATCGCATAGTTTGAAGATTGGATTCCTGAGCTACTTCTTAGGAGTTATGAGATATTGCATAGGAATAGATAACAACAAGTTTTCATTTGGATTGTAAGCATAAGTTTTTCCGCAAAGTTTTAAAATAATAGAAAATTTTTGATTTTATTTATTTTAAAATATCCTTACAATGGCATTTGAGGAAAAATTGTTGCTTATAAGATTCCATTAACAGCAAGAGTGGAAATATGAAATTGATTCTTCCATTTGTGGTAATGTCTAAATTTACCAAATAAGGAAAGATTCTCATCACCCAAGTTTCAATTGGACCGGAACTTGGAATCATGCAAGTTGTATAGCATGATGAATGAGAACTTTCAAGTTTTGGAAAAATTAAGACTAATTACTCGTTCACATGGATGTGTCAGTCAAGTGAAGGACTAAGGGATCGAGTACACATTCTTGTGCACTGATTAAGTCCACCACAAAAGATTGATAAAACTATTTGTCATAGTTTACTAAAGCTCAGTAAATATGATTATACTTACAAGCTTAAGTGTAACTCTGAGACATTGGGAAAGGTTCCAATGTATGGCAGAGCGAATAAGAAGAATCAAATAAGGCGGAAGGATAAAAGTTTCTCAAATCTGAAAAGATGGGAGAGTACTTTAGTATCAGTTTTGTGATCATCTTAATGATTAAGAAACCATAGCACAATTAGTTCTCTAAGGAAGTCTTAGTGCATTCTTATGACTAAGAAGAGGGATCTTGAATTGTTGAAATGGTTAAATCAAGAAGATGAGTCATACTTCGTTCCAATACAAGTCTTAGAGTCATACTCCAAGATTGTAACTTGAGTGACATGTCTTAAAGAAAGGTTTAAAACACTTGTCAAATGTAAGAGTAAAAGTTTTCTACTCTTGTACATTTGAAATTGGTAAGTTGTGATGTTTTGGATAAAACAAAGACCAACTTAGGCCAATTGGGTAAAGTTTTTTTTTCCTTGATTAGAATCCGCACTATCTCTTGGATATTTGACAAGGGAGTCTTATAGGTCAAGAGGACAGTGGGAGTCTTAAAGATCTTGAAAGTCTCAAGAACTAATCAAGAATAGAACCTGAAGTTCTTCACTAGCACACGACTTGAGGTTTATAACCTATCGTGTTGACATATTCTGTGCCCATTCCAGTTAAAGTTGGCTTTGCATATGAGTTCTTAGAGTTCTCAATTTGTTGCACAACAACTTGGAAGCAATGGCAGGCCCTTGAGCTGCCAGGTGGCAAGAAGTTAAGATTGAGTTCAATCCATATGGTTTTGGATTTTTCATCATCCTTGTCTTGTGTCTATGGTTTTGACAATTCACATGGATAAGAACACATACACCATTAAATCTAAGTGTCATAAGGTTTCTCTCCGATTCATGAAAATGATGGTGAGGAAACACTTTCACTAAGTAGATTATATCTAGATAGCAATTGTGATATTTGCATTCTCAAAGTCGTTAGTGGAGCGCGTGTGGTTAACCGGCACACTAATATGGACTTGTGAGAAGTGGTAAAAAGGTCTAACCATTATGATTACGGCATACCTCTTCATAACTGTTTAGACACACAAGTGTGCTATCTAAGGGAAGGTGTATGATTTTTGATAAAGTTTTATCAAAACAATCTAGTATCAGAAATCTGAACTTTGGTAAGAAAGTCAATGAAGTATTGATTTCTAGAAGTCCAGGTGATTTCTGAAAACATGTCAAAGCTAGTGGGAGCATAAGTGTTATGCTAATAATCATCATGTTAGTGGGAGCATGATAATTATGATAAGTATTGCAAGTTAGCAATGTTAATTATAGAAAAACAAAAGTTTCAATTGGGAAAGAGTTGTTATGCTATAATTAAGGGAGAGGAATTTATACTTCATCTCAAATCTATAAGCTTAGATCGTGAGGTTTTAATCATTTATCAAATCTATAAGCTTAGATCGTGAGGTTTTAATCATTTAGTCAAGGATATATATATGAATTTCATGTTGGAATGGCTCAACATAAGGAAATTCTGTATATGGGTCCATTATTTGCGTTCTAAAATTCGATTATGATTACGGCATCCCTTTTCATAATCTGAATTATGAGAACTTGGCAAATTGAAATGGAAATGTTATAGCAAAAGACTGGTTTAGTCTTTATGTGAGACATCATGAATCGTGTCCCATATGCTTCGGATATAGGATCGATTCCATGTGCTATATTCATCCATTCTAAAATTTTCCAAATGCATGGGGCATTAGGAAGGGAAAAAGGTTTAGAACTGGATATGACTAAAAGGATTAAACAATTGTCGAGGACAATCTAAGGTTTACCAAATATTGGTTGCTCAAGGACAGTTGGAAGTATAGTGATAATTCTGGAAGGACCATATTGACATAATCTGTAAGGAGGCAACTCTTGTTCAGAAGTGATAAGTCAGAATGGAATCTGGAAATGTTTCAAAGTTAAGATTTTTCAATCTGTGTAAGATTAAGGAAACTTAATGCAAGAAGGATGTTTCCAAGGAACTGATCTCCTTTGGAATGCTCTGTAATGTTTTTTGTCAAGTCTTTATGACTTTGTGCATAATCATTACAAGAGGATCAATGCATATAAGTTTATAATCTAACAGATTTCAGTAAATGGCATGAATTTGGAATTCTTGCATTTGCAGTAAGGATTTGGGAGTGTGAAAAGAGAATCATTGAAGTTATGTTCAATTGATCTAGTTCACAAAGTAAAGATCATATACAAACATAGTATGCATACTTGGTGTATGGCATGACTAGTGTTTAAGAAAACATAGTGTACATGCTTGGAGCATGGGACAACTATTGTGTTAAATTCAAGAATAAAGTTGATAGCTGAAACAGTATACAATGAATAATGTGTAATCATATGGTGATAAATAAAAGGTGTTCAAAGAGTTGATACCATATTGGATTCGATTATTATTGTGTTTCTTTTTGAATGTTTTGACTTCCCGAATAAACTAGGTTATTCTTTCGGAATGACTAAGTTATTCAAACCATCCACAGTCGGTCATATGTTGGAAGTAGATATGAATTAAGACTGTCATGGGTTGGCTTGTAGAGGTCTAAGGTGTTGGACAAAGGGCTACAACACTCATGAGTGCTCATAAGTTCTGAGTATTGGATTCAACCCGCGCTCATTGGAATCACTTCATGGATTTTATCACGAGTGATCATGAGACGATAATATCTTATATTCTTCAAACCTAGAGATATGAGTTGTTACTATGAGTTGGTTGTACATTGATTGCACGAAAACGCATTTGGTAACTCAGTGCTATAAAACGTGTCTTTGTGTATGATTCAACAAGTAGTTGAACAAGCCATATGAGTCGAAGTTTATCCATTCCTTTTACCTTCGG
Source organism: Lactuca serriola (assembly GCF_051521515.1). Lineage (NCBI taxonomy): Eukaryota > Viridiplantae > Streptophyta > Magnoliopsida > Asterales > Asteraceae > Lactuca > Lactuca serriola. The sequence goes on along the minus strand of NC_136408.1, from coordinate 189,087,061 downwards.
GATAAAAGCGATATCTGTGGGGCCCTCGATGATTTGATGCTGACAAATGAAAGTGCTCGGCCGGGCCAGGACTGATTTGATTTGTTCAATTAGTCAGTCGTCATAAATCGGAAATCGGGAAACAACAAATGGACAGAGAGAATGATTATAATCCATGTCTCAGTCCATATGATATCTAGAATGGAGGAATATATGATCCCTTATCTAATGGACAAGTCACTGACAAAGGTCAGAGTTCATCTACAAGGTCAGAGTTCGACAGAAGCTTTTGAGAGCTACGATTGCCGGTTGGTTCCTGAAGTCATACGCAATAATAGTTTTAGACTTATCCAAGTGGGAGACTGTTGGATTAATGTCTAAGTCCATAACTATAATTGGTAAGACTTGACCCGACCCGGCATGGTCCATTTGGGTTGCATACCATCATGCACTTGGATAGGCTATAATGAGAGAAATAAGACACTTATGGTTATTAATATATTATAAGTTCAAGTATATTAATAATAAGAATAATAAGATTATTTAATTAGTATTGATCAAGAATTAATCTTGGATTAATTAAGTGATCAAAAGAAGACTAATTAAATATATGGGTTGATTGTGTAAATCATCCATACTTATATATTGGGCTAATGCTCCATGGATAATCAAGTTGGGCTAAAACCCATAGGATGGTCCATGGATGCTCCATGGTGTATTTGTACCCATGGATCATGGAAATGAAAGGCCATGTCAATTAGGGTTTACATGGTGTAACCCTAACTATATAAGCATCTTATTCTTGACCAAATCGGCCACTAGAATCACACTAGTGTGTGAAGTAAAAGGGCTAGCTGATTTCATGAGTTGTAGAATTCTCTCAAGTTATTCCAAGTGTTTTGGTGATTGTGATTCCATTTGAGGTGTCACACTTGGGGCACTTGGCACTCAAGCTTCATGAAGACTTTCTACATCAAAGAGGTATGTATTCTATCTTGCTATAGTTATTGTTTTGTATGCTAGATTAGGATAATACCTTGGAAGTTCTTATTTGCATGTATAATAGAGAAAACATAGATCCAAGGTATTTAGGGTTGCATGTACACTTAGGAGTGTTAGAATGTTCATAACCCAACAAAACTGTGGTACGTGGTGAGCCAAACCGATAAAACAACGTTGCATACTCATCGGGAGTGTGTAAGATTCTTAAACAAGGCTTAACAGGGTTTACAGACCTTGTATTGCGAAGCCGGACACTCGCATTTGTCACACACGAAACTCTCTCAATCGCTTTCACTCTATCTCTCTTTATCGAGAATATCTCCCAAATCTCCCCACGTATGTCAAATCTCTCCCAAATCTCTCTAAGTATGTGAAATCTCTCCTAAATCTCTCTTTGTATGAGAAATCTCTCTAAGTATGTGAAATCTCTCCCAAAACTCTCTTTGTATGAGAAATCTCTCCAAGAATGTGAAATCTCTCCCAAATCTCTCTCAAAAGTTCCCGTAACTTTTCGAAGTCATTCGGGTCATTCCGACCCTTAACCGGGTCAAAAACGGCTTGAAACGGGGTAAAAACGAGTAAAATAGGCTTAAGGACCCTAAACCCCTCTTCAGGAGCCGAAACCCCTCTTAGGGCCGAAAGTCCTCTTAGGGACCGAACCCTCTTGGACCGAACCCGAAGGCTGCTGAACCGAACCCGAAGGTCCCTATAGGGATCGAATCTGCTGAGAACCGAAGCTGGAAGAGCGGAACCCGAACCTCGCATAGGACCGAAACTGAAGGTCCTCTCGGACCGAACCCTCCTTTCGCCTTCGCCTCATCTTGCCTTCGGGCCATTTCGCTTCATGCACCTTTGGTCCAATCCTCATAACCGAGCTTCGTTCCCACCCTCTATAGGAGCGAACCCTCACACTCTCAGTCCGTAATGCGAGAGGCCTCGCAGAAAAGCCTTTTCTTCCCGGTTTTCGAGTAGTTTTGCATTTTAGGCCCGTTTTTAATTATTTTAACGCGGGATTTTCAGCCAAATCTTTATTTTAACATATAAGGCCCCATATTTATTAATTATCCACAATTTTTAGGATAAACCTTATCCAAGAAGAGTGGGTGAAGTACAAGAGGTGGAGTGTTGACTTTCCTTTATTCTATGACACAAGCAACCACTCCTATACCCACTCCATGTCACTATTCACCATCAGCCCATCCCTAGTCACTTCATAGTCCTTTCTCATTATTTCCAGCCATTTCCCACGGTCTTAGAGCTGGAACATCCACCCTCTCTCCTTACACTTCATTCATTCTCTCATTTTTCCACCAAGAATCACACTCCAAACTCTCTCATCTTTCTCTCTCAATTTCGAGAACTTCAAGGCATACTCCAAGGCTTTTCCCCTTCATTTGGTAAGTATCATCATCTTTCTTATGATTATTACACATCCTCCTAATCAAAATCATAGATTGCTTACACAAACATCATCACATTCTTGTTAGATCTTCGAATCTTCAAGTGATTCTTCAAGTGTTCTTGAGTTGGACACTTCTCTTCTTCAACACTCATCTACTGAAATCACATAAGGTGAGTTCATACCCCTATATTTTCATATTTTCTCAAGTTTTTAGGGGGGGAATACAAGTTAAAACACCAAGAACATAACTAAACTTTTCTAATAGCCTTCATCAGAAAAGTTCAACTCCATTCACGGACTGTTTTGGACAACTTAAACATTTTTGTTTTCAAAACTGTTGTAGGCGTAAGTAGTTCCAGTTCTTAGCTTTAAAATGACTACTTGCACATCTCCATAAGATGTCTCTACAATTTATGGTGATTTTTACAAAACTGCCTATCATTTATAACACCAATCCGGACCAGTCTGTGATTATGGACATTTTTACCCAAGTTGGAGGTCATTAAAAATCATGATAAAAATTATGAGTAAACTAGACAGATTTTGGGAACTCTCAGAATTTACGGATTTAGTTTTCGACTTCGTATGATTTTTCTATGACTTTTCTAAAACAGCGCAGAAAGGCTAAATTTAGTTAACAGCATATAAATTTCATAACACTTTGTATTATGTTGAGAAAAGTGTATAACAATGAGTTCTAAATATTGAATGTGTTTCCTTGTTAGTTTATCCTCATAAACTGAAACTTAGTCATTCATGATAAGATTATTCATTCATTTAGAACACTTATATTAAGCTATAATAAGCATAGTTTATGGATTCATAACACTAATGCATTTTCATAAAAGAGTTCTTATACATTACAAACGTTTTGGATAAACTATAATAGGTATAGTTTATGATTCATCACATAAAACACTCGTACAAAAAGGGTACATTCATACAAAAAGGTTTTACACTCACGCACACCACACGTAAACTTGTTAACCTAAATTGTGAGACAATCTCTTTCCGTACGTCCGAGTGCGGGATCTAAATTCCTGGTAGTTATAATTAGAGTCTCCTGGAGGGAGAACGTGATAGTTGTGTATAGATCTATATTGGGTTAGACACCCCACACCTGAGCTGCATGCAACAGCTAGACCGGCAGGTCTGTGGTGACAAGTGTCATTTCAGTTTCGCGACGCCTGAGAAACGTCGTGGCAGGTTTATTCAGTCATTAGTATGATTATAGCGGCTCACATAGGGATTTAACAACATAAAGTTTACAGGGATTTTCATAAATCAAAAGGGGTTTTATGTCGATTTAAAATCACTTTTTATATCAATAATTACAAATATTATGGTATATTTTATGTCTTGGTATTAAAAGACTACACATCATTCATTTCGGGATTTATCTCAAATCAGAAAGGGTTTTACGCCAATTTAAAACCACATTTATATCTTTAAGTATGACAAATACTTGTTCATTTTCGGTCCTGGTATTTAGGACCACATAACTTTTATAAGGAAAATATTGGATTTTTCTTGGTAACATACATCTCTTTACAAAGATCGATTTTCAAACTCTTATTGTCAAAAGCTTATGAACTCACCAACCTTTGTGTTGACACTTTTCAAAACTACTTGTATTCTAAGGAATTCAGTGAAACAGGAAATCAACAATGTTTCGAGGATGGGACGATAAATCGTCAAACAGTTCATTTTGTATCATAATGTAATTGACTCGAATCATGTAAACCTATACTTTGGTGTAACTTTTTCAATTATATTTATGATGGTTGTATTTACTTTGAGCACTATTATACTCGTTGTTGTGATACTCTACATGAAGTCCTCCACCCCCGGACGTTTCTGCCATCCTTGGTTTAGGCGTGTGACATAGTCAGTTGTCCTTAGTCTAGGAGTGTGGACAGGACATAAAATCTTTCATAAATCCTGAGTATAGATTTACACAAATACCAGTTGTAACATCCCAAAAATACCAGCAAAAATTTCATTTTTAAATTAGGGTAATACGTAAAAAATATCATTACAAAACTTTCATAATAATACTCCATGTTTGAAAACCGGTAATAAGATAGTATATTTCAGAGTACATCCCAGAAAATCCATAGTGCGGAAAACAAGAGTGTGTGTGACATGCTGCTACCGCGTCGGCTCCTTTCCCTTAGCTGAAGAGATACCTAAAACCAAAACTGAAAACTGTAAGCACGAAGCTTAGTGAGTTCCCCCACTGTACCACATACCATATAATCACATAACATACATAAATTGTCAGACATATCTGGGTGCCCGACCTACCCCTTCGATCCTCTCGACCGGACACTGCCTAGCATATCTCGGTGCTGGCCTCCCCTTCGGTCCTCTCGACCGGATTCTGCCTAGCATATCTGGGTGCTGACCTCCCCTTCGGTCCTCTCGACCGGATACTGCCTAGCATATCTGGGTGCTGGCCTCCCCTTCAGTCCTCTCGACCGGATACTAGGGAACTATTTCTCCCCTCTACTACTACCACATAACATGTATCACAATATCAGAGTCTATCTAACATGGCTGGGTATGGCTACCCCTTCGGCCCTATCGGCCGGATATCTTGGGGACTATCTCCCCTACTGTCACTAGCACATAAACACAACACAGGTAGTAGTAATCCCTAGATGAATATCACAGAGACAATCATCTACATACAACTCCTACTGGTGGGCCGGCATTGTGGCCGTAGATCGACCACTACTGGAAGGTAACTCACCTCGATGTAGCTGCTGATCTGTGTGGGAATTAACTGTCTGCTGCTGCTCCGGAAATCCTCCGGCTATAATTCCCACAAAACACTCAATCAATCACTGCTAACTGTCCCTTGGGGTAAAATGACCATTTTACCCCTAACCAAGTCATAAGCCAAGGTTAGAGTCAACTTTCAGTTGACCCGACTCGCCGAGTCTCTATCCAATCCATTGTCCTGTATCCCGTCTCTACTCGTCGAGTTAGGCGTTGACTCGACGAATTCTCCTTCTAAACTGATGCCCAAGTCCTTCATCCTACTCGCCGAGTTGTATGAACAACTCGCCGAGTTCATCTTCATCCGATGAACACTTTATGTTGTGACTCGCCGAGTTGTATGAATAACTCGTCGAGTCTGTTCTTGATCTATGAAGATTGTCTTGAACTCGCCTAGTTCCTTCATGGATGAGTTCGACTTCCAACTCACCGAGTCCACCCCGGACTCACTACACTACTCGCCATAACGGAAAAAAGGGGCAAAACCCGGGGACTCGCGTCTCGACTCGCCGAGTCCGATGAACGACTCGTCGAGTCGTTACCATGCAGTTACTAGATCCATGATCCTGGGGCTTGATTAATACGTAAAGTTTCCAACTTTACGTGTAAATAGGCAACCATGAGGGTTTTAGGGTCCAAAATGCACCAAAAGGGTAGATCTATGGCTTTCATGTAATACGGTTCCAAAAAGACAGAAGATCTGAGCTCCTAGAGCTCAACCATGCCTAGATCTAAAGGTCAATCAGCTTATTACAAACCCTCAAACATACACAAGCTTGGAAATGGTTCAAGGAGGACTTTAATGGAGCTATAAGGGACAATAACCATGAAAACAAGGGGAAAACGAGCTATACCTTAGGAAACACACTGAGATAGCTCAAAGATGCCTGACCTCCTTTTCTTCTTCTTGATCTACTCTTCTCCCCACTCCAAAACTTCAAGAGGACACACCAAAAGCTTCAAACTCACAAGGAAACAAAGCTTGAACGAGATATAGAGCTCTGAGGGTGAATGGGCGTGAGATTGGGGCGGAATGAGGGTTTAAATAGGGTGCAAACCCCTGAAACTTAGGGTTTCATCCAACAGCGGTGACTCGCCAAGTCCAGAATACGGACTCGCCGAGTCGCTAACTTAAAACATGTCCCGGGTCCCGACTCTACTCGGCGAGTCGGGCCTACAACTCTCCGAGCACAAGCCTAAAAATGCAAACACTTATACAAATTTCCACATACCAGGAATCAGGTGCTACAAATCTCCCCCCACTTATTTTAGACTTCGTCCTCAAAGTCTGCTGCTCGATCCCGAAACAGCTCGGGGTAATGCTCCATCATTTCTTCCACCGGCTCCCAAGTCCACTCTGAACCCTTTCGGTGCTGCCATTGCAACTTCACTAATTCCACCTTTTTGTTCCTCAAATCCTTCGACTTCCGGTCGAGGATCGCGACTGGGCACTCAATGTAATTCAGGCTGTCATCAACCTGAATATCCTCTAATGGCACCACCGCTGAATCATCCACAAGACACTTTCGCAGCTGAGAAACATGGAAGGTGTTGTGGATCTGGCTAAGATCAACTGGCAGATCCAGCCTATATGCTACCTTGCCCACCCGGGCTACAACCCTGAACGGTCTGATGAATCTCGGGCCCAACTTGCCCCGCTTCCTGAATCGAATGACGCATTTCGAAGGCGACACCTTCAGGAGAACCATATCCCCGACCTGGAACTCCAAGTCGGATCGACGCTTGTCGGCGTAACTTTTCTGCCGACTCTGAGCAGTCTGAAGCCTGCTCCGAACATGCTGGATCCTCTCGGTCGTCTTGAGCACCACCTCGGTGCTCCCCATGACCCACTGGCCAACTTCACCCCAGCATATCGGGGTCCTGCACCTCCGACCGTACAACATCTCGAATGGGGGACGGTCAATACTCGCGTGGTAGCTGTTGTTGTACGAGAACTCAACCAAGGTAAGATAGGTATCCCAGCTACCACCGAAATCTAACACGCATGCTCGCAACATATCCACCAAAGTCTGGATGGTACGCTCGCTCTGACCATCCGTCTGCGGGTGAAAGGCGGTGCTAAAATGCAAACGAGTGCCCAACTCGTCATGAAACTTCTTCCAAAACCTGGAAGTGAACCGCACATCTCGGTCTGATATCACTGACACTGGAACCCCGTGCCGTGCTACTATCTCCCTGATGTAGATATCGGCCAACTTTTTGGCCGAGATGCTATCCTAGATCGGAATAAAGTGGGCGCTCTTGGTCAATCGATCCACAATGACCCAAATCGAATCTACTCCACGCGCAGTCCTGGGAAGCTTCGTGATAAAATCCATCGTGATATCTTCCCATTTCCACAGCGGAATATCCAACAGCTACATCTTACCATTCGGTCTCTGATGTTTGTCCTTGACCTTCCTGCAGGTCAAGCACCGCTCGACGTACCACGCCACATCCCACTTCATGCAGGGCCACCAATAATCTAGGCGAAGATCCCGATACATCTTCATCGCCCATGGATGAATAGAGAATCGGGATTTGTGCGCCTCCTCCATCAAGATCTGGCGCACGCCTCCATGATACGGCACCCACATCCTACGGTGTAGTGTCAATAACCCCCGGGTATCATAATCAAAGGAGGTGACTTGACCCACTATTCTTTCACTCTTCCGATGCTCCTCCTTCATAGCCTCCTGTTGAGCCTCCTGAATCTGCTCCAACAGGGAAGTCACCACAGTCATCCTCATGCAAATATCCCTGATCGGCGCCGCCTTGAGGCTAAGTGCATCGGCCACCACATTGGCCTTTCCTGGTTGGTAAAGGATCTCACAATCATAATCCTTCTCCACGTCCAACCACCGACGCTGCCTCACGTTCAGATTCGGCTGATCCATGAGGTACCTCAAACTCTTGTGGTCCGTGTAGATGGTACACCGGACTGCATAGAGGTAATGCCGCCAAATCTTGAGGGCGAAAACAACTGCCCCCAACTCCAAATCATGTGTCAGGTAGTTCGCCTCATGAGGCTTGAGCTGCCTCAAAGCGTAAGCAATGACATGCCCCATTTGCATCAGTACCGCGCCCAACCCTGAAATGGACGAGTCACAGTAAATCACAAAATCCTCTACACCCTCTGGCAGGGCTAAGATTGGCGCCTCGCACAATCTCTGCCTCAACGTCTCGAACGCTACCTGCTGCTCAGGCCCCCATCGAAAGATCATGACTTTCCTAGTCAACCGTGTCAGGGGTACGGCTATCTTGGAGAAATCCCGAATGAATCTCCGATAATAACCTACCAATCCTAGGAAACTCTGAATCTCGGATGGAGACTTCGGAACCTCCCACCTCATCACAGCCTCCACCTTGGCCGGGTCTACTAAAATCCCGTTCTGGTTGACTAGGTGCCCAAGGAACTGCACCTCGCGCAACCAAAACTCACATTTGGAGAACTTGGCGTACAAGCTCTCCCTCCTCAGGATCTCCAATACCTCTCTCAGATGCTCCTCATGCTCTTCCTGTGTCTTGGAATAAACCAAGATGTCGTCAATGAAAAATATCACAGACCGATCCAGCATCGACCTGCATACGCGGTTCATGAGGTCCATGAACACGGCAGGAGCATTGGTGAGCCCAAACAGCATCACCACGAACTCATAATGGCCATAACGCGTCTGAAACGCGGTCTTCTGTATGTCCTCCTCTCTAACCCTCATCTGATGATAGCCTGGACGCAAATTGATCTTGGAGAACCAAGATGCTCCCTGCAACTGATCAAAGAGGTCATCAATCCTCGGGATGGGGTAACGGTTCTTCACTGTTACCTTGTTTAGCTCCCGATAATCTATACACATCCGATGCGACCCGTCCTTCTTCTTCACAAACAGAATCGGGGCTCCCCAGGGTGAACTGCTTGGTCTAATGAATCCCTTGTCTAGCAGCTCCTGCAGCTGCGTAGACAACTCCTGCATCTCAGGAGGAGCCAACCGATATGGTGCCTTGGCTATCGGAGCCGCACTTGGAACGAGGTCAATCCTGAACTCCACCTGTCGCTCCAGAGGTATCCCAGGAAGCTCCTCTGGGAAAACATCTGCGAAATCTCGCACCACCAGAACCACGCTCACTGTCGCCTTACCCGCCTCCCGGGTATCCATCACATACGCGACATATCCTACGCATCCCTGCTGAAGGTAGCATCTAGCCCTCATTGCTGAACATACTGTGGGTCCGCACTATGGCCTCTCGCCATGAATCACTAACTCTCCCCCACAAGGGGTCCTGACTCGCACTAGCTGCTGCGCGCAATCTATCACCGCCCCATTAGGGCTCAACCAATCCATGCCTATAATCACCTTGTTCCCACGCAACAGAATGGGAACCAGATCCACCAAATAGCGCTTCTCGAATAACCTGAGAACACAATCTCTGAATACTGATGACGCCCGCACCGATCGATCGTCGGCAATCTCCACCTCCAAAGGGCAATCCAACATGGCCGAAGACTCAGTGAACTTCTTGCTAAGCGCAAGGGAAACAAGCGATCAGGTAGCACCCGAGTCGAACAACACCTGGACTAGGATAGCGTTCACATGGAACGATCCTAATACACATATATATACACCGAGCACATATTAATATCATAACATCATATAAATAAATGAGAAGGAAAGAATCATACCCGTCACCACGTCGGGTGCTGCGCGTGCCTCCTCGGCGGTCAGCTGAAATGCCTGGCTCCTCACCACTGGAGCCTCTGCCTTTCCCTGCCGGCCATCTGTGATCCGCAGGGTCGCTGGAGCTGGCGCCTTCACTGGCGTTGTAACTGTCAACTGGGGGCAATTGGCCTTCTTGTGGCCCCTCTGGTTGCAGTGGAAACACAGCAACTCAGACGTCTGAATAACTGCTGCCAGAGCAGTGCAATCCCTGCTATAGTGCCTAGACTTGCCGCACTTATAGCAGCCTGATGGTCCCAACCTGTACGCCCCCTCGTGCGACTTGCCGCATTTCCTGCAGCGGCCTCGTCCCTGTTGGCCCTTTGGCCCCAAATCTGATCCCTTGGGCTTCTTCCCCGAAGCCCCTCCTGACTGTCCCTCCTCTGCCTTCCGTTTCCAGATGTGCTCCAAATCTATCTCCCTCTCGCTCGCCCTGGCAATCATAAAGTCCAAGGTGGGGCAAGCTGAAAAACTAACGTGCTCCCGAATATCAGCTCGGAGCATGTCATGATAGCGGGTCCTCCTCATGTCCTCATCACCCGCATATTGGGGCACCAACAACGCCCTACCCCGGAACTTGGCGGTGATCTCTGCCACAGTCTCCGTCGTCTGCCTCATATCCAAAAACTCCCTGGCCAGCAGCTGAAGCTCGACAGTCGGCGCAAACTCTGCCTTGAATCTTGTCACAAAATCCGACCAAGTCATAGCCTCGATCGCTGAGGCTCCCAACAAGTCACCCACTGACTCCCACCAGTCTCGAGCTCGGTCTCGTAAACACCCTGCTGCATACCTCACCTTCGACCCCTTCGGGCAGAAGCTAGTCAACTGTGCAGACTCGATGTCTGCAATCCATCGTCTGGAAGCAATGGGGTCTTTCACCCCATGGAAATCCGGCGCACCACTGCCCATTAAGTCCTTAAAGGACAGTGTGCGAGAGCCCGACTGGCTAGATGCCATGTCGCTCCTGAATGCCCGGAGGCGATCTTCCATCAACTCGATGATCCCTTCCTTGATCGACCTGAAGATAATGGGGGTCGACTCAAGGATGCCCCTGGTGATCTCTGACGCGATGAACTCGCGTAGTCCCTCATCTACTGGCTCGGAACCTGAGCCCGAACCTGACCCCTCTCCTGAACCGCCATCTATCGGCCTCGATCGTGGTACCACCATTCTGCAATAACAATCGTTAGTGATACTGATACTCATGAGGGATCACATCTACCACAAGTTCCCTGGTCTTATCCTGGCCTCCCTTGGCTCAGGTACGGATCCTCTGCTTTCAGTAGTACGGGCCCATACTACCTTCCACATTTATCCATACCTTCTTCAAGGACTGCCTCGACTCCACCAGATCCCGTCCACTACTGCTGATCACCGCTATACTCATCCTAGGCTTGCCCTAGGGAAATCTCACGCTCCACCCTACCAGGTCCTCAGCTGCTGAAGGCCTCCTAGTAATGCCAATTAACCATTACCTGAATACCATCACATGTGGTGAGGCTCGGATAATCCTTCGAGTAATAGACTCGTCCCTACAACGGTTAGACTCAAACGAGAGCTGCGCAATAGGCCCAAATCCAGCACTCTAAGATTATTCAACCCTGATCACATGTGACGTGACGTATTCACCTAATGGCTAACTCCCACCACTTAGAGTCCCACAAGCACAAAGCAAGCAGCATTCAAACTAAGGGAACAATTCTCAAGCAATTCTGCTCTCATAGAGAAACTGAACTAGCATACAGAGCTAAACTCATACTATCAGGCATACCCTAACAGGCTATCCTACTGCTGTCTACTCAATTCTAGCATGCAATTTTTCATACACTGAAGCACATAAAGCAGGCACATAAGGCATCACTCCTAGATCCTTAGTCCTATTCTAGCATGCTGTTCTACTGAAACTGATAAACACATCATAAGCTTGTATGGGTACTTTGGGGAATACTTACTTGAGCTCGGCCGGTTGCGCACATCACACACTTCATTTCTTCTTAGAACACTTTACTTAAACTTTTAGAAAACATTTCCTTTTTCAAAATCTTTTAATCCCTCGATTTGAGTTCAAACACCCCCGAAGGTGTGTCCGAATCCCTCAAACCAGGGCTCTGATACCAACTTGTAACATCCCAAAAATGACGGCAAAATTTTCATTTTTAAATTAGGTTAATACGTAAAAACATCATTACAAAACATTCATAATAATACTCCATGTTTGAAAACCGGTAATAAGATAGTATATTTCAGAGTACATCCCAGAAAATCCATAGTGCGGAAAACAAGAGTGTGTGTGACATGCTGCTACCGCGCCGGCTCCTTTCCCTTAGCTGAAGAGATACCTGAAACCAAAACTGAAAACTGTAAGCACGAAGCTTAGTGAGTTCCCCCACTGTACCACATACCATATAATTGATGGGTTTTGGTCATAAGACATCCTATGTGCTCATACAAACCCTAATGCTTGGATCTAGGTTTCTCTATTGTACATGCTTTGAATCCAAGACTATAAACCCTAATTCTAGCATATGGAAATCGATATTAACATATAATTAGGTTTAAGATATTACCTTGATTGTTATGTAGTAATAACAATCCCAATTCCTCCTTGAATTGACTTTGGAAGGCTTAGAGTCACAAGTGTCACTCCTCTAATGGCTTATAAACACCAAGAGCAAATGGAGAAGGTATAAAGAGAGAGGAGAGTGGTAGGAATTCGTCCTTAGGACTTCTTGGGAAGGCTTAGACGAATTCATGAGCCTTAGGGGGTTTATATAGGTGTAAAGATTAGGGTTTTAGTCCTTATCCTTATATAGTTGCTTGCCCACCAAGCAACCATAAGATAAGTCTTAGAAACCCTTATCCAAGTCGAATTCTAAGGCATTATCTCCTTAAATTCGTTCACCCTATATTTAAGATAATCCTTACCTTATTTTGTAACTATCACATAATTACAATTCAACCCCTCTAGTTTAATTATTTACACTTGATCACAAAATTAATTCTTAATTAATTATTGACCAATATTAATTAAACAAATATGATTTCTCCTTTAATATATTATTCTTATAACATATTAATAAATCATAATATCCTCTCTCTTAATTTATTTCTCCAATCAAGTTGCTTAGGTGAAGGCAACCCAAAAGGACCACGCACCATCGGGTCAAGTACATACCAAAATAGTTATGGACTTAAACACTAATCCAACAATAATCACATAACATACATAAATTGTCAGGCATATCTGGGTGCCCGACCTACCCCTTCGGTCCTCTTGACCGGACACTACTTAGCATATCTGGGTGCTGGCCTCCCTTTTGGTCCTCTCGACTGGATTCTGCCTAGCATATTGGGTGCTAACCTCCCCTTCGGTCCTCTCGACCGGATACTGCCTAGCATATCTGGGTGCTGGCCTCCCCTTCGGTCCTCTCGACCGGATACTGGGGAAATATTTCTCCCCTCTACTACTACCACATAACATGTATCACAATATTAGAGTCTATCTAACATGGTTGGGTATGGCTACCCCTTCGGCCTTATCGGCCAGATATCTTGGGGACTATCTCCCCCTACTGTCACTAGCACATAAACACAACACAGGTAGTATTAATCCCTAGATGAATATCACAGAGACAATCATCTACATACAACTCCTACTGGTGGGCCGGCATTGTGGCCGTAGATCGACCACTACTGGAAGGTAACTCACCTCGATGTAGCTGCTGATCTGTGTGGGAATTAACTGTCTGCTGCTGCTCCGGAAATCCTCCGGCTATAATTCCCACAAAACACTCAATCAATCACTGCTAACTGTCCCTTGGGGTAAAATGACCATTTTACCCCTGACCAAGTCATAAGCCAAGGTTAGAGTCAACTTTCAGTTGACCCGACTCGCCGAGTTGGCTCTCCAACTCGCCGAGTCTCTATCCAATCCATTGTCCTGTATCCCGTCTCTACTCGTCGAGTTAGGCGTTGACTCGACGAATTCTCCTTCTAAACTGATGCCCAAGTCCTTCATCCTACTCGTCGAGTTGTATGAACAACTCGCCGAGTTCATCTTCATCCGATGAACACTTTATGTTGTGACTCGCCGAGTTGTATGAATAACTCGTCGAGTCTGTTCTTGATCTATGAAGATTGTCTTGAACTCGCCGAGTTCCTTCATGGATGAGTTCGACTTCCAACTCACCGAGTCCACCCCGGACTCACTACACTACTCGCCATAACGGAAAAAAGGGGCAAAACCCGGGGACTCGCGTCTCGACTCGCCGAGTCCGATGAACGACTCGCCGAGTCGTTTCCATGCAGTTACTATATGGTCAAATCTGCTAGAATCCAGCTCATGCCATACATAGATCCGTGATCCTGGGGCTTGATTAACACGTAAAGTTTCCAACTTTATGTGTAAATAGGCAACCATGACGGTTTTAGGGTCCAAAATGCACCAAAAGGGTAGATCTATGGCTTTCATGTAATATGGTTCCAAAAAGATAGAAGATCTGAGCTCCTGGAGCTCAACCATGCCTAGATCTAAAGGTCAATCAGCTTATTACGAACCCTCAAACATACACAAGCTTGGAAATGGTTCAAGGAGGACTTTAATGGAGCTATAAGGGAAAATAACCATGAAAACAAGGGGAAAACGAGTTATACCTTAGGAAACACACTGAGATAGCTCAAAGATGCCTGACCTCCTCTTCTTCTTCTTGATCTACTCTTCTTCCCACTCCAAAACTTCAAGAGGACACACAAAAATCTTCAAACTCACAAGGAAACAAAGCTTGAACGAGATATAGGGCTCTGAGGGTGAATGGGGGCGAGATTGGGGCGGAATGAGGGTTTAAATAGGGTGCAAACCCCTGAAACTTAGGGTTTCATCCAACAGCGGTGACTCGCCGAGTCCAGAATACGGACTCGCCGAGTCGCCAACTTAAAACGTGTCCCGGGTCCCGAATCTACTCGGCGAGTCGGGCCTACAACTCTCCGAGCACAAGGCTAAAAATGCAAACACTTATACAAATTTCCACATACCAGGAATCAGGTGCTACACCAGTTGTCCCTTATCCGGGAGTATCGAATGGGCACAATCATGGACTCGAGAATATGGATTAGATCCGGGAGTAAGAGTTAAAACTTATGGTCCAAGGGTATGGATAGTCTCGTTGAGAGGATTAACGGGGTGGGGTAACAGTTGGTTATATATATATATATATATATATATATATATATATATATATATAGAGAGAGAGAGAGAGAGAGAGAGAAAATTATATATTGTGTGAATTCTAAATTATATATATGTTATAACATTGTGGGATTGGAATCCGTATATACTCACTAGGTTTTCCAAACCTGACCCACTCAATATTTTTGTATCACAGGTATCAATACAAAGACACATTACACTGAGAGAATAAAGAGATGTATATCATTAGTGTAGATGAATATAAGTTGGGTTTATGCTTATGTGTCTGTATGGACCAGGACATCGCAAATGTTTTAAAACGAATAAAATACATCTCATCGGAGATGCTTGCATAAAGTATTTATCATGTTTTCTGGGAACAAATTCCGCAACGGTTTTCTTTAAAAGATTACTTTTATTTTAAAACAAAGCATGAACAAATCGGTCTTTTCTGGCCGTGAAATTTGGGGATGTCACAGTTGGTATAAAAGCATTAGTTTATGCGAACTAGGAATTTGTAGGATTTCTAGACTTAAACTTAGAATGCTAAGTGAAGAATGTGAGATGAGTGTCTGCTATATTTCAGACACGAGCACTAATTTATTTTAGGAAAGATGCCTAAAATGCTTTTATGTGCTAAATGTTATATGTTTGCTATATATGATATTATTTGTTCGAATCTATGGTTTGTTGCCAACCGAATCTGGAAACCTTATGTGTTTGGGATTCTAAGCATATGACGATGACATTAGAACTAGCATGTAACGTTTAAGAGTGATAAGGATGATTTAAATAACTATCGTAAATGACGATCTAAATTCACCTTATTCGGTGTGTAGTTTAAAAATGGCAAGAACTAGATGCGGAGTTGGAAATGCGAACGAAAGCAGGAATCAACCACCTGTAATTGAGCAAGCACCTGTTGTAGCAGCAACACTTGAGCAATTAACAATTGTTGGTGTACAAGCGATGATTCAAAAAATGTTGGATCGTCAAATAGAGGAAACTAAACGTCTGCTTTAGCAAAATCGTGAAGAACTTTCAATGCCGATTGAACAGCCCGAATTGAATGAAGGGCAGTCGGAAGGAGGAAAATTTAGTGAGATTGTTGGTCAAGCCAACCCACTGGTTGTTAGGCAAAACAACCAGGATGGAGGAAATGACGGATACAGATGCAAGTACAAGGACTGCATGGCATGCAACCACCGTGTCTATCTGGAAGCCCGACACTAGTGGGTGTTATGGATTGGATCTCTGAGATTGAGACAACGTTCGCGTTGCGAGTGTAGAACCAGACAGAAGACCGCTCTCACGATTCTTCATTTAAATTCCGTAGTGCTGAGCTGGTGGAAGCTACGAGCTGGTTCGATGCCCAAGGGAGAAGCTAGCAAGATGTGTTGGGAAGATTTTGTGGTGCAACTGAAAATGCAATACTGCTCAGAGCAGGATCTTCTGGATATCAACAATGAGTTCCATAATCTGAAGACAGGAAGATTGAGCGTCACCGAGTACGCTATTAGTTTTACGGAGAAGATGAAGCTTGTTCCTTACCTAGTTCCAACTGAACTCTCCAAGGTTTGCAAGTTTGCCTATGGATTACCAGCGGACTTTGGTCCAATGGTCAAGCAAGCAACCACCTTGAAAGCCGCCATCTGGGCTGCTAAGAATGTCGAGACCCAGATAAGGGAAAAGAATCTGGAGAGGGCCAAAGTGGGCGAGAAAAGAAAGATTGAAGCGTCCTCAAGGTCCGATGAGAAGAGAAAATTCTCGAAGTCTGATTTGAAGGAGTTCGAAGAAAGAGCACAATGGTGTGATAAGTGAAAGAGGGAGCACATTGGGAGATGCTCTAACGAGATGACCTGCTTCAAATGCGGGAAGACTGGTCATTACGCCAGTGAATGCACAACCAAAAGAGAAGTCTGCTTAAAGTGTGGTGAATAAGGAAACTTCAAGCAAAACTGCCATAGAAGAGAATAGGCTACAAGGCCGAATGTGTTGCCACAGCCAAAGACAAGAGCATTTCAAATGATCCTTGACGAAGCAGATAACAATGCAAGAAATCAATGATGAAGACTTCATATTAGGATATAGCTAGTATCAAGAAGTGTAGCCTATTAGAGGCATAGTATAGGGTGAACTTCAACCTTTGTGTAATCGTTTCAAGAAATAATATAAACCCTGGTTTTTGTTATCTGATGTGTTGGATGATTATATGATGTTCTTGTGTGGTGACTTGGATTGACTGCGAGAAAATACTTGGGAAGAGAATGAGTATGTGTGAATAGTAGTAGAGGCGTATACTACCGGAAGCACATGACTTGCACTTGGATCAGGGAAAGTCACATGGTTACCAAGAAGGTAGTAATTGATTCCGTTTTATTCAAGTATGTCATTACGATTGTTTCAGTAATGACTAGTAAGATGATTGTTATTCCGACCCTAGTGGTCATATCAAATTGAGTCCGAATACGATAAGTTTGTTACATGGTTCAGAGAACCAAGTTCGATGTAACATCTGACTTAAGTCAAAAGATTGAAATCAATGCGGTCAATAGTATCGCGCTCGTTGTTAAAGTAGCTAGTAGCTAGAAACGCTACATGCTAAAATGTGATTATATCACAATAGAACATGAAGGAATGTATATTCCATTCTGGAATTTGACCCTAAGAGACTTGAGTCTAAGCGTTGCATCTTACGATGAAAGGTCATTAGAGCATGACCCGTCGATCTGTTACAGTAGATAAAGGAAAGTAATTATCCTAAGAAGAAGACAGAGTCCTCAATAAGGATTTATTTTGTAACTCGAAGGTTACGATTGAAATTCTAACATAGGACGAAGATCAGATGCAAGATTGAGCATCGCTTGCAGTCAAGAAGTCTAAGAATTTGATACTAATTCGAAGAAACTTATATATATATATATATATATATATATATATATATATATATATATATATTACGATTATTACTTAGGATGGAAAGCTAACGTGCAGAATCATTATACCAGACCTATTTCGTTGATGATTCCGGGACGTAATCATCCTAAGGGAGAGATAATTGTAATGCCCGTAGATCAGGGCTAGTCAGTTTAGAGACGATAAGCATCAAAAATGACTTTTTGATAGAAGATTATTTAGAATAAATAATCTTAACCAAGTTGTAGTGGCCGTGCCAAGGATTCCGGGTATATAAAGAACGACGAAATCCGAGTTATAACGAAGAAGTTATGATTTGTCGAAGTTTCACGATAGATCTGGTATGACATTATGTGACGTAAATAGTGAATTTACGGGCGAGAGCTTGTATAAAAAGAAATGTCTAAATCTGACTTCGTATGAGGAAGTTATAATTTTTCTAAGTTTCAGCTTAGTAGTATGCAACCCAAAGTTCGAATATGAGATCGAGAGATTTCTAGCCGAGACAATCTAAATGAGAATCGAAGATCTCGTTGATAGTAGTGCAACGGTAAAAAGACAGATGAAAACGAACGTCGGATCAAATCTAGCCGACGGAGTCTAAACAAACATTGTAGAGCCTAGACTCACCTATGTGTGGATATAAAGAACGTCAAAAACGGAACTCGTATGCAAAAGATATGAAGTTTTGAAGTTTTGAAAAATAAATAAAAATCTAAAGCTTATCCGAAGAGGGAATGCCCCGCGTTCAGAAGGGAAACGCTTCGCGTTCGTTTACTTGGCCTCAGTTGAACCATGTCGTCGCTGACTCAGTTGTCATCAGATAAGACCCTCTCCCCTACTCCTACGCGCTGCATTCGGAGGAACGCCCAACGTTTAGGGAACGTGCTGCGTTCGGAGGCCACCCTCACCCTATAAATAGGATGCGAGACCAGCCGGGGAAGGTTGCTCAATTTCTTCTCTTTCACCCTTATTCTTCCTTTTTCTTGGCAAGTTATACCCCCCGAAGCCTCGGTATCAATCCCGACACCCGAAGTAAGTCTCGGAGCCCCGAACATCCCAAGAAATAGAGTTGTCAAGTCGAAACTCTGCCCGCGAGAAGACTGGTTTTTGAGAAAACATCCTAGTTTTATCGAAGAATATTACTTTATAGAGACGTAGTGCTATCCGATCATCGTTTTATCAGGTGAGTGCATAATCCCTTTCATGAACATGATTTTAATACATGTATTGTTTGAATGTATTAAATATATGCTTCGTGTGAGTTAGTTGGTGATGTCTGAATTAAGTGTTAAAGAACATACCTGATTAATTATGATAGGTTAAAGAGTAAACCTAAGGTCTATTATAATGGTTATGGGTAGTATCTCTATATGAGTACAAGCGAGATATATACGGAGAATAGAACTTTAAAATATGTCATTGATCCGGAAACATGGATTAGACATAGTTATTCGTCCCTAGTCCGAGAGTATGGATTAAGACGTAGTCAGCTGTCATTAATCCAGGAGTATGGAATAAGACATAGTTAGTTGTCCTTAGTTCGGGAGTATGGACAAGATATAGAATCTGTCATAAGTCCGGGAGTATGGATTTAGACATAGACCAATTTTCCCTTATCCGGGAGTATGGAATGGGCACAATCATGGACACGAGAAAATTGATTAGATCCGAGAGTAAGAGTTAATATTTATGGTCCAAGGGTATGGATAGACTCATTGAGAGGATTGACAGGGTGGGGTAAGAGTTGGTTATATATAGAGAGAAAATTATATATTGTGTGAATTCTAAATTATATATATGTTATAACATTGTGGGATTAAAATCCTTATGTACTCACCAGGTTTTCCAAAGCTGGCCCACTCAATATTTTTGTATCATAGGTATCGATACAAAGACACATTACACTGATAGATTAAAGAAATGTATATCATTAGTGTAGATGAATGTAAGTTTGGTTTATGCTTATGTGTCTGTATTGACCAGGACATCCCAAATGTTTTAAAACGAATAAAATACATCTCTTCAGAGATGTTTGGATGAAGTATTTATCATGTTTTCTGGGAACAAATTCCGCAATAGTTTTCTTTAAAAGATTACTCTGATTTTAAAACAAAGCATAAACAAATCGGTCTTTTCTGGCCGTGCAATTTGGAGATGTCACCCGAAACTTGACATTACAAGAGGGATTCTCCAAAGGCATTCAGGTGGAGGTGGGCAGGGCAGAGTCTTGGCCATGGGAACAAGGGAAGCAATACCAGAGCCTACTGTCGTAATTGCTACTTTCCTTGTCAATAACTCTTATGCCTACATACTTTTTGATAGTGGTGCCGAAAGAAGATTCGTGAGTCATAATTCAAACAATTGCTAAAACATAACCCCCAACAACTTAAATAAATCTATACAGTAGAAATGGCTAAGGGAGAAACTGAAAATACCAAAGAAATTTACCAAAATTGTACCCTAACACAAGACGACAACATCTTCCAAATCAACTTCATGCATATGACTATTGGCAGTTTCGATGTAACAATCGGTATGGATTGGTTAGACCTATTGGATTAGGTGTCTAAGCCCATAACTATTATTGGTATGTGCTTGAACCAAGAGTAGCATGGTCCATTTGGGTTGCATGGCACCAGAACAATCTGAAGGATAAATAACTGAGAGAGTTTATTTATGGCTTATTAATATATTATAAGTTCTAATATATAAATATGAAATCATGTTATTTAATTAGTATTGATCAATAATTATTTTGGAGTTAACTTTGTGATCAAAAGAGACTAATTAAATATAAAGGGCTGATTTGGTAAATCATTCAGTCTTATAAGGTAGGCTTATGATCCATAGTTCTTCATGTTGGGCTAAACCCATGTGGTATGTAACATCCCAAAATTCAAGGCCAAAAATTTCATTTTTAAATAAATGTAACATAAAACCATCGGTATAAAAACATTCATAATGATATCTCATGTCACAACCAATGTGTCAATAATCCAAAACATGTCCCCATAAAAAACCATTTTGTCAAAAGTAAAATAAATCAGAGTACATTCCCAAGAAGCTCCATGCAGAAAACATGTGTGTGTGTGGGATGTGCTGCTACACCGTTGGCTCCTTCCCCTTGGACGAAGAGGTACCTGAAACCAAAACAGAAACTGTAAGCACGAAGCTTAGTGAGTTCCCCCATCATACCCATAGCACATAATCATCGGTATCTTTCAACCGGTAACCGTGAGCTACCCTCCCCTTCGGTATCTTTCAACCGGTAACCGGGAGCAACCCTCCTCTTCGGTATCTTTCAATCGGTAACCGGGAGCTACCCTCTCCTTCGGTATCTTTCAACCGGTAACCAGGAATTACCCTCCCCTTTGGTATCTTTCAACCGGTAACCAGGATCTACTCTCCCCTTCGGTATCTTTCAACCGGTACCTAGGAACTAACCTCCCCTTCGGTATCTTTCAACAGGTATCTGGGGAGTATTTCACCTCCTATCCCTATTACATATTACAGGTCACAACATATTGGTTTCATAATAACATACATAAGCATATTGAGTCACATAATGACTTATCATAATCATACTACTAGACATGCATGGATTTTATCCACCCTTTTGGTATCTTTCAACCGGTAATCGTCCTCGGTATCTTTCAACCGGTAACCAGGGCTAGTGTGCCCTGTTACTACTGAACACATTCTCAGCACAAATATAGCAACCATACAATTATCACAATGATAACCATCTCAACCATAATCACTTACTGGTGGGCCGACATCGGTGCCTTAGACCCACCCCTACTGGAATGTAACTCAACTCGTAAGGCTGTCTGCTGAAAAGCTGATCTACAGATGTCTGACTGCTGCTCTGATGATCCTCCGGCTATAATTCCCATAAAACACTTAGTCAGACACTGATAACTGTTCTTAGGGTAAAATAACTATTTTACCCCTGACCAATTCAAAGTCAAAGTCAAATTCAACTTCCAGTTGACCTGACTCGCCGAGTTGGGCCTCCAACTCGTCGAGTCCCTACCCTTCATCTGTCCTTCCTCACACTTCTACTCATCGAGTTTAGCAATGACTCGATGACTTCTCCTTCTAAAACAACCTTGAATGAATCTTCATCCGACTCGCCGAGTTGTATGAACAACTCGTCGAGTTCATCCTCGTCCTACAAACAAGTCTTGTCCTTGACTCACCAAGTTGTATGAACAACTCGTCGAGTTCATCTTCAATAGTTGGGATATTGCCTTGGACTCGCCGATTCTGCTCATGCACTCGTCGAGTCCTATGAACTCCAGGTCTATGGCTAAGTACAATGCGTTGGGTCACTCCCCCGGACCCTTATAAGGCCGTTCTAACACTCACTGGGTTCCTTTGAACCCTAACAGAAAAAAGGAAGTCAAGCCTCGGACTCGCCGAGTCCCAAGAACAACTCACTGAGTCGAGGTTGTCCAAGTCTCATTTCTCGATTTCTGATGTACAACACTTGTCCAAATGATAGATCTAGGCTCCTAAGATCGATCTAGCATGTAAAGTTATGAACTTTACGTGCATGCATGGGATTATGAGTTAAAAAGACCCTAAAAGCAGCTCTTGAGTTGCATGAGGCTTTCCATGGGTGCAAAGGCAGTTCCTTTTTGCCTTCTAACCCTTTAATGAGCCTGGATCTGAAACCTTAACCCCCACCATGCTTGCAATCATGGTTGGTCACCAAAAATAGCTTATAAAAGTCCTAAATCTCCCTAAAAAGAGATCTAGTACAAGAAAGAGCAAGTTGTCGACATTATACCTTCCAAGAACTGGAGATGATGCACAAGTTTGACTCCTTTGGCCAACCTCTTGGTTCCTCAAGCTTCTCCTTCCTTCTTGCCACCACAAACCACCAAGAATCACTAAAAAGGCCTTAGATCTTCACCAAGGATGATTAGGGTTTGATGTGAGGGGGGTCTGAGAGCATAAGGGACGAGGGAGGCTGAATAAGACGTTTAAATAGGGTGTAAACCCTTGGATTAGGGTTTTTTCCTGCCAGAGTCTACTCGTCGAGTCATACGACCGACTCGACGAGTCCGCCACTTAACCCCCGAGTCCAAGTCGCTACTACTCAACGAGTTATCCATCAACTTGCCGAGTCTTAGTCCAAATTGCGAAAATCACTTGAAAGAAATACATACCAGGAACCACATGCTACATATCTCCCCCACTTATTTTAGAATTCATCCTCGATGTCTGCTGCTCGATCCTGGAAAAGCTTTGGATAATGCTCCATCATCTCGTGCACCGGCTCCCATGTCCACTTCGAGCCCTTCCGGTGCTACCATTGCACCTTCACCAACTCGACCTTCAT
This sequence comes from Lactuca serriola, assembly GCF_051521515.1. NCBI lineage: Eukaryota > Viridiplantae > Streptophyta > Magnoliopsida > Asterales > Asteraceae > Lactuca > Lactuca serriola. Next base: position 189,063,728 of record NC_136408.1, on the reverse strand, counting down.
GTTCCTTAGGTCCTTAATATTCCGGTCGAGGATCACCATAGGCCACTCAATATAGTTCATGTTGTCATCAACCTGAATATCCTCTAGGGTCACCACCGCCGAGTCGTCCACCAGACACTTCCGCAGCTGGGAAACGTGGAAAGTGATGTGGATCTGATTAAGTTCGGCTGGCAAATCCAGCCGATATGCCACCCTGCCCACCCCGGATATAACGTTGAAGGATCCAATGTAACTGGGTCCTAGCTTGCCCCGCTTCCTGAATCGAATGACGTCTTTCCAAGGTGACACCTTCAGGAGAACCATATCCCCCACCTGGAATTCCAGGTCTGAACGGCGCTTGTTGGAATAGATTTTCTGCCGACTCTATGCAGTCTGGACCCTGCTCCTAACCTGCTGGATCCTCTCTGTCGCCTTCAGCACCACTTCGGTGCTCCCCATGACCTTCTGGCTATGACAACCCGAAGTTTGTCTCATCGCCGTAACTCGTTTCCATCCATAAAACTCGTCTTTAGCGAATTATTCCAAATTCGTTTTTGGATTAAGTCAATTAATTTAAGACTTTTATTATGACCTCGTAAGTATCCAAACACGTTAGAAACTCATGAAAACATCCCAAATTAGTAATTGGAAAATTTTTAGTTTAGACCACGTCGGGTTACGACAATTAAATCGGGTGCGACCGAAAGCCCCATTTAACATCAGTATCGGATAGAAATCCACTGAGCCCCAAACCCAAACCCTATTTAAAGTTGAGTGTGCTTCATTTGAATCTCTTCCACTCTCTCTCTCTCTCTACTCTCTCACTAGAAACTCAATCTTGGATCCAAAGTCACCCATTTCAAGCCCCAAATTGGTATGTAATCCATCCTAACTCATAGATTAACAATTTTAGCTTGCAAATTCGTGGTTAAATCATGAAATAGGACCAAAGTCATGAGTTTATGGCCTTGGAACACCCTTGGGCCGCAAACTCATACAAAGGAGGTTTTTGAGCCTTAAAACCCTTCCAAACCACATTTGGAGCTTAGATACGACTTAGGGGCTTACCAAACTGGACTTAGAACACCTTGAACTCATCATTTAGGGATTAAACATGAGTTTACGGCCCAAGCACATGCGTGGACTGTAAACACCATTTCTTGGGTAGTTAACTCATTTTAAGGTGTTAAAATGCCACTTAAACACCTCATAAGCCTTGGAATAAAGTCTAGAAGCAACCACAAATGAGTTAGGGGCCTTAAACTTGATGAAAACCACCCCCATAGGAGCTTACGGCCCTAAACCCCCCAAGGATGGGTTCCTGGGCCGTAAACTCCCATAACTTAGTCAAATGATGCCCTAATTTCACCCCATGACTTGTATATTGAGCTAGAAATACTTGGGATTGACCTAGGACCACCAAAACACACTTTGAATGGGAACATAAGAGTTTACAGCCGTAAACTCCTAGTTTACTGCCGTAAAATCCTCAAATGGTCCTTATTATGTTCAAAACCCATTCCAATGCCTTAAAACCAAGCCTAACATTAACCCTCAAATGTTATTAGGCCATTCAGCACCCTAGAACACCCCACCATGAGTTTACGGCTGTAAACTCATGGGGAGTGGGTCATTAGGGCCATAAACTCTCTTATGAGTTTACTCTGGAAGAGTAAACTCCATATCCAAGCCATTCACGTCCATAGATGTCACCCGAGTCACTCCAAACACTTGGATTGAAGTGTTTTCGCGTCTAGAAGTGTTTATTCTTATTTAATTAATAGATCAAGGTCTAATTAGATACAAATTATGTATCTCTTCATATTACATAGGAACCTCACGTGTTTCCAGCCCTGAACAGACAATTAGCATCCAACCGGCACATCTCTCGTCTGGTGAGTTCATACCCCTACACCTTTTTCCGCGTTTTTCAATGTTTTCAGGGGGGAATACAAGCAAAGTACAAGGATAGCTTGTACTCTAACTTATTATTTTCATTTGAAATGTTTCATATTCCACATGCTTTTAACAATCAAAACCGTATTAACCAACTGTTTGACTTGCAGAGTTAGTTTTCAAATCTTATTATATATTTTTATAATATATGTTTCTCACATGATTTTCCACTTTATTACTGTTAAAAGCATTAGATTAGTACATTTGTTTTGTCCTTGGTAACACTCCACAGAGATACGCGAGTGGAGGACCGTCCTTTGTAATTAGAATTTAAAACAAGATTTTCCGCATTATTACTTGTAAATTCGTTAATCTTAATAATTGGAGACACGTCCTCTGAAACACTCCACATAGATACGCGAGTGGAGGACCGCCCTCGTAACCAGAATCTCCTGGAGAGAGAGCATGACTTGAGTGTATAGATATATACGGGGCTGACTACCATGCACCTGGTTGCTAGCTACAGCCGAACCGAAAGGTTCAAGGGTGACAAAAGTCATAAATGATATTGGCCTTCCCTTTTGCCATATCTAGTCTAACGTATGGTTATGGAACTCGCAAATTTAGATTACGGAGATTTACTTGTTGGTAATAATGAATTTATTAGGCTAATAACCTTAACAATTAGTTTACTTTCCTCATAATAGTTTTATATACGTGTTAAATCTAACATACATTTCAAGGATAACCAGGCTTTCAGGAAACTTCACACAAACATTTTAAGTATGGTAGATACTTGTACATTACATTTGGATTCGATAACCAAACACAAACTTTTAGGAAAATAAGGGTTTTCCTGGGATAACTGAACTGTTCATAACTAGACCGTGTAACTAATGGATAACTAAACTTTACTTTTAAGAAAATATGGGATTTTCTTGGATTCATAACTTTTACAAAAAACCAAAGGAAACTTGTTAATTTTCAGAAAAACAAACCGCTTATGAACTCACCAGCTTTATGCTGATTTTTAAACTGCTTGTATTCTCAGGTACGCATTAGACAGGTACCCCGCAATCTTTTGGAGGTCGGAGCGTATAGAAGACCCGTCTTAGCTTTTTTTTTCATATGATACTTATATGTATAACACTTGTAACACTTTACTTTCAAACAAATGTACATTTCCTATGTAATGTAATGTTTTGTGTTTACTATGCTTACTATGTACATTGGTTGCGATACTTCATGACATCCTCTGCCCCGGAACGTTTCCGCCATCGGTTTTGGGGTGTGACAGATTGGTATCAGAGCCCTTGTTTATAGTGAACTAGTATACCAAACCTTACATGGTATAAGACTATAAACACTAAGGGGCCTAAGTGCTCTGAACTAAAAGTATACTTTAAAATATAAGTATTTTCAAAAGTATACAAGTATACCTAACCGCCGGATTCCGTAATTATAAGTAGAAGAAAACATAAGTAAATGGGTGTTGTACACTGCAGTTAAACCTGGGTAGTTATGTAGTCGTGTCTAGGGTCAATATAGCCTGATCAACTATATTCATTCGAGACGCGGCCAACATGTTCTTGGGAGTGACTGTGGTGTTCAGCATGCCTAAAACATACCCAATACCCAAACAACGAGCCGTCGTCGCAGCGAAACATGAAATACTATGGGAGTATTTCTAGAGCCAACTTCGTTATAGGAATCCTCATTCCAGCGTTGCTTCTCAATCATTCCTTTAGCGATAGTTTATCTGCTTTGATAACTCTTTCCTGCTTTATCACTTATGGAACCTTATATCTGTCATAAAGAGATATCCCCTGTTTCATATCTCTTGATTCAATTCAGAGGACTTACCATCCTCTTTTTCCTAATCATTTTAGATCATCATGCCTCCAAAGAAAGGACCCAACTCTAGGAACAACAACTCTCCGCCACCATATTCTCCTCCGTTCGACCCTGTCTTATTTCAGGCAGCTGTTACTGCTGCAGTGACGGCTACAATGACATTGTTGAACCCTAGCAGGTCCAGTGGACCAGTAAGTAACACCTATCCCCAAAACCATGAAGATGATCAAGAGCACCAGAATGAGCGTAATGAGAGTAAAAAGGTTTATGGAAAAAGCGAAATAGTCAGAGTTCACAAGGACCCTCGAAGAAGCACAACACGGTGGCAGTTCAAGCTGCTACTACTCCTGTCGTTGCGTCTACAGCTTAAGCACCTACCAATAGGTATGCTGGTAACTTCCCTCGGTGCGACAAGTGTAGTTACCCCCATCGTATCCCTGGCCCATGCCGTGAGTTGATCTGCAAACGTTGTGGCAAAAAGGGCCACACTGCTCGAAACTGCAGAGCACCAACTCAGCCAACCAATCAAGCTTCTGGATCGAGTACCGATCAGGTCTATTACAGTTGTGGAGAAGTCGGGCATTTCAAGAGAAACCGCCCCAAAGCAGAAACAACTAGCAGCGTTGAGATAGCTCTGGCTATAAAGCAGGAGGAGGCAGCCGCAAATCCCACCGACGTCACGGGTACGTTCCCTCTCGACAATTCTCATACTCGCATCCTTTTCGAATCTAGTACCAAAGAAATTTTATTAATCATTCATTCAAGCGTCTTCTTAAACATAGTCCTCGTCTAGTAACCGAATCATTTACCGTCGAGATAGCTAAGGGTGAGAAAGAATACGCCAACGATAGATTCATAGGTTGTACCCTTACCCTGAACGAATCATTCCTTTCCCATCGACTTAATGTCAGTTCTATGGAGAGCTTTGATGTTATCATTGGCATGGATTAATTGAGTCTCAATTGTACTAATATCCTTTGTTCCGAAAAAAATCTATCCATCTCAACCTTCCCCCTGGTCAAACTCATATAATCTTCAGCGATAAACTTAGTTTCAGCCCTCGCATCGTTTCATACATCAAAACTCAAAAGGCTTCCCCGAAGGGAGTGCCATAAATTCCTAGCCTATATGACCATCGAGAAACAGGAAGTTGCATCCCCGAAGTCTGCAATTTTTCCTGGTGACTTTCCCGGAAAGCTTCCAGGAATTCCTCCTGAACGTCAAGTCGAGTTTCACATCGACCAAATTCCTGGAGTTGCCCTCGTAGACAAACCATGGTCACGTGGTAAGCTAGGAAGGAATACACGTGGACCCGTCCAAGACCCAGGCGATAGAGAATTAGTCGGCACCGAAGACACTCACAGAATTCTGAAATTTTTGGGTCTCGTCGACTACTATCATAGATTCACTCAAAACATTTCCAAGATTGCCAAACCCCTAACCACTCCGACACAGAAAGGTGTACTCTTCTGATGAAGACTGTGTCCTGTTCAAAGTCTTACCCCCGAGGAAGGCAGGATACGCTTTGGAAAGCGCATAAAAATTAACCCGAGGTACATAGAACCTTTCGAAATCCTCGTTAGGATCGATCCCGTAGTTTACAAACTCCGACTACCTTCAGAACTTAGCAGCATCCATCCGGTATTCCACGTCTCTATTCTTAAGAAGTGCCTATCTGATAAAACCCTAGTAATCCCTTTGATGAGACCGAGATCAACGAAAGTCTGAACCTCATGGAAGAACCAATAAAAATCATAGATCGAGAGATTAAACGAACGAAACAAAGCCGCATCCTAATAGCGAAGGTTCTCTGGAATGTCATGTGAGGACCCGAATTCACTTGAGAGCGCAAAAATCCAACAAAGTAGAAGTATCCGTATTTCTTTCCGAATCCATAATTTGTATCTAAAGTTTGAATAATGTGACAACACGAAGTTTGTCTCATCGCCGTAACTCGTTTCCGTCCATAAAACTCGTCTTTAGCGAATTATTCCGAATTCGTTTTCGGATTAAGTCAATTAATTTAAGACTTTTATTATGACCTCGTAAGTATCCAAACACGTTAGAAACTCATGAAAACATCCCAAATTAGTAATTGGAAAATTTTTAGTTTAGACCACGTCGGGTTACGACAATTAAATCGGGTGCGACCAAAAGCCCCGTTTAAAATAAGGGTTTTTCCTAGGATAACTGAACTGTTCTTAACTAGACCGTGTAACTAATGGATAACTAAACTTTACTTTTAAGAAAATATGGGATTTTCTTGGATTCATAACTTCTACAGAAAACCAAAGGAAACTCGTTCATTTTCAAAAAAACAAACCGCTTATGAACTCACCAGCTTTATGCTGATTTTTAAACTGCTTGTATTCTCAGGTCCGCATTAGACAGGTACCTCGCGATCTTTTGGAAGTCGGACCGTATAGAAGACCCGTATTAGCTTTTTTTCATATGATACTTATATGTATAACACTTGTAACACTTTACTTTCAAACAAATGTAAATTTCCTATGTAATGTAATGTTTTGCGGCTACTATGCTTACTATGTACATTGGTTGCGATACTTCATGACGTCCCCCACCCCGGAACGTTTCCACCATCGGTTTCGGGGTGTGACACTGGCCAACCTCACCCCAACATATTAGGGTCCTACACATCCTCCCATATAACATCTCAAATGGAGGACGATCGATACTAGCGCGGTAGCTGTTGTTGTAGGAGAATTTAGCCAATGGGAGGTAAGTATCCAAGCTACCACCAAAGTCTAGCACACATGCCCGCAGCATATCCTCCAAAGTCTGGATGGTCCGCTCGCTCTAACCATCCGTATGCAGATGAAAAGCAGTGCTAAAGTGGAGGTGAGTACCCAACTCGTCGTGGAATTTCTTCCAGAACCTGGAAGTAAACCACATGTCCATGTTTGAAATCACTGACACTGGCACGCCGTGCCGCGCCACCACCTCTCGAATGTAGATATCGACCAGCTTCTCGGCCGATATACTCTCCTGGATTGGTATAAAATTGGAGCTCTTGGTCAATCGATCCACAATGAGCCACATGGAATCCACTCCCCACGCGGTCTTGGGAAGTTTGGTGACGACGTCCATGGTGATATCTTCATATTTCCACATGGGAATATCCAATGGTTGCATCTTGTCGTGTGGCGTCTGATGTTCGGCCTTGACCTTCCTGGTGGTCAAGCACCTCTCCACATACCATGCTACGTCCCGCTTCATGCAGGGCCACCAATAGTCAAGACGAAGATCCTTATACATCTTCGTCGCCCCGGGATGGATAGAAAATATGGATTTGTGCGCATCCTCAATCAATGTCTGACGCACACCTCTATGATAGGGAACCTACACCCTACGGTGGAGGGTCAACAACCCTCGGCTATCATATTCGAAGGAGGAAACCTGACCCACAATACGCTTGCTCTTCCGATGTTCCTCCTTCATAGCCTCCTGTTGGGCCTCTCGGGTCTGCTCCAACAGTGGAGTCACCACGGTCATCTGCATGCAGATATCTCTAATCGGCGCCACCTTGCGGCTGAGTGCATCGGCCACCATATTGGCCTTTCTCAGGTGGTAAAGGATCTCACAATCATAATCCTTCACCACATCTAACCACCGACGCTGCCTCATGTTCAGATTCGGCTGGTCCATGAGATACGTCAGGCTCTTGTGGTCCGTGTAAATGGTACAACGAACCCCATAGAGGTAATGACGCTAAATCTTGACGGCAAAAACAGCCACCCCCAGCTCCAAATCATGCATTGGGTAGTTTGCCTCGTGAGGCTTCAGCTACCTCGAAGCGTAAGCATGCCCTCTCTGCATCAATACCGCGCCCAAACCCAAGATGGACGCATCTCAGTACACTACAAATTCCTTTATTCCCTCCGACAGGGCTAAGATTGGTGCCTCGCACAATCTCTGTCTCAATGTCTCAAACGCAACATGCTGCTCAGGCCCCCAGCGAAAGAACACGACTTTCCTTGTCAGCCTTGTTAGAGGTACGACTATCTTGGAGAAGTCCTGGATGAATCTCCGATAGTAGCCTGCCAGCCCCAGGAAGCTCCGAATCTCATATGGAGACCTCGAGACTTCCCACCTCATCACGGCCTCTACCTTGGCCGAATCCACCGAAATCCCGTCCTGGTTAACAAGGTGCCCAAGAAACTGCACTTCGCGCAACCAGAACTCACAGTTGGAGAACTTAGCATACAAGTCCACCCACCTCAAAGTATCCAAAACCTCCCGCAAATGCTCCTCATGCTACTCTTGCGTCTTGGAATAAACCAAGATGCCATCGATGAAAACTATCATAGACCGATCCAACATCGGTCTGCACACGCGGTTCATGAGATCCATGAACGCGGCAGGAGCATTGGTGAACCCGAAAGGCATCACCACGAACTCATAGTGACCATAGCGCATCTGGAACGCAGTCTTCTGCACATCCTCCTCTCTGACCCTCATCTTATGATATTCTGAACGCAGATCAATCTTAGAGAACCAAGACACTCCCTGTAGCTGGTCAAAGAGGTCATCAATCCTCGGGAGTGGGTAACGGTTCTTCACCGTTACCTTATTCAGCTCTCGGTAATCTATACACATCCGATGCGACCCGTTCTTCTTCTTCACAAATAGAATCGGGGCTCCCCAAGGTGAACTGCTCGGTCTAATGAATCCCTTGTCCAATAGCTCCTGCAGTTGTGTAGACAACTCCTGCATCTCAGGAGGAGCCAACCGATATGGTGTCCTGGCTATCGGAGCCGCACCAGGGACGAGGCCGATCCTGAACTCCACCTTCCTCTCTGGAGGTATCCCAAGCAACTCCTAGGGGAATACATCCGCAAACTCCCATACCATGGGTACATCTCCCACTGGCGCCTTACCTACCTCCCGAGTATCCGTAACATTGGTGACAAATTCTGCACAACCCTGCTGGAGGTAGCGCCTCGCTCTTGCTGCTGAACATAAAGTTGATCCTCGATGTGGCCTCTCGCCCTGGATCACCAGCTCTCCCCCCTTTGGGGTCCTGATCCGCACCAACTGCTGAGCACAGTCAATCACTACCCCATTGGGGCTTTGCCAATCCAACCAATAATAACCATGTTCCCCCGCAAAGGTATGGGAACTAAGTCTACCAGGTAACGTTCCTCGAACAGCCTCAACACGCAATCTCGGTACACCTCTGGTGCTCGCACTGACCGGTCATCCGCAATCTCGACCTCTAGAGGGCAGTCTATCATGCCCAAAGACTTAGGAAACTTCTTGCTAAGCGCAAGAGAAACAAACGATCGGGTAGCACCCAAGTCAAACAACACCTGAACCGGGATACTGTTCACATGGAACGATCCTAAACAGATCATACACATAACATATCAAAATCACAGCGACATAACATAAAGAAATAAGAGAAGAAACCATACCCGTCACCACATCGGGTGTAGCACGTGCCTCCTCAGCTGTTAACTGAAATGCTCGACTCCGCACCACTGGAGCCTCTACCTTGGCCTTTCGGTTATCCGTAACCCGCGCTGCTGCTGGGGTCGGCGCCGCTGCTGGCGCTACTGCTGTCACTGCTGTCAATCTAGGGCAGTTGGCCTTCTTGTGGCCCCTCTGATTGCAATGAAAGCAAATCAGGTCTTTCATCTGCACTATGGGGGCGAGGACAGTACAATCCCTGCCAAAATGCCCAGCCTTGCCGCACTTATAGCAGCCGGAACCCGACCCAGTGCGACAAGCTCCCTCGTGTGACCGACCGCATTTTCCACAGCGGTCCCGACCCAGCTGGCCCTTCGACCTAGAGTCGAATCCCTTGGGTTTCTTCCCCGAAACCACTGTAACCTACCCAGTCTCGGCCTTCCTCTTCCTTAGGTGCTCCAAATCGATCTCCCTCTCCCGCGCCTTGGAAATCATAGAGCCCAAGGTCGGGCATACCGAGAAACTGACATGCTCCCTGATGTCGGCTCTCAACATGTCGTGATAGCGGGTCCTCCTCATATCTTCATCGCCTGCATACTGGGGCACCAAAAGAGCCCTCTCCCGAAACTTGGCGGTGATCTCCGCCACAGTCTTTGTAGTCTGTCTCATGTCCAAAAACTCCCTAGCGAGCTGCTGAAGCTCTAAAGCTGGCACGAACTCCGCCCTGAATCTGGTCACAAAGTCAGACCAGGTTATAGCATCGACGGTCGGGGCTCCCAATGAGTCACCAACCGACTTCCACCAATGTCTAGCTCTGTCTCTCAAACATCCCGCCGCAAAGCGGACCTCCGACCCTTCCGGGAAGAAGCTCATCAACTATGCAGACTCAATGTCTGCAATCCATCTCCTGGCAGCAATGGGGTCCTTCTCCCCATGAAAATCCGGCACACCACTCCTTCTGAAGTCCTTGAAGGACAGTGTGTGCGTACTCGCCTGGCCAAACGCCAAATCACTCCTGAATGCTCGGAGGCGATCCTCCATCAGCTCGATGATCCCCACCTTAATCGACCCGAAAATGACCGGGGTCGACTCAAGGATACCTCTTGTAATCTCAGACGCTCGCGTAACCAATCATCAACCTGCATGGATCCCGCACCCAAGCGTGATCCTGATCCTGACCCAGATCTGAACCTCCTGCTCCACATAGTGTAACCACCATACTGGGAATAAACACATAAATGTCAGGATCAAAACATACCCCGAGAGGTCTCACATATTATCCAAGATCCCTGGTTCCATCTCGTCCCTCCTTGACTCGAGTACGGATCCTCTACTTTCAGTAGTACGGGCCCATACTACCTTCCACATCTATTCGAACTTTCCTCAAGGATTTCTTCGACTTCACCGAGTCCCTTAACCAATATCCCTTTCCAACTATTCTCATCCTAGGCTTCCCTAGGGCACTCTCCAACCTACTCTCTGCCATCAGTTGCACCAGGAGTCCTTACCATCCTCCCCTAACTAGCTTGCGGATACTATTACATATCTGCTCACTAGTTTGTTGAAGTTAGCCAGGACCCCTATAGCACAAAGCAAGAAGCATTTGTGCATCGAGTAACCATATCAAGCATTACCTAACCAATCCATCCTACTACTGACTAGGTAGTCCTAGCATGCAGCTCATACAATAGGCATATAAGGCATCCTTCCTAGATCCTCAGCCCTAATCTAGCATGCAGTTCTCAGAAACATATATCAGGCATAAAAGGCATCCTTCTAGATCCTTATCCCTAATCTAGCATGAAGGTCTCAGAGTCGTATATCGTATAACATAACATAACAAGTATCGGTATCCTGGGGAAGACTTACTTGAGCTCGGCCGGTCGCACGCATCACACACATTGTTCTTTCTCAAACTCTTTTTCTTAGATTTAGAAACCATTTCTTTTAAAAAAAATCCTTTAGCCCCACGGTTTGAGTCCAGACACCCCGAGGGTATGTCCGAATCCCTCAAACTAGAGCTCTGATACCAACTTGTAACATCCAAAAATTCAAGGCCAAAAATTTCATTTTTAAATAAATATAACATAAAACCATCGGTATAAAAACATTCATAATGATATGTCATGTGAAAACCAATGTGTCGATAATCCAAAACATGTCCCCATAAAAACCATTTTGTCAAAAGTAAAATAAATTAGAGTACATTCCCAGGAAGCTCCATGCGGAAAACATGTGTGTGTGATGTGCTGCTACACCGCCGACTCCTTCCCCTTGGACGAAGAGACACCTGAAACCAAAACTGAAACTGTAAGCACAAAGCTTAGTGAGTTCCCCCATCATACCCATAGCACATAATCATCGGTATCTTTCAACCGGTAACCGGGAGCTACCCTCCCCTTCGGTATCTTTCAACCGGTAACCAGGAGCTACCCGCCCCTTCGGTATCTTTCAACCGGTAACCAGGAGCTACCCTCCCCTTCGGTATCTTTCAACCGGTAACTAGGAACTACCCTCCCCTTCGGTATCTTTCAACTGGTAACCGGGAGCTACTCTCCCCTTCGGTATCTTTCAACCGGCACCTGGGAACTAACCACCCCTTCGGTATCTTTCAACCGGTATCTAGGGACTATTTCACCCACTATCCCTATTACATATAACAGGCCATAACATATTGGTTTCATAATAACATACATAAGCAGACTGAGTCACATAATGACATATCATAATCATACTATTATACATGCATGGGTTTTATCCACCACTTCGGTATCTTTCAACCGGTAATCGTCCTCGGTATCTTTCAACCGGTAACCAGGGCTAGTGTGCCCTACTACTACTGAACACATTCTCAGCACAAATATAGTAACCAGACAATTATCACAAAGATAACCATCTCAACCATAATCACCTACTTGTGAGTTGGCATTGGTGCCTTAGACGCACCCCTACTGGAAGGTAACTCACATCGTAAGGCTGACTGCTGAAAAGTTGATCAACAGATGTCTGACTGCTGCTCCGGTGATCCTCCGGCTATAATTCCCATAAAACACTTAGTCAGACACTGATAACTTGTCTTAGGGTAAAATGACTATTTTACCCCTGACCAAGTCAAAGTCAAAGTCAAAGTCAACTTCCAGTTGACATGACTCGCCGAGTTGGGCCTCCAACTCGTCGAGTCCCTACCCTTCATATGTCCTTTTTCACACTTCTACTCGTCGAGTTTAGCAATGACTCGACGAGTTCTCCTTCTAAAACAACCTCGAATGAACCTTCATCTGACTCGCCGAGTTGTATGAACAACTCGTCGAGTTCATCCTTGTCCTACAAACAAGTCTTGTCCTTGACTGGCCGAGTTGTATGAACAACTCATCGTGTTCATCTTCAACATTTGGGAGATTGCCTTGGACTCGCCGAGTCTGCTTATGCACTCGTCGAGTCCTATGAACTCCTAGTCTATGGCTAACTCCAATGCATTGGGTCACTCCCCCGGACCCTTCTAAGGCCATTCTAACACTCACTGTGTTCCTTTGAACCCTAACAGAAAAAGGGAAGTCAAGCCTCGGACTCGCCGAGTCCCAAGAACAAATCACCGAGTCGAGGTTGTCCAAGTCTCATTTCTCGCTTTTTGATGTACAACACTTGTCCAAATGATACATCTTGGCTCCTAAGATCGATCTAGCACGTAAAGTTATGAACTTTACGTGCATGCATGGGATTATGAGTTAAAAAGACCCTAAAAGAAGCTCTTGAGTTGCATGAGGCTTTCCATGGGTGCAAAGGTAGTTCCTTTCTGCCTTCTAACCCTTTAATGAGCCTAGATCTGAAACCTTAACCCCCCCCCCCCCGGTCATGCTTGCAATCATGGTTGGTCACCAAGAATAGCTTATAAAAGCCCTAAATCTCCCCAAAAAGAGATCTGGTACAAGAAGGAGCAAGGTGTCGACATTATACCTTCCAAGAACTGGAAATGATGCACAAGTTTGACTCCTCTGGCCAACCTCTTGGTTCCTCAAGCTTCTCCTTCCTTCTTGCCACCACAAACCACCAAGAATCACTAAAAAGGCCTTAGATCTTCACCAAGGATGATTAGGGTTTGATGTGAGGGGGGTCTGAGAGCATAAGGGACGAGGGAGGCTGAATAAGACGTTTAAATAGGGTGTAAACCCTTGGATTAGGGTTTTGTCCTACTAGAGTCGACTCGTCGAGTCATGCCACCGACTCGACGAGTCCGGCACTTAACCCCCGGGTCGAAGTCGCTACTACTCGACGAGCTGTCCATCAACTCGCTAAGTCTTAGTCCAAATTGCGAAAATTACTTGAATGAAATACATATCAGGAACCGGGTGCTTCATGGTAACCCATGGATACTCCATGGATGAGCATGTGGGACATGGAAAGTCATTAGGGTTTACAATGTGTAACCCTAGTTTTCTACACTATATAAGAACCCCTATAGCTCATGAAATTGGCACTTAAGTGATAACTAAGGAGTGACTAGTAGAAACACAAGAGGGCAAGCTGATTTTATGAAGTTAAAGTGACCTCTTCTCAAGTACCTCCATTTGTTGGTGGTGTTGTGTGATTCCATTTGAGGTGCAACACTTGGGGCACTAAGCTCTTAAAGCTCCAAGAAAAAAGCTACAAGAGAAGGTATGTCATCTAACTTGTTTTATTACCCAAGTATCAAAGTTTTGTATGCTAGTTACGGTAATACCTTGGAAAGTTCAAGTTTTCATGTATAATAGAGAAAACATAGATCCAAGGTATTTAGGGTTGCATGTACACCTTAGGAGTGTTAGAATGCTCAAAACCCTTCAGTGGTATCAGATCCTAGGCTTGTTTTCAATTATATTTGATACTACTTGTGTTAAATGCTTAAAAAATCGTTTTTTTGCTTTCTGGACAGTGGAATCGCCGACTCCAAGCACAATCCTGACCAACTCACTGAGTTGGTTCATACACTCGATGAGTTGGTGCTCCAGAATGTAGTTTTTCGATGTTTTGGGCTTGAATTGGACTAGGATCATTACCCTAAGCTGTTTTTGAACTTATAAACCTATTTTTGATGTGGTAATGATCATTCTTTTCCAGTTTAAAAGATAATTGTCAAAGTTTCATGTTTTGTATTAGTTTATATGCTTAGGCTAATTACATGAAATTTGTTTGATATGAATTGTCTTGTTCTTATGATTTTAATTTAGATCGTAGACACAATTGTTTGTTATTTGTAAGTCATAATAGTTGATCTAAATGTTTTGATGAATTCCATAACTTGTCTTCACAAAAGCTCCCGGTGTGTACCTGTCTACTGACGACCTGAGAATACAAGTTATTTTGAAAGCGAGTATCAACCTTTTAATGCTGGTGAGTTCATAAGTATTTAATGACATTGGTTATAAATACATGTTTTCCTTTAAAATAATCACATGAAAGGTAGTGGTTTAGAATTTATAGAGTAATAGAATCCTTTCCAGAAAATCCCATATTTTCTAATAAAAAGTAGTCTTCTACCAAGACCCAATTGTTTTATGTTTAAATCAAGGAGTATCTTTACTAAAACAGTCTTCTACGAAGACTCAATTGTTTCATGTTTAAGGAGTAATTTTCCCAAAAGTACTATCATTATCAAAATATAGTTTATACTTTAAAAGATTATGTGAGAAAATCACAAGCAAAAGTAATAGGGAAAATAATATTTTATCTCAGCAGTAACGTTGCTGGCTAAAAGTAAATAAAACATAGACTCCAGGAAGTATTAAGTGAACAATACGCCTTGGAGAGTCTAAGAGAATGAAATACAGACTCCAGGATGTATTAAGTGAACAATACGCATCGGAGAGTCTAAGAGAATGAAATACAGACTCCAGGAAGTAATAAGTGAACAATACACCTCGGAGAGTCTAAGAGAATGAAATACAAACTCCAGGAAGTATTAAGGGAACAATATTCCTTGGAGAGTCTAAGAGAATGAAATACAGACTCCAGGAAGTATTAACGGAACAATACGCCCAGCAAAGTCTAAAAGGATCAAATACAGACCCCAGGGTGGTATTGAATGAACAACATGCCTCGGAGGGTCTAAAAGAATAAAATACAGACTCTAGTATGGTATTGAATGAGCCAATACGCCTCGCAAAGTCTAAAAGAGAATCTTTAATCCTAATTAGGTTTTCTTTCAAGATTTAACATGTGGCCTAGTGTATAACTAGGACGGTGTATATATATATATATATATATATATATATATATATATATATATATATATAGATATATATATATATATATATATATATAGGGTTAGGTTATTTTGTTTTCACTATCTATTGTGTGCATGTATGACTGATTCTGGACCAATCATTTTAGTTATTTTAAGAAAGTAATTAATGCATATTACATGTTGAAGATATAATAGGTATTAGTTATATCTTCAGCATTTAATAAGCATTAATTACTTTCTTAAAATAACTAAAATGATTGGTCTAGAATCAATCATACTGGCACACAATAGATAGTGAAAACATTTGAACCTAACTCTATATATATATATATATATATATATATATATATATATATATATATATATATATATATATATATATATATATATATATATATATATATAAGGATTAGTTTATATATAGAAAAATATCATGATTATACTTATTACCTTATAGCCATGAATTATAAGGTAACTCTAGAGATACTCGTAACCATACTGATTGACAATTGAATACTTTGACGACCTGGTGGTGTCGGAGTGAATGTGACATTTGTCATCCCTTGGCTTGGTCGGCCGGAACTATAGCGAGCAGTCAGGATGTGGGAGTGTCTGTCCCGTATAGATCTATACACACAATGCCCGCTCTCCCTCAAGGAGACTCTGGTTACCAACTTGACAACGGCGAAATCCGCGTCATGAGGATGCGTCTCGTATTTTAATTTCTATAAACCTTTCTTTTTACTAGAGAGTATACGTTTTAGAGTATAGATATAACTAACTTCTCCTTCGTGGATGTTATAGTGGGTTTCTGAACTATACCTATTATAGTTTACTTGAGAGGTTATCTAGATGCCTTTGCTACCCAAAGGTGATGAATCTGCTGAGAGAACTTTTATGACCATATATGTATACATGATATATAACTAATATTTAAACGACCTTCGGACGGATAACCATTACCCTAAAGCCACATCCAAACAAGGAAAAGGAATTAAGGCGAGTTAGCCTTCCTAAGTCCTTTAAACATTACTTATATAACTATACATATACAGGCATGCATTTAACAATACAAGAGTATAAAAGAAGTTTTGTTAAACCTTTTGAAAATTTATAAATAAGAATTTATTAAACTAAAAAGGGATTTTATACTTTAAAAGAGATTTGAGAACAAGATTTGAAAACCTTTAGCTGGATAAACAGTTTAACATGCAAAAAATCTATTTGCTAGTCAGTTATTAATCACATGTGATTGATATAATAACTTACTAGTTCAACTTGTATTCCCCCCATAAAAGCATTTAAAATCATTTAAAAGGTTAATTTAGGGGTATGAACTCACCTGACGTGGGTGATTTGGATGAACGGATGGTATAGGATGCTAAGTGTCAAGTGAGGACTTGACCACACACGCGAATCCTATTTTACATGTAATGATACATTTAAGTATATAATTAGTCATTTAACAACTAATTATGCAAGTAAAGACATCCTAATACATGAAAACACTTTACCACAAGTGCTAGGAGTACCAAGGGTTGCATATAAAGAGAGTATGGCCTCACATTGGAGTTTACTCCTTAATGGTGGCCCTTAGGGGTGTTTATGGTTTCTGGACCACATCCCCCCGTGAGTTTACGACTGTAAACTCATGGAAATGGTGTCATTAGGTATTTAAAGGTCTTATATCACTCTAGGAATTAAGCTAGACTCGAATCAAGGGCTAAGGAAGTGACTAGGGCTCAAAATGGACCTCCCTTTGGCGTTTGCGGTCCTTGGACCACTCCTTGGGAGTTTACGGTCGTAAACACACGGGTTCACGGCCTTGAATTCATGTTTGATCCTTCCTTTTGTGTTTTGGTGTATCTAGGTTAAGCATGCAAAGTTCTAGTCACTTATACAAGTCATAGAAGGTGTTAAGGGCATCAAAACACCCTTTTGGGGGTGTTTACGGTTTTGGGAGGTCCCCAAACCCTAAACACATATTCTTGGGGGGGTTTTGGTATTTAATACATGCTTT
This sequence comes from Lactuca serriola, assembly GCF_051521515.1. Taxonomy (NCBI): domain Eukaryota; kingdom Viridiplantae; phylum Streptophyta; class Magnoliopsida; order Asterales; family Asteraceae; genus Lactuca; species Lactuca serriola. The sequence continues at coordinate 189,046,329 of NC_136408.1, read as the reverse complement.
AATATGTATTCTAAGCAAATAACTTGATGGGAGGAATGGACTTATGATCTAGGAGCCTGAATGGTCGATTTTGGCCAAGAACACTAGTGTGTGTTCTTGTGTTCTTGGTGTTCTTGATGAACACTTGAAGATCTATGAAAAAGACAAGATTTCATGGATGAAATCGTGTAAAAACACTAGATTAAGTGTTATATGAACGAATCTAGGAAGGAAACACTTACATTTTTGCGGATTTGACGGAAAGATTTTATGATAGTTGAGAGAGAATTCTTGGTGTTCTTGGACTTGGAAGTGAAAAATGAGCATAAAATGACTAAGTGTCATATTTATACCCTTTGGGGTTTATGGCCGTAAACTCCATATTTACGTCCGTAACTCTAAACTTTTGGAGTTTTGCGACTTACGTTAAACACGACAGACTCTAAATTATACTTCCTTATTTTTGTTCGCTTGACGAATATAAAATAAAATACTCGAACAGGCTTAAATCCAGCCAAAAATATTTTGGGATGAATTTGGCTAATTTTTTTAATGTGCTTGATTGCGGATTTTATACGAATGAAAATTTTGGGTTGTCACATCATCCCCCCGTTAGAGGGAATTTCGTCCCGAAATTAGAGTTCAAGCACACACACACACACAGCTGATATTAAGCAAAGCCAAAGATAAGAATGCCTTAGAATCAATAGGTCTTCTCGCTCCTAGATGAATTTAGGTCTTCGCTTAGCGTTCCAGCGAACCTTTACTAACGGAATGCGAGTTTGTTTCGGTCGCTTGACCTCTCGGTCCATGATCCCTATAGGTTCCTCTACGAAGTTGGGCTCTCATTGATTTCGATCTTGACGAGTGGGATTTCGATTGTCACATCGGACAAGTACTTTTTCAAGTCTGAGACGTGGATAGGTTCGGGTGGAATTTATGGAATTCCAATAGAAGTTGTGGTCCGACGGGGGTTGGACCAATTCTTATTAAGAATCTCGGATGATCCTACAATCTTGGGAAGATAGAGTTTTTCAGTACTTAGAACATAATGTACTTCCATAGTTAAATCATCACTTGTTGTGATCACCATTCTGAAGTTCAAAAAAGTTCTATCTTACTGGGGTGTGGCTCTCCGAGTTGGTTCTTAGAAGGCTCATGTCGTCTTCTGATTCGTATTTCCTACTGATTGGCTTTCGGAGGTTTTTTGGTTCATCGGATGTATTGGTTATATATTGGTATCTATTGGTTACGTAGCATCTATCTCGGCCTAGTGCAAAATGGACCTGCACTTCTGACTCTCGAGGTGTCTCTAACGGAAACTCTCAAGGTCGGTATGATAGGGGACTTTACCAGACCATGCTTAGATTTTCAAGAGTCTTCGTCTTCTGATTCTTATTTCCTACTGATTGGCTTTCGGGTTTTCACAACTTGTCCTCAAGTTATGGATTTTCAAGAGTCTTTTCATTAAAACCTATATTAAACTCATAAGTAATGGATTCCAAAAGTTTTTGAATAGTTCAAAACTAGCCCTCAAGTTTTGGAATTTGTAAATGTAGAAGTCTAACTTTTGAAACATTTAATTCCAAACCCTAGAATTTTAGAGTTTAAAATTCTACCCTTATACTATTATAATATCATAGGTTTAATATATATATATATATATATATATATATATATATATATATATATATACATATATGTGTGTGTGTATAAGAATAAAGTCGGTCTTACCGTTAGTAGGACTCATTCACGAAGCCGGTCTATAAGGGGGTATAAGGCTACTGCCTATAAAATGGCAGTTTAATGGGTGTCAACTATCACCCACCGCTTCCTTGACTAGTGGAGGATCGTTAGCCGAACGGGTAGGATAGGACTCTAATTCTCCCTTCATTAAAAGTATAATGATAAATATAAAGTAACTAAACACTTATAAATTCCCAAATCTTAGTTACTTAGGAAAATGTGAACATGGTGCAAACCCATGAAATTGCACTTTGCACCTTGTTAATTCATTAGTGGAGCGTGTGTGGTTAACCGAAACACTAATCTGGACCAACAGTGTGTGTCAAAGGGTAGCTTGATGTTAATCATAGATCAATGGAGCATGTGTGGTTAACCAACACATTGATTAGGTGGTTGTAACATTAGGTGTACCATGCTAATTTCCATGGTTATTTACACCTTGTTTGCGAGGCATCCCAGTCACAAAATTGAAGGGCACAATCGAGATTTAAACATGCCATTGAATTGTTCAATGAATCTCAAAAGTGTTGGATTAGTGTCTAAGTCCATAACTATTTTGGTATGTACTTGACCCGATGGTGCATGGTCCTTTTGGGTTGCCTTCACCAAAGCAACTTGATAGGATGAATTATGGAGAGAAAGGATTAAATATGATTTATTAATATATTATGAGAATAATATATTAAAGGAGAAATCATATTGTTTAATTAATATTAGTGAAGAATTAATTGGTAATTAGTTTTGTGACTAAAAGAGATTAATTAAACTTAAGGGACTAGAATTGTAATTATAAGATAATTGCAATTTGGGCTATGGATTGCCATATATTAAGGAGTGGACGAATTCTATGGGGAAACCCATTAGAAATCGTCCAAGGCCTTTAAGGAAAGGAGTCCATGGGTTGCTTGGGGCTTAAGCATCCAAATTAGGGTTTCCTTGTTAGATAACCCTAATAGCCTCACTATATATAGAGCCCTTATGCCCCAAAAACGTGGACAAGCTTGCTTCTAGGGTTTCCACATGTTTTGGGCAGCCTCCTTCTCTTCTCTTCTTCATCCTCTTGCTCTTGGTGTTTGTGAACCATTAGAGGAGTGACATTTGTGACTCTAAGCTTTCTAAAGCCAATACAAGGAGGATTTGAGATTATTATTGCTACATAACAATCAAGGTATGATCTAAACCCTAATTATATGTTATATTGATTATCATATTCTATATATAGGGTTTATAGTCTTGGATAACTTGCATGTACAATAGAGAAACCTAGATCCAAGCATTGGGGTTTGTATGAGCACATAGGATGTTCTTATGACCAAAACCCATCAAAAAGATCTAGGACTTTCAATTCACTTAAAACCTAAAATTTCTTTTTCTTTTTTCGTAATGGAAATTGGTAAATCGTCATTTACCTACCTTCAAATATTTTGCAGTTTGGATTACGGCATCCCTCTTCCAAATTGTAAAATATTATGTTGGGTCCTATCCTTAATATTTCATTTGGGTATTATGTTAAGGACTTAAATCAACTAACTTGAATTTCTCCCATTGTAGATGCCTAGTTCAGACAACTATCGTCTTCTCAAATCCTTTGGAACAAGCTTTCCTCTTGAAGATGATGTCCCACGGTTGGATCGTGGAAGTCATACTTCACTTCCTCCACCTTCTCCAATAATTATCCCTAAGCCACAAGTTTAAAGGCTTGAAAAATTCAAGGTCACTCAAGCCCTACTTGCAATGAAACATCAAGATAGAAGGCATGTGTGTACTTACGTCTTGGAGATGAAGTCACCTATTGACAAGCTGAGAGTATTGGGTGTCATTGTCTCGAGGAAGTTGGCGGTAGACTGGGTTCTTCAATCACTTCCTGAGTCATATAGTGAGTTCATTAAGAACTACTTTGTGACAGACCGCGACATGACCCTTATTGATCTTGCCTATTTGCTTGTTGTTGCTGAATCAACAATGATTTGGCGCACTAGAAAAGCAAATTTGATTGGAAGATCTACTCCCCAAACTTCCATGGACATTGCCAATGGAAACATTGGAAGTCCAAAAAAGATTTCTCTTTCCAAGGGAAAGAGAAATGCTAAGTCTGAGATTGTCTCGTGTACCATTCTCAAAGAGTCTATATGTTTCTATTGCCAAGAAAATGGGCATTGGTTGCAAAGTTTCCCTGACTACCTGAAAGATTTAAGAAAAGGTAGAATCGAAAAGTTTGACTCTACTTCAGGTAAGTCTACTGTCTAACACTATTAAGTTCCTAATTGTTGATTCTTAATACATGATGTGACAAGGTTGCATTTTGATGTTTTGTAGGATCATCTAAAGGGAAGGAAGCTTAAAGGAAGAGTATGTTGAATCTGATCGGTAAAACGGATTTCTATCGCATGGTTCGATGATCGGATTTTTGAGCTACTGCTTAGGAGGTATGATAGATTGCTAGGAAATATGTAATAACATAGTTTTCATTTGTTGTTGCATTTTAAGGAATAGTTTTTTCCGCATTTTATAAATAAATAAATTTTGTTTTATTTTTATATCTCCTTGCAATGGTATTTGTGAACATTGATGTTTGTATGTTTCTATGTTTAGCAATGGATTTGATTCTTTTATTTGTGGTAGTGTCTAAATTTACCAAATAAGGAAAGATTCTCATCACCTAAGTTTCAATTGGACAAAACTTGGAATCATGCAACTTGTATTGTATGATGAATGAGAATTTTCATTGTTGGTAAATTAAGACTGATTCCTTGTTCACATGTATATGTAAGTCAAGGGAGGACTAAGGGATCGGGTACACTGGGTGTGCGCTGGTCAAGATACACCACAAGGATTGATAAGACTATTCGTCATGATTTATTAAAGTTTAGTAAACATGGTTATGCTTACAAGTTTAAGTATAATTCTGAAACATTGGAAAAAGGTTCAATGTATGGTAGGGTGAATAAGAAGAATCAAGTTAGACAGAAAGATAAAAGTTTCTCCAATCTGAAAGGATGGGAGAGTACTTTAGTATGGTGTTTTATGATCATCTTATTGTTTATGGAAAAACCATACCACAATTGATCCTCTAAAGACATCTTAGTTTATTTGTATGGCTAAGAAGAGCAATCGTGAATTGTTGAAATAGTTTAAATCAAGAAGATGAGTCATACTTCGTTCCCAAAATGAGTCTTAGAGTCATACTTCATGATTGTAACCTTAAGTGACATAATCTTAAGAAAGGTTTAAAACACTTATCAAATGTAGAGTTAAATTTTTCTACTTTTGTACATTTGAAATTGGTAAGTTGTGATGTTTTTGGATAAAACAAAGACCAACTAAGGCTAATTGTGTGAAGTGTTTGTCTTGATAAGAATCCGCACTAAGTCTTGAACATTTGATTTGTCAAGGAATGATTCATGACAAGAGAATCTTATATGTCAAGAGGGCAGTGGGAGTCTTAAAGATCTTGACAAGTTTCAAGAACTAATCAAGACTAAACCTATTGTTAAAAACTAGCACACGACTTGAGGTTTGGAACCTATAGTGTTGACATATTCGTGTTTCTATGCCCATTCTAGTAAATTCGACTATGCATGTGAGTTCTATGAGTTCTCAGTTGTTTGCATAACTACCTGGAAGCAATGGTAGGCCCTTGTGCTGCCAGGTGCCAAGAAATTAAGATTGAAAAAGTTCAGTCCATATAATTTGAAACTAACCTTGTCTTGTGATTATGGTTATGACGAATTCACATGGACAGGAACACATACACCATAAAATCTAAGTGTCACAAGGTTTCTCTCTAATTCATCAAAATGATTGTGTGCAAATGGTTTCACTAAGTAGATTTTAAGGAGATAGCAATTGTGATATTTACATTCTCAAATTCGATTATGATTATGGCATCCTTTTTCATAATTCGAATTGTGAGGAATGGCAAAAAAGTCTAAACATTTTATACTTATTGTTGTAAGTTCTGAAATTGTTTAGACACACATGTGAGCTATCTAAGGAAAGGCGTATGTTTTTTAGAAGCCTAGATAAAGTCTTATCAAAGCATCTCATATAAGAAATCTAAACTTTGGTAAGAAAGTCAATAAGTGTTGATTTCTAGAAGTCCAGGTGATTTCTGAATACATGTCAAAGCTAGTGGGAGCATAAGTGTTATGCTAGTAAGTTAATAATTATTATGCTAGTGGGAGCATAATTATTATGGTAAGTGTTGCAAGTTAGCAATGTTAATTATAGAAAACAAAAAGTTTCAATTCGCAAAGTTGCAGGGTTTAAAAATGTTGTTTTGCTATAATTAAGGGAGAGGAATTCATACTTTTGATGGGTTTTGAGCATTCTAACACTCCTATGGTGTACATGCAACCCTAGAAACCTTGGATCTATGTTTGACTAAGATACATGCAAATAATTATTTTTCCAAGGTTCTTATCCTATCTAGCATGGCATGGGGATCTTGAATCAAATAAAGCTAGTAGAATTACTTACCTTGTAGTTGTAGTTGATTGCTTGGAGTTTTAGAGCCTATCACCAATAGTGTGGATGCCTCAAATGGAAATCACAAATCACCACAAACTTGGAACTTTGAGAGAATAGTAATCACCTTTCTTGAAATCGTCCCTCTTGCTTTACTCACCACAACTAGTATGATTTCAAGAACCAAAGCCTCCTTTATATAGTGAGGTGGAATAGGGTTACATCCATGTAAACCCTAATACCCATGTCTCTTCATTTCCATGAGATCCATGGGTTAACGCTCCATGGAGTATCCATGGACTTTCCAAGAAAGCCTAGCCCATTCCAAATAAGCATTAGCCCACACTATATAAATATAAGAGCCCATATTTAATTAGTAATACTTTTGATCTCTAAATTAATCCTAGATTAATTATAGATCAATACTAATTAAATAATATGATCTTATATTAATATATTAGAACTTATAATATATTAACAAATCATATCTTATACTATTCTCAAAAGATTATCCATAAATTGTTTGGGTGAAGTGCAACCCAAATGGACCATGCCGAGTCGGGTCAAGTACATACCAATTATAGTTATGGACTTAGACACTATATCCAATAGTCTCCCACTTGGATAAGTCTAATAACTATAGTTGCAAGTATGACTTCAGGAACCGATCAGCAATCGTAGCTCTTTAAACTCTATTGAACTAGAACGCGCCATTTTAGATAAGTGATCATATAATCCTCTGTTCTAGATATCAGCCGGAAAATACATGGAACATGGTCTAGCTTATTGTCCAGCATTTGTTTCCTGATTTCCGATTTGTTTGACATAGAACTTAACTGAACACATCAATTTAGTTCTGACCGGGCCCAGTACATAGGTCAAAACAAAATCAGCGAGGGGCCCAGATATCGCTTCTAATCCTAGAAGGAACAGATAAACTTCGACTCATATGTTTGCTCTACTACTTGTTGAATTACACACAAAGGTACGTTTTATAACATCGAGTTACCAATGCGGTTTCGTACAATCAATGCATAACCAACTCATAGACAAAAAATCATATCTCTAGGTTTGAAGACTTATATGATATTACCGTCTCACGATCACTCGAGATAAATTCCATGAAGTGGTTCCAGTGAGTGTGGGTTGAGTCCAATGCTCAGAACTTATGAGCACTCATGATTGTTGTAGCCATGTCCAACATCTTAGACCTCTGCAACCAATCATGACAGTCTTGATTCATACCTACTTCCAACATATGACCGACTGTGGAGGTTCGAATAATATGATATACCAAACATAATTATTCTGGAATTCAAAACATGCAAAAGAAATATAGTAAACGATTGACAAGTGATAGCAACACTTTACTCATAAATAACAGCTTTTATTTATCATCAAATGTCAATTACATTTTACAAATTTCAAGATTGTCTAACTTCTAAAACTAATATCATCCTTCAGCCTTATGCTCCGAGCATGGTGGAGATGCTTAGCCCGAGTTAGTCCCTTCGTGAGGGGATCTGTTGGGTTCTCATCCGATGATACCCTCTTTGCCACGAGGATTCCTTCTTCTATTCGATGTCTGATGAAGTAATATTTTATGTCAATGTGTCTGGATCTTCCTTGATCTCTTAGTTCCTTGGCTAAGGCAACCGCGCTATTGCTGTCACAGAAAATCTCCATTGGCTCCTTTATAGCTGGTACAACTCCAAGGTCTCCGATGAAGTTCTTTAGCCATATAGCCTCCTTTGCTGCCTCGCTTGCTGCTATATACTCTGATTCACAAGTGGAATCAGCCACTGTCTCCTGCTTGGAACTTTTCCTTTTCCAAGTAATTGCCCCTCCGTTTAGGGTAAAGACCCAGCCCGACTAAGAGCGAAAGTTATCCCTGTCAGTCTAGAAGCTAGCATCACCGTACCCTACAACTCTCAAGTCATCACTCCCACCGAGGGTAAGGACCCATTCCTTAGTCCTCCGTAGGTATTTAAGGATATTCTTTACCGCGGTCTAGTGTGCCTTGCCAAGTTTCCCCTGATACCTGCTAACCATGCTCAAAGCAAAGGGTACATCAGGTCGAGTACACGTCATAACATACATGATCGATCCTACAGCTAAAGCATAAGGTATTCGACTCATTTCTTCTATCTCGGCCTTAGTACTAGGGCTTTGTGTCTTACTCAATCTGGCGTTACTCTGGATGAGTAACTCACCTTTCTTGGAGTTATGAATGTTGAACCTTTTCAATACTTTGTCCACATAGGTACTTTGAATAAGTCCAATTAGTCTTTTACTCATGTTTCTCAAAATCCTTATCCCTAGAATATAGGCAGCTTCACCAAGGTCCTTCATAGCGAAACACTTCCCAAGCCAGGACTTTACTTCCTATAGGGTTGGGATGTCATTTCCTTTGAGTAGTATGTCATCCACATATAGTACCAAAAAGCTGACTATGCTCCCACTAGCCTTGATATAGACACAAGATTCATATTCACTCCCTGAAAAGCCAAATTCTTTGACTTTCTCATCAAAGCAAAGATTCCATCTGCGAGGTGCCTGTTTCAATCCATAAATGTATTTCTCGAGTTTACACACTCTATTGGGGTACTCTGTACTGAAAAAACCCTCTGGCTGAACCATGTAAACATCTTCAGCCAACTTTCCATTAAGGAACGCGGTTTTGACATCCATTTGCCATATTTCAAGGTCATGAAATGCAGCAATAGATAACAGAACCCTAATAGACTTAATCTTGGCCACTGGTGAAAAGGTCTCATCATAATAAACTCCCGGAGGTTGAGGGCTAGGGTTTGAGGTTCCTTCACCACTTAACTCTTGAATTTTCTCAAGGTCAATTTGCCTCCCACTGTCTCCTTGGCTCATGAATTCTCTCTCTCGAAAGAATCCTATTCTTGCTACAAAGACCACATTATCACTGGGTTTGTAGAAGATGTAGCCAAAGGATTTCTATGCATAGCCGATGAAAATACACCTTTCGCTTCGGGGTTCGAGCTTATCGTGAGACACACGTCTCACGAAAGCCTCGCAACCCCAAATCTTGATGTGGTCTAGATTGGGAACTTTTCCAGTCCACATCTCGTGAGGTGTTTTGGCAACCTTCTTTGTAGGGACTAGATTAAGGATATGGGCGGCAGTCTCTAAGGCATACCCCCAAAATGAGATTGGCAGCGAAGCTCGACTCATCATGGAACGAACCATTTCCAACAAGGTCCAATTGCGCCTCTCAGCTACACCATTCAACTGTGGTGTCCTAGGAGGTGTCAATTGTGAGATAATCTCACATTCCTTAAGATAGTCAAGGAACTCAGTACTAAGATACTCACCACCACGATCGGATCGAAGCATCTTAATGTTCCTACCCAACTGATTCTCCACTTCTTGCTTAAACTCTTTGAATTTCTCAAAGGTTTCTGACTTATGTTTAATTAAGTAGACATATCCATATCTACTAAAATCATCAGTAAAAGTCACATAGAACCGATTAGCATCTCTTGTGGTGGTTCTGAAGGGTCCACACACATCTGTGTGTATGAGGTCCAACAAACCTTCACCCCTAGACAAGTGCCATTAAAAGGTGACTTTGTCATTTTACCAAGCAAACAAGATTCACAACTATCATCTGACTTTAGGTCAAATGACTCCAAGACTCCATCCTTTTGGAGTTGGCCTATGCGTTTCTTGCTTACATGTCCAAGACGACAATGCCATAAAGATGCTTTATCTAAGCCAGTGGAAGAGTCAATACACAATATATTATTTCCTAGATTATCTAAAACAGATACAGTTTCATACACGCCATCACAAGGTAATGCTTTAAAATAATGAACATTATTAAAGAAAGCATCAATACTACCATTATTATTATCAAAATAAAAGGTAAAACCTTGTTTATACAATGCATGAAAGGAAATAACATTTCTTTCCATTTCTGGTGAATAATAACACTTATTCAAATCTAATGTAAACCCACTATTTAGCACTAAGGAATAAACTCCTATCTTGGTGACAGGTGAAGCTTTCCTGTTTCCCATGATCAAGTTTATCTTTCCCTGCTCCACATTCTCACTTCTTCTTAGTCCCTGCAAATCACAACATATGTGAATACCACAACCTGTGTCAAGGACCCAAGACTTAGAATGAGGTGAGTTATCAGACAATATAGTGTATATACCTGCATGGTTGGGTTTTACTCTCCCATCCTTCACATCTTGCTGGTACTTTGGGCAGTTTCGCTTCCAGTGCAACTTTTCATGGCAATAGAAGCATTCAGCCTCATTAGGGTTAGCAGAAGGAGTGAAAAAACCTTTCTTGGTTTTGCTTGAAAATGAGCCTTCAAGGGTCTTACCCTTGGTACCCTTAGAAGGGTTCTTTCTCTTCTTCCCTTTGCCATGCCCGATTACCAAGACATTGGTCGCAGTTGGAGTAGTAGTAGGAGTAGTAACAACCGAGTTACCCTTTAGACCACTTTCCACGGTCTTCAAGAGTCCCTGAAGTTTGCTGAGGGTGACTTGTTCCTTGTTCATGTGATATGTCATGCGGAATTGATCGTAACACGATGGTAAGGAGTGCAAAATGATGTCTATTGCTAACTCCTCAGGGAAGTTCACATTCAGCTTCAGTAAACGGTCCACATACCTTTGCATTTTCTGCATGTGGCCTGTGATGGGTTCACCATCCTTCATTCGGGTTGTTATCATGGAGGAGATTATTTCATATCGCTCTTGATAAGCACTATGATGGTAGCGGTCCATCAAGTCCTGGTGCATCTCAAAAGGATAATAGTCCTCATAGGACTTTTGGAGCTTGGCTGTCATGGTGGCCATCATGATGCATGCTACTTTTGTAGCATCTCTTTCATTTACCTCATATTCAGCGAGATCTTCAGGAGTAGCAGTTCGCTCGGGTACCCTTAACTCCTTGTCAAGAACATATTCTTTTTTCTCATATCGAGTGACCATCCTGATGTTTTTGATCCAATCAATAAAGTTGGATCCATCAAAGATGACTATCCTACAAAGATTCATGAGAGAGAAGGAGCTAGTAGGGTTAGAGCCAGAAGCATTGTTATTGGAAGACATCTGAAAAGAAGAGGGAATAGATTAGATTAGATTTAGAGATAGTCCTTAATAAAACACCCAAATGTAGTATTAAGGCTAGGACCCAACACAATATTTTATAACTTAGAAGAGGGATTTCGTAATCTAAGCTATAAGATATTTGAAGGTAGCTGAATGACGATTCACCAATTTCCACCATGAAAAACAGAATTTTTAATTAGGTTTTAATTGGTTTAGAAACTCCTAGATTCTTTGAGATTCATTGAACTTTCTTCAATGGCATGTTTCTATCTCAAGTGGGCCCTTAATGTATTACCCCTCAATCGATGTGCCAGTTAACAACACACACTCCATCGATACTATGATAAACATTAAGTCACCCTTTACCTACCTTGTTAAGTTCAAGTTAGTGTACCGGTTAACCACACACGCTCCACTAATGACTTAAACAAAGTGTAAAGTGTAATTTCATGGATTAGCACCTTATTCACATTTTCCTAAAATAACTAAGATTGGGAATTCAATAAAGTTTAGTTACTTTAGTTATCATTATACTTTTAATGAGAATTTATAAGTCCTTGTCCTACCCGTTCGGCTAACAACCCTCCACCGATCAAGGAAGCGGTAGGTGAGAGTGGACACCCATTAAGTTGCCATTTTATAGGCAACAACCTTATACCCCCCTTATGGACCGGCTTCGTGAATGAGGCGTACTAGCGGTAAGACGACTTGATCTTATACATATATATATTATTAACTTATAATATTATAAAGTATAAGGGTTGAATTTTAACTTTTAAAACTCTAAGGGTTGGAACTAAAGTTTTAATCATGACTTTACTTGTTCCAAAAGTACAATAAAAGTACAATCTAATAGTTTTATTGCTATTTATTCTTATTTTATGATTATAAACTCTATAAGAAAATAAATGAACAATTTTGTCATTCAATATACAAAATTTTAAACTAATTCTAACTCAAACAAAATTCTAAACAAGAATGGAATTCAGCTTCATTTTAAATTTTATTAACCAAATAAACCGTGGTTTAAAATGCATTTAGTTCTAAATCATTTTCTACTAACAAATTGCAATTACCATGAAAACAATCAAACAATCAAAATACCTTTTTTTTTAAGTTTATCAAGTTTTATTAAAATAAAGTCTAAAATATATATTATTTTTATTCGTAAATTAGTATTATCAATGTAACACCCCGAGATTTAGGTATATTTCTTTCATCCTTGTTCTTTATTTGTTGGGCATGTTTAGTCCTTGAGTGGAGGGATTGTAGCAAGTGAGTACGCTGGGCGTACCATAGGGGTACACTGTGCGTACTCATGCGCTTAATTTGGACGCGGAGTCGCCAAGGTACGCTGGGCGTACCTAGAGTTACGCCGGGCGTACCCGGCCCAGGTGCAAAAACCCTAATCCACCTTGTGCACTATTTAAAGGGTGTTATGGCTCATTCCGTAGCCTCCATATCAGTGAGTGAAACCCTAAAAGAGAGCCCCATCATCCTTAGTGTGTGAGAGTGTTGATTTGAGCTTCTTGGTGCTTTAGTGACTTGGTGAAGAAGAAGAAGGAAGGGAGTTCTTGTAAGCTAAAGCTTGAGGTGCCATTTTGGATCTGAGATCTACAGAGAAAAGGGCTACACTTGGAGGTATAAAGTTCAAAACTTTCCTCTTCTTTTGGTTGTTATTGTATGTGCCCTTTTAGGGCTAAAAACCCCAAAAGTGGAGACTTTATGAGTGTAAAGTGCTCCATGGTCTGAGATTTGTCCCCTTTCAGTGTTATTGGTGATTTAGAGTCATAAACTTTCCATCTTGGATGTTAGTTTGAAGTCATGCATGTGTATTTAGCCTTCTAGAGTTGAAGGTTGGATCATTGGGAGAGTTGGTGACTTGTTCAGCCATGCATAGGCTTAAAGTCATCAACTTATGGATTAAGGGGCTTAGATGGGGTTAGATCTAAAATATAGACGTAGGTCTTAACTGTTTAAGACCTCAAGAGCTAGAGGGCTGAAGCAGGGGAGTACGCCGGGCGTAATCCCTAGTACGCGCCGCGTACTGGGTGGCGCTCCCCGATTCTGAGGTGCAACCGGGTACGCTCAGCGTACACATCTGGTACGCGCAGCGTAACCCGGAGAGTTGACTTTTGGTTGACTTTTAGGGTATGGTCTATTGTGGGGCCTTTGAGTTATGAGAGGGGTAAAATGGTCTTTTACCCTTCTGAGAGTGTCATAAGAGAGCAAATCCTAGCCTTTGAGAGTTATATTAAATAGAGTGTTTATTTCATATGATTAGGCGGAGGCTAGGCCAGCGTTTACCGGGTCAGAGATTTACCGAGATACTGAGGTGAGTCTTCTCACTATACTTTACCTAGTGTAGTAATAGAGTTATGTGACAGAGTACTATAGAGTTATATGCCAATGTGATTGCATGTTATTTACGTGTTGTGATTTATGGTGATATGTGATATGCATGATTCAAAGTTACAGAGTTGGGACTTTCGGGTCCCTAGAGTTAGGGCCAGAGGGCCCACAAAGAGTTGGGGCTGGAGGGCCCCACTGAGACACATTGACCAGAGGGTCAACAGAGTTACAACCTCGAGTGGCTATTATGTGTTAGTGTGGTATTTTGGGAAACTCACTAAGCTTTTGCTTACAGTGTTCAGTGTTATGTGTTTCAGGTACCAGTGATGACCACGGGAAGGTGCCGGCTTGATTCGTACACACACACATATGGGATTTGATGTATTTTGATCTTTGGAGATATTTTGTGAACAAAAACATGATGCTATGACATTTTATGAATGAATGGTTTTGTTAAAAATGTGTTTACAATTGCGAAAAATTGTTTAAAGTTTTACGGCGTTACAAGTTGGTATTAGAGCCTAGGTTTGAGGGATTCGGGTGCACCTTCGGGCGTATCTGAACTCAAACCGAGGATTTGAGAAAATTTTGATAATAAAACAAGTTTTCAAAAGAAGAACTTGCGAGACAAACAAGAGCAGAGTCATGTGTACGAGCAGCCAGCGCCCGAACGGTGGTTTCCCAAAATACCATTATTATAAGTGTTATGAGATATGATGTGATATGTTATATGATGAGCTATGATATGCATGCTAGAGTAGACTAGGTATTCTTATTAGGACTAGAGTGGCCTGATATGTGATGCCTGAGTCTAGGAGTCTTGCTGCTATGAATATTTTAGAGTGTTTAGGTAGCAGCAAGGAGACTGCGAGAGATCTGCTTGCGAGTATTATATGATTAGAGAATGTAGAGTGCTTGGGACTTGGGACTCTGGGAGGAGGACTTGGGGTGGATGCTGATGCAGTGTGGATGGTAGTATTGGGCCCGTACTACTGAAGACACCGGGTCAGTGCACAGTCCGAGTAAGAATCTTTGGAGTACCAAAGGACAAGTAGGAGGGAGCATTCGAGTGTGAGTATACTCGAGCGAGTCCCTGATATTATTCTTATGTTGTATTTCAGAGAGAGAGAGATCATGGTTGGGACTCGCCACACACCAGGGACCAGTGATACGAGGGATGAGGAGATCCGTAGGATCATCCAGGAGGAGGTGGCTGCGGCCATCAGGGCAGAGATACCAAAGATGTTCGGGTCTATCTAGACCACACTGATAGAGACATTTGATGAGAAGTACGTTGCTCTTTCTGACGTTGCTGTTGTTGCGGCCACTGCAGCTATAGCTGCGACGAGGCCGCAAGGTGGTGATGTGTTGATGTTCCGAGAGTTCAGCACACAAAACCACCGGAGTTTGACGGGACCCAGGACCCGATTGCGGCGATGAGATGGATTTCAGACATAGAAGGGTGTTTCTTTACTTGCTCGTCTCCTGAGCATTTGAGCGTCCGGTTCGCGCTGAACCAGCTTCGCTTGGGAGCGAAGGACTGGCGGAAGTTTGTGACGGCGCACTATACACCTGCTGAGCTTGCAGCAGTGACCTGGGAGAGGTTCACCGCTATGTTTCGAGATGAGTATGTTCCCTAGGTGGAGAGGGAGCGTTTGGCACTGGAGTTTCTGACCCTCAAGCAGGGTACTGAGTCTGTTACGGTGATTACGAGGATGTTTCATGAGCAGGCGATGTTCTGCCCAGAGCACGTGTCCTCTGAGCAGGCACGTATGAGTCGATATTTGAGCATTCTGAGGAGGGATATACGTGAGTTCGTGGCAAACTCGACGTACCGGACATTTGCCGAGCTTCAGGCGAATGCCCGGAAGAGGGAGATAGAGTTGGAGACTTAGGCTAGGGAGGAGGCTGAGTCTCAGGGGAGGGATCGGCGACCGGTGCAGTCTCAGCCGGTAGCCAAGCGGGCCAAGCCCGCTGATTGGAGATCAGGGAGCCAGAGGGGTCGCACTTGTGGCAAATGCGGCAAGAGCCACGACGGGGTGTGCAGAGCAGGGTCTTGCTACAAATGTTGCAAGGAGGGGCATATGGCCAAGGACTGCCCCAAGGGGTTTGCAGTATGTTTTCACTGCAACTAGACCAGACACCGAAAGGCAGAGTGTCCGCAGTTGCGAGGATTAGCACAGGGAGCACCTCAGGGATCTGCCCCTGCCGCCATCAGAGCTACCGAGAGCCGGCCAGTGAAGGCCGAGGCGCCGAGGGCACGAGGGAGAGCCTTTAAGTTGACCGTGGAGGAGGTCCGCGCAGCACCCGATGTCGTGCCTGGTATGTTTTCTTTCATGTATTTATTTTGATGTTGAGATTTTGTGCTTATATTATGTTATGCGTAGGTACTTTTCTTGTGAATTCTGTACCTGCCTTGGTGTTATTTAACTCGGGTACGATTCGGTCTTTTGTATCTTTGGCTTTTAGTCAGCATATCAATGTTAGTCGTGAGGCGTTGAGTCGACCTCTGAGGGTTTCCATAGCTGACGAGAGGGTGATATATGCCACAGAGGTGATCCGAGGGTGCGTGTTCGAGATTTTCGGTGTTGAGTTCCCGATTGATTTGATTCCTATTGCGATGGGTGATGTCTGTGTCATTGTGGGTATGGACTGGTTGAGCAGATTCGGAGCAGTTATCGACTGCGAGCAATAGCTGGTGACCATACGAGACCCTAGTGGGGGAGTTCTTACGGTGTACGGCGAGGGTACACGTTCTGGGTCAGCATTTTGTTCGGCCGCTAGAGTGAGGCAGTGTCTTTAGCAGGGATGTAAGGGTTTCGTGGCGTATGTGATGGATACGCGGGTTGATTCCGAGAGACTGAGGTCAGTTGAGGAGGTCCCGATAGTGCGTGAGTTCCCGGATGTATTTCCAGAGGAGTTGCGGGGTGTGCCTCCCATGAGGCAAGTGGAGTTCAGTATTGATTTGGTTCCGGGGGCCGCACCTATCGCCAAGGTGCCCTATCACCTTGCACCTCCAGAGATGCAAGAGTTATCCTCTCAGCTTCAGGAGCTGCTGGGAAAGGGGTTTATTCGGCCGAGCAGCTTGCCGTGGGGAGCGCCTATCCTTTTTGTCAAGAAGAAGGATGGTTCACACTAGATGTGCATTGATTACCGGGAGTTGAACAATCTGACAGTCAAGAACCGTTACCCGTTGCCTAGGATCGATGATTTGTTTGATCAGTTGCAGAGAGCATCTTGGTTCTCCAAGATCGATTTGAGGTCTGGGTATCATCAGGTAAGGGTACGAGATGAGGACATCCAGAAGACAGCGTTCAGGACTCGTTATGGGCATTACGAGTTTGTGGTGATGCCTTTCGGACTCACCAATGCCCCAGCAGTGTTCATGGACCTCATGAACAGAGTGTGCAGGCCGATGTTGGATCGGTCGGTGATCGTGTTCATCGACGATATTTTGGTATATTCGAGATCCAGAGAGCAGCATGAGGAGCATTTGAGGGAGATCCTCGGGGTACTGAGATTGGAGAGGCTTTACGCCAAATTCTCCAAGTGTGATTTCTGGTTGCGAGAGGTCCAGTTCCTAGGGCACCTCGTTAACCAGGAGGGGATTTTGGTCGACCCGGCCAAAGTGGAGGCAGTGATGAGATGGGAGGTGCCGAGGTCACCCTCCGAGATCAGGAGTTTCTTAGGGTTGGTGTAACACCCAAAGTCTTGAAAGTACAGAGAGTAAAGGAAACCCTAGATTTAGGGGGGACTCGTCGAGTCTGAGGAGGAACTCGGTGAGTCCGAGCGGGATCTGAGTCGAGGAGTAAGTGACCGACTCGGCGAATCGGCCAAGGTGACTCGGCAAGTCTGGTCTGTGCGAGGAAAACCCTAAATCCGGGGCTTGGAGCCTATTTAATCTCCTCATTCTTCTTCCTAGGGCTCCTTTGCCGTCTCTCACACCCAGAACGCCGCACCCTAAGCCTCCATTGTGTTCATTCAAGCTTTTAGCCATTTTTTGGTGGTTTTAAGGAGGAAGAAGAAGGGGGAATCTTTGAAGCATCAAGGAGTGGCCTTGGATCCGAAGTTTGGGGATCATTTCAGAGCATTTGAAGGTATTAAGTCGTTTCCCTCCTCCAGATTTTCCTTGGTTATGAGTTTTGGAGCTTTTAGGCCATGTTTAAGATCAATCTCGAGCTTGAGGTCCAGATCTGAGGTTGCTACCTCAGATCCATGCTTGTTTTGGTTGAGAATCCCGTAAAGTATCAGTCATTGAGTGGATTATGGAGCCTCTTGGTCTTAAACCCTAGTTTTTGGTGCATTTTGCCTTGATCTCCCTCTCTACACGTAAAGTTTGCAACTTTACGTGAGGAGTAGGCTTGGGAAGAGTAGATCTACGATTTGGAGTCCCTGCATGACTCGGAAGTCCTCTGCATGTTGTGGAACCGAATGGACTCGGCGAGTCCTTCGATTGGACTCGGCGAGTAGCTTGAAGATGAGGAAGAACTCGACGAGTGGGATGAACAGCTCGTCGAGTCGGATGAAGATGGGCATGAACTCGGCGAGTTGGTTGGAGATTGCCTTGTGCTCGGCGAGTCTGTTATTGGACTCGACAAGTTAGGTCGCGTGGTCCCAAACCCTTCGAGTTAAGTCTCGAGTCAGCGAGTCGAGCCAGGACTCAGTGAGTTGATCAGGTCAGGATTCGGGAATCAGTAGACTCGGCGAGTCAAGTCGCGATTAGAAGGACTTTGAGCATAAGAACTCGGCGAGTCAGTAGGTGGACTCGGCGAGTAGGGTTGAACTGGAAGGTTGACTTTGACCAGGACTTTGACTTGGACCAGATTTGACTTGGTTAGCTGTCGGGGGTCAGTTAGACTAAGTATTGCATTGTTATTGATAGCTCGGGGAGCCAGTAGAGCAGGAGCTCAGTGAGTGGTCGGGCAACAGCTAGTGGAATCATCAGCAAGTTCAGCCAGTGCAGGTGAGTTTCCCTTTGTATGAATGGGTCTACGGCCACAATGTCGGACCATGTAGTTATGAGTAGAAGACCCGGGGGTTAGCCCTAGGCACAGTATGCTAGTATGATATTCAGACGAGGTCCAATGATAGAGGGCGGGTGCCCAAGGAATGGTTTATGCGATAGTTTATACTTTTTGTCTGTGTGATACTTGTATGTGCCTGGTAGGGAGGTGAGGATGGGCGAGGTCCCGCATCTCACCAATAGTAGAGTGTGGATGGTGTTCCACATCTAAGTAGCAGCAGTCCAGGGGCGAGGCCCAAGTTAGGAAAGGAGTGAGGATGGGCTGGGCCCGTATCTCATTATCAGCAGGAATATGGACGAGGTTCCATGACTCATCAGTAGCAGGACACGGGCGGGGCCCAGAGATAGGCGAGGCCTTAGAGCAAGAGTTGTTAGTATATGTTTAGCTTATGTGATGTTATGTGATATGTTTATGTGCTATTATATGTTAGTGGGCGAGGCCCTGTGACAGGCGAGGCCTAAGTGAAACAGATATGTATCCGAGCGGGGTTCGAAGCCAAGCGGGGCCTGGAGCGGTAGGGTCGTTGTATCGGGCGAGGCCCGAGGTAGGGGCGAGGCCCAGGATAGCGGGCGTGGCCCAGTATGTGCAGTATGTGGTTTTGCATGGTATGTGGTAAGGTGGGGAACTCACTAAGCTTCGTGC
The DNA here is from genome assembly GCF_051521515.1 of Lactuca serriola. Lineage (NCBI taxonomy): Eukaryota > Viridiplantae > Streptophyta > Magnoliopsida > Asterales > Asteraceae > Lactuca > Lactuca serriola. The sequence goes on along the minus strand of NC_136408.1, from coordinate 189,027,020 downwards.
TTACGGTTTTCAGTTTTGTTTTCAGGTACTTCCGGTAGCGGAGGGAGGAGCTCGGGGTGATCGCATGCCACACACCATAGATTTGTCAGCCTGGGAATGTTTACTCTGATAATAAACATGTGTTTTGAAAACTTATAGTCAGATTATGTTTTGGAATGATGTCTTTGCTTAAAGTAATGTTTTATTAAAAAGAAATTTTTGGTCTTAAATTTTGGGATGTTACAGTTGGCAGGCTATTATCGGAGATTTATCAGGGATTTCTCCAAGATCGTCGTGCCACTCACCAGGTTAACCCGGAAGGGTATCGCTTTTTCATGGGGCCCAGAGCAGCAGACCTCCTTTGAGACGCTTCGCCAGAGGCTATGTGAAGCCCCAGTGTTAGCCCTCCCAGAGGGAATGGAGGACTTTGTGGTGTATTGTGATGCGTTGATCTTGGGGTTGGGAGCGGTGCTGATGCAGAGAGGGCATGTGATAGCATACGCATCGAGGCAGCTGAAGCCTCATGAGACAAGGTATCCCACCCACGATCTAGAGTTGGGGGCAATGGTGTTCGCCCTCAAGATATGGCGTCACTATCTGTATGGGGTTCGGTGTACGATATACACAGACCAGAAGAGCCTGAAGTATTTGATGGATCAGCCTAACCTAAATATGCGACAGAGGAGGTGGTTGGACGTGGTCAAGGATTATGATTGTGAGATCCTGTACCACCCGGGCAAGGCTAATGTTGTAGCCGATGCACTGAGCCGCAGGGCGGAGAGCACCCCATTGCGAGATGTATGTTTGAGATTGACCATGATAGCTCCGGTGTTGGACACCATTCGTGGAGCACAGGCTGAGGCTGTGCGGCCTGAGAGCCAAAAGAGAGAGCGAGTTGTCGGGTTGGTATCGGAGTTCGTTACCAATAGTCGGGGGCTTATGACATTTCAGGGGCGTATCTGGGTACCGTTTATGGGAGGAACGCGTACCATTTTGATGGAAGAGGCTCACCGGTTGAAGTTCTCGATCCATCCTGGGGCCACTAAGATGTATTTAGATCTGAAGAAGGAGTATTGTTGGCCCTGTATGAAGAGGGATGTCACGTGGTTTGTTAAGAGGTGGTTAACCTGCCGTAGGGTTAAGGCCGAGCACCAGAGACCGCATGGTAAGTTGCAGCCTTTAGAGGTTCCCGAATGGAAGTAGGAACAGATTACCATGGATTTTATCACCAAATTGTCAAGGACTGCTAGGGGAGTCGATGCAATTTGGGTGATTGTGGACAGGTTGACAAAGAGCGCCCACTTCCTTGCTATCAGTGAGAACTCTTCTGCAGAGAAGTTGGCAGAGATGTACGTGAGAGAAGTGGTATTTCGGCATGGAGTGCCGATCTCGATTGTCTCAGACCGAGATGTGCGTTTCACTTCTAGATTCTAGAAGAAATTTCACGAGGAGTTGGGTACTAGGCTGCATTTTAGTACCGCATATCACCCCTAGACTGACGGACAGAGTGAGCGAACGATTCAGACGCTCGAGGATATGCTCCAGGCATGTGTGTTGGATTTCGGGGGGAGTTGGGACACGTATTTGCCCTTGGCAGAGTTTTCTTACAACAACAGCCATCATTCGAGCATTGGTATGCCACCCTTTGAGCTGTTGTATGGGAGGAGGTGTCGGACCCCCATTTGCTGGGGAGAGGTCGGGCAGCGTGTTATGGGTAGTACAGAGATTGTGCTGCAGACGACTGAGCAGATACAATAGGTCAGGCAGAGGTTATTGTCCGCTCAAAGTCGTCAGAAGAGTTATGCGGATAGGCGCCGGTCCGAGCTCGAGTTCCAGATCGGCGACTTTGTACTCCTGAAGGTATCTCCTTGGAAAGGAGTGATCCGATTCAGGAAGAGGGGCAAGTTGGGTCCCCGTTATATCGGTCCTTTCCGGGTGATTGCAAGGGTAGGCAGGGTAGCCTACCGGTTGGAGCTACCTGCAGAGTTAGGTCAGATCCATGAAACTTTCCACGTGTCGCAATTGCGGAAGTGTATAGCCGTTGAGTCGGCAGTGGTACCATTGGAGGATATTCAGGTGGATGCGAGCGCTGAGAGACCGGTGGCAATCAGAGATCACAAAATCAAGGTTTTAAGGCACAAGGAAGTACCTTTGGTTTTGGTTCAGTAGCAACATCGGAAGGGGTCCGAGATGACTTGGGATTCAGAGTCGGAGATGCAAGGGCAGCATCCAGAGTTGTTCGAGGAATGAGACTTCGGGGGGAAGTCTGGTTCTAGTGGGGGAGAATTGTAACAGCCCAAGATTCAGGTATATTTCTTTCATCCTTGTTCTTTATTGATTGGGCATGTTTAGTCCTTGAGTGGTGGGATTGTAGCAAGTGAGTACGCTGGGCGTACCATAGGGGTACGCTGTGCGTACTCATGCGCTTAATTTGGACGGGGAGTCGCCAAGGTACACTGGGCGTACCTAGAGTTACGCCGGGCGTACCCGGCCCAGGTGCAAAAACCCTAATCCAACTTGTGCACTATTTAAAGGGTGTTATGGCTCATTCCTTAGCCTCCATATTAGTGAGTGAAACCCTAAAAGAGAGCCCCATCGTCCTTAGTGTGTGAGAGTGTTGATTTGAGCTTCTTGGTGCTTTAGTGACTTGGTGAAGAAGAAGGAAGGGAGTTCTTGGAAGCTAAAGCTTGAGGTGCCATTTTGGATCTGAGATCTACAGAGAAAAGGGCTACACTTGGAGGTATAAAGTTCAAAACTTTCCTCTTCTTTTGGTTGTTATTGTATGTGCCCTTTTTAGGGCTAAAAACCCCAAAGGTGGAGACTTTATGAGTGTAAAGTGCTCCATGGTCCGAGATCTGTCCCCTTTCAGTGTTATTGGTGATTTAGAGTCATAAACTTTCCATCTTGGATGTTAGTTTGAAGTCATGCATGTGTATTTAGCCTTCTAGAGTTGAAGGTTGGATCATTGCGAGAGTTGGTGACTTGTTCAGCCATGCATAGGCTTAAAGTCATCAACTTTATGGATTAAGGGGCTTGGATGGGGTCAGATCTAAAATATGGACGTAGGTCTTAATTGTTTAAGATCTCAAGAGCTAAAGGGCTGAAGCAGGGGAGTACGTTGGGCGTAATGCCTAGTACGCGCCGCGTATTGGGTGGCGCTCCCCGATTCTGAGGTGCAGTCGGGTACGCTCAGCGTACACATCTGGTACGCGCAGCGTAACCCGGAGAGTTGACTTTTGGTTGACTTTTAGGATATGGTCTATTGTGGGGCCTTTGAGTTATGAGAGGGGTAAAATGGTCTTTTACCCTTCTGAGAGTGTCATAAGAGAGCAAAGCCTAGCCCTTGAGAGTTATATTAAATAGAGTGTTTATTTCATATGATTAGGCGGAGGCTAGGCCAGCGTTTACCGGGTCAGAGATTTACCGAGATACCGAGATGAGTCTTCTCACTATACTTTACCTAGTGTGGTAATAGAGTTATATGACAGAGTACTATAGAGTTATATGCCAGTGTGATTGCATGTTATTTATGTGTTGTGATTTATGGTGATATGTGATATGCATGATTCAGAGTTACAGAGTTGGGACTTTTGGGTCCCTAGAGTTAGGGCCAGAGGGCCCACAGAGAGTTGGGGTTGGAGGGCCCCACTGGGACACATTGACCAGAGGGTCAACAGAGTTACAACCTCGAGTGGCTATTATGTGTTAGTGTGGTATTTTGGGGAACTCACTAAGCTTTTGCTTACAGTGTTCAGTGTTATGTGTTTCAGGTACCAGTAATGACCGCGGGAAGGCGCCGGCTTGATTCGTACACACACACATATGGGATTTGATGTATTTTGATCTTGGGAGATATTTTGTGAACAAAAACATGATGCTATGACATTTTATGAATGAATGGTTTTGTTAAAAATATGTTTCCAATTGCGAAAAATTGTTTAAATTTTTACGGCGTTACAATCAAGGAAGTAGAAGCAAAGTAATATTGTAACACCTGGAATCCAGGAGGCCAAGTTAGGGAAGGAAAAGCCCTAAGTCAACGAGTCAACTCGTCGAGTCCAAGGAAGAACTCGACGAGTCGGAGCAAGTTCTGTGCCGCAGATTAAGTGGCCAACTCGGCGAGTCTGGTTTAGGTTGGGAAACCCTAATTTTGGGACTTGGTGCTCTACTTAAGCATCATATTTTCATTCCCTCAACCTCATCTCCAGCCTCCAGACCCCAAACCCTCACCTACGAAACCCTAGTGCATCTTGTAAGTGTTTAAGCCACCTTGGTGTGTTTTGCGTGCTCTTGAAGAGGAAGAAGAAGAAGAAGGAAGTTGGAGGTTCAAGAAAGAGGAAGTAGATCCAGAAGATACACTCCATTTGCTGCATTTCTTGGTAATCAAGTCTTCATCTTGGCTTTTGGTTTATTAGATCTCCTTATAGTCCCTTTTTCGAAGGTTTTTTGTCCAAGAATGGTTGTCTTTGGGTTTTGGACGTCCCCCAAGCATATATATATATATATATATATATATATATATATATATATATATATATATATATATATATATATATATAGAGAGAGAGAGAGATTTTCACTACTTCAAGAAGAAGACAAAAACTTAGGTCCCGTTTGATAGTTTCTGTCTGGGAAAGTTTTCTGACTAGGAAAGAAATCATGTTGTTTGATTGTATATCTGATTGACTGTGCTGAATGATAAAAAAAGTAATAATTCAATAAAAATAAATTTAAAAAAAGTTATTTAAAAAATTAATAATCCAATAAAGAAATAAAGAGGCGGGGTTTGGTGTATAATTATCTTTCTAGCCATTCAGCCAGAAAGATATGATTTTGGGGCTTTCTGGGAAAGACATATCTTACCGGAAAAGACCCCTTCTTTTGTGCAAATCAAACAGTCTTTCCGGTCCATTCAGCCAGAAAGATCTGTTTGGACCTGGAAAGATGCGTATCAAACGGAGCCTTAGTCTATTTAGTGTTTAGCTTCTTTGCTTACTTTATTTATTTGTTTTATTAATATACTATGTGTGAGACTCATGTATTACATGGGTTTATTTAAAAAATATATATAAAATTTTAACAATTTGAAAAGTTCGAATTTATAAGAAAAATGAGAAAAAAATTTAAATTATTAAAATTAATGAGGATTTAATACATTGAATACATTACATATATAAATCATTTATAATAAATATCTTATCTACTATAATAAATGAATGTTTTTTTGTCACATGTCATTTTCTCCTTAATTTGGACACATGACATTTTCTTGAATTTTTAAATTTTTTATTTTCCACTTGTCATTTTATTGTATTTTTCATTTTATTAAATTAAAATTCCATATTTAATATGTAAGATAATATATATGTAAGGTATTTATTAGAAAGAGTTTATATATGTAATGTATTCAATACATTAAAGCCTTATTAATTTTAATAATTCAAAATTTTTCTCATTTTTGTTATAAATTCAAAGTTTTCAAATTGTTAAAATTTTATATTTATTTTTTTTAAATAAACTCATGTAATACATGGGTGTCACACCTAGTATATATATTACCTTACATATTAAATGTGGAATTTTAATTTAATAAAATGAAAAATACAATAAAATGACAAGTGGAAAATAGAAAATTCAAAAATACTAAAAAATACCATGTGTCAAAATGAAGGAGAAGATGACATGTGGCAAAAAAAACCTTGATTTATTAAGAAGGATTGTTATAAATATGAAAATTTTAATATGTTTATTCAATACATAAAGATTTGTGTAATTCATGATATACGGTTGAGGTTGTATAATTTTTATCTACATTTTCATGTAAACTTTTATCACAATCCCACATAAAAAAATGATGTTTTTTGTATTTATTTATAAGAATATAGTTGTCGTTATAATGATTTTTTTCTACATCTCCTTTCTAAAAGAAAACAATGTTATGATCTTCACAATCTCACATAACTCATGATATACCGTTGATAACTATACCATCAGTTTGTTTTCAAAAAGTGAAAGTCGTCAGATTCAATTATAATTTTTTATTTATATTATACTTTAAAGATGTACAACTTTATACATTAAATAATTTTATGAAATAGCTATTCTTGATTTCGACTATATTTGGACTATCAATATCTAAATTCCTAACTCCATTGTTTGTTTACATTTTTAATGACAACTCTTTTAACTACTCAACTCCATCGCAATGCGCGAGAATATGTCTGGTAATAAATAAACGGTGGACAAAATTTAGAATTTACTCTTTTGTTTTTGTTCTGATAACTTTAACAGCACACTTGGATGGGCCATGTGATACAATGGCAATTTGGAAGTTTCAAGTGTTTACGGGTCAAAATGATAAATCCGAAGCCAAGGGTATAATAGTATTTTTGATATGCATTACCCTTTTCTTTGTTAACACTTCTTGGTTTCATCTCCTGCCCTGCCCAAGAGTCTTCTTTTTAGTACGAACTTCAAAATACACCTTACCCTGCTTCACCCAACACACACAGTATCTCTCTCTCTCTCACACACAGTGACTATGAGACCTTCCACCACTGGATCCCTCCTACTCCTCCGCATCGTCCTCCTCTACTCCGCCGCAGTCGTCGTCTCACAACCTGCCAACGCTGCCTCCACATCCTCAACTCTTGACCCAAAGCAAGTAAGGGCACTCCAATCTCTCTACATTCCAACAACCCATGACCCCTGCACCCAACCTTCTTTTCACAACGCCACCGTCTGTGATAACGGCACTCCCTTCCGCCACCTCCTCTCCCTCCGGCTTTCCAACTGCTCCGAGGACCTCTCCCTTTCCACCACAGCCCTTTCCTCCCTTTCTACACTCACCTCCCTCAGCTTTGTAGACTGCCACGTTCCCATCGTCCACTTCCCCACCTCCCTCTCCATCAACCTCCTATCTTTCACATCCATCAACTCCTTACAACGTCTCACCGGCGTCTTCCTCAGCCGCTTCAGTAACCTTACAGAACTCGACATCTCCGGCGATTCCATCAAAGCATCTGGCATCCACATTATAACCTCTAACATGAAGTCTTTGAACACCCTAACCCTATCAAACACTAACCTCACTGGATTAATCCCAAAACATTGGTATCCGAAGCTCTCGCACATGGATTTGTCGGAGAACAAACTCAATGGTACTATACCCACATCTTTAACACTTTTGGAAAACCTTAGATTCTTGAATTTATCTTCGAATCAACTCACTGGAGAAATACCCTCTACAATTGGTGACTTGATTTCTCTTCAAAATCTCTCTTTATCATCAAATTCGTTATCTGGCTCGATTCCGGGATCAATTTCCACTATTTCAAGATTAGTCCATTTGGATCTGGGTTCGAATCAGTTAAACGGTACAATTCCCAGATCCATCAACGAAATGAAGGGATTGAAGTATCTGAATCTGGAAAACAACAATTTCCATGGAGTTATGCCTTTTAATGCGTCGTTCATCAAGAAATTGACTGTGTTCAAGATAAATGGAAATGACAATCTGTGTTACAATCACTCTTCGATTTCGAAAAAAGCAAAGCTTGGGATTGCTCCTTGTGATAAACATGGACTGCCCATTTTGCCTCCACCGGCGGCTGATGAGCCGTCGTCATCTGTGGATGATTTGAGCAGCGGTGACTATGATGATGGTGGTGATAGTGGAAAGAAGAAAAAGGGAGATGATAGTGATCATGGTCCAAATAAGGTTGTTCTTGGAGTGGCAATTGGGCTTTCGGCTGTGGTTTTTCTCATTATTTTCTTGATTATATTATCCAAATGTGGTGGTAGATGCTGTGGATGTTGTTAGATTAGCCATTATAGAGTTTGGATTGAATATTTGGTTGATTCTTTTGCTGAAGAATGAAGGAGATATACCTCGGAAATGAAGCTAAAAATTGCTTGTTTTCGGACACAAGGGATTGACACGTAAGAGAAAGATTAGTCTCACTTGATAATAATTATGATCAAAGATCTTAAGTGGGATATGATGGCATGTGTTTATTTTTGTTTGTTTGTAGTAACATTATTTGATTATATATTTTTTTTTCTCGAACGGCATTTGTATTCTTTGAATTTGGGAAGAGTTGTGGATTGGAGTGTAATTTGTACCAACTCTTATGGAGGGGATGTATGTGCAACCATTCGTGGTTGTGATGAGTTGTATCATGTGCTCGTTTTCTTGAGGATGATTTTTGCCTTGTTATGAGGTTCACATGAATGTTACTTAATTTTTTGCTTTACTTGCTTTTGATAGGGTTTTAAGTTTTGGTTGTTTTCTTCATGGTATTCATATAACTAAACAAGCATCATGGTTTTTTTAAACATTTTTTATATTCTGAATTTTAAAAAATGTTTATTGTTGTAGATGATAAATATTGAGAGTTTTGTTTGTTTAAACACTAATGAACTCTAATTTTTAATCATCTAACCTTTACATTTTCATAACAATCTATTTTACATTTATATTTGGATATTATTTTTATATTTCTAATTTCTTTATACAGTCTTTTTGATCAAATGTACAAAATATACTTAAGTATATTTAATACACATTTATATCATAAAAAAGTAAATTTAAATTTTCTCAAAATAATGCAAATATCAGAAGTGAAAATCTATCACATTACAAACACTTAATCGTTTTCAATTTATTAAATTCTTACAAAAAAAAATGATAGACTTAAACTTTAAAAGAACATATAAAAGTTAAAACGGATTTTATATATATATATATATATATATATATATATATATATATATATATATATATATATATATATATATATATATATATATATATATATATATATATATATATATATAGGTTCAAATATTTTCATTATCTATTGTGTGCATGTATGACTGATTCTGGACCAATCATTTTAGTTATTTTAAGAAAGTAATTAATGCATATTAAATACTGAAGATGTAATTAATACCCATTATATTTTCAACATGTAATATGCATTAATTACTTTGTTAAAATAACTAAAATGATTGGTCCAGAATCAATCATACATGCACACAATAGATAGTGAAAACAAAATAACATAATCATATATATATATATATATATATATATATATATATATATATATATATATAGAGAGAGAGAGAGAGAGAGAGAGAGAGATTATTATATTCTAATTATTTATTGTGTGAATATAGGAATGATTGTGGGCCAATCATTTTACTTATTTTAAGAAAATGATTAATACATATTATTGAATTAAATATAATTGAAAAATATCATCTAGTTTAATTACAAGGGAATTTTAGTCAATTAATATATATTTAATAAAGGAAAATTGCATATTTTAAGGGATCATAGATTCTATTAATTTTAAAAATCCGATTTTACAAATTATACTTGTTTTAATTCAAACATTATGACAGAATACGGGTAAACAAATTCTTGATCATGACTTTTAAAAACTTCTTGTAGAATAACAAAAATTCTTAAACAATCAATTAAAGAATAAAAACAAAAATCACATTAATTCTTATAGAATACGGGTAACAATTGTTAAGAATTACATTTATTGTTAAAGAATAAAACTAAAAAAACTTTCAAATCGGAAAAAAAAAACATCAAAATCTAACAAAGACACTAATACATTCTAAAAGAACAATGTTGCTAAAAATCACTTTCAATTTTGTGGTCCATTCTTCAAGCATCAACTTTTGTGAAAACAAAACCAAATTGTAGTTTAGAATCCAATAATGCATTAGCAAATGAAAAATAAAAAGCTAAATTCCTTTGGAAAAATATGCAGACTTGTGAATTGCATAAAACCAATAACCAATAATTGTAGAACATGCATAAATCAGTGAGAAAATATCCATATTCCATTCAAACAAAATTGGAATTCGTGATTCCATTCCAATAGAATTGGAATTCAAGATTCAATTACCGTATGCATTATGTTGGAATTACCTCACACGTTTCACTTAACCTGATCATTATGTGAAAAAGAAATAATAAAAAAAATAAAATCCTTAGCTTTCAACTTGCATTTAGCAAGTAAAACAAATTGGAATTACCTGAAATGAATATAGCAACAACATAACATTCTAGTTCATATTATAATTACTAATTAAGCTAAATTCACAAGAAAAATACTTAAATAACAATAAAATTGGTGCATTGTTTACATCACAGAAATAATTGTAGTAGTGAGAAAGGGATCTATGTAGAGTGAAGCCAAAAAGGCTAGATCTAAACATGCGGGTGCGATCAAACTCCAACAATGGTTTACCTTTACAGCACTGGATAAGAATAAGGATAGTGGATAATTATTCAAAAGTGTTAGTTTTTTTGAGCTGATCATCATTCATGGATCATTAATGGAAACAAGAAAGGGTAGGTTTTTAAAGAAAAGAAACCAACGAACCTGTGCAATCCAATCGCCTATTGAATATACAACTTCACTTATCATCATCTTTGCCAAAAGTGGGTTTTCTTTTAGAGCTTCTTCGTATACACTCCAGTTGTGTTGTGGTGCACATCTCAATATTTCAAATATGGTCCATCCATGTGTGTGTCACACTAAGATTAACCTTAAGTCCTTAATTGAACTAGAAAGAACAAAACTTTCAAACTCAAAATTATGTTTGAATAAAACCTAATTCGACAAGTTAATAGTAGATATAAGAACTTACATGCCAGTAATCATAATCGATGGTGAGCAATTTGGTAATACCGAAAGTGCCAGCGGCAAGAACAATGGTGGTGTTACTTGTTCTATCAATCAATTTATCGATATTTTCACCTTCGACTACCTGATTTCCATCACCGGAAGTGCTCGCAGACGAAAACCCACCTTCAAAAGACAATATTCCTTCACTACCACCGAACCCACCAATAAATTGAACGCCTTTTCCACCTTCAACCTCCTTCTCAATTTCACTCACCAGGATACCAACTTGATGATCCGTAAAGTTATTACTCTGTACGGGAATCACATCTTGCTCCTTGGAAACCGCCCAAACGATACCGGTGTTGGCGACGTGCTTTGTTTTGGGGAAGCATTTAGGTGTTTGTGAAGTGGATACGAAGGATTTGATGGGTTTGTAGAGGGGGAGGAAGGTCGTACTAATGGAAGCAGCAGCCATTAGTTTTGTCGTCGTGGGGAAGCGAAGTGATATGTGTAGATTTTCACTGGAAAATCAATTGACCTGCTTTCTCCAATTCAATATGGACTGGGTAGTTGTGTTTTATAGAACTGTAGATTCCTGGGTGATGTAGTGTTGCGCGGAGGAAATGCCGAGGGAAGACCGACAATGGAGGAATCAGCAAGAGGCATGAACGATGCCTTCGATTGAGTTTTGTTTACGGCTTCCAGTTCATATACTATATAACGATTATTGGTTGATTTTATCATTTGAATTAAATTGTTTTCCATAAAAAATGGGATGATAATTAAGGATATTATTTAATAAATACAAAAGATTACTATTCTACCCTTATCTGTTAAATAAATTTAAAATTAACTAAATTTGAAATGATTGTTCCACAATGATTCTTACATCCACACAATACTTAATTAGAATACTTGAACCTCTCTTTTTCTCTCTCTCCCTCTCTCTCTCTCTCTCTCTATATATATATATATATATATATATATATATATATATATATATATATATATATATATATAAAGGCTCAAATGAGAACCAAAAAAGATTAAGAACCTAAGAACCAACTAAGTAAGGAAAATTCTTGTCAAAACTGAACACCACCTTCCACCTACTGCAGCCACTATT